>NC_037335.1:36067746-36381246 GCF_002263795.3 Bos taurus
CACAGTTCATCTTGGCATCTCGTATATATGTACCAAATGAATTAAAGTGGCCATGTGAGAAGACCTCAGAGGCTGTGAACTGAAAATGTTGGGAGAGAGAATAGCATGCATTCTGCTTGTTCCCTGAAATCCATTTTGTTTGTGCTTCTTCAAACTCTCAAGGTTGTTTTGAGTTCTGATTCTATATTCCGTAATGGCTGGTAACTCCCTCTTGCCTCTTCCCTTCCCTTCCCCAACCTTTCCTTCTAGTCTGGTCTCTTATGCAGATTTAATGATGGTACTAATTATTCCATGCCCCACATCATTAATGAAAAAGATCCACCAGTGTGCTGCCCAGAATTGACCACAGCAGAACCCCATTTGTTATGCTCCCTCTGAGGCTGACACTTCTCCATCGATAGCTCCTTGCCAGGCATGACCTTCCTGCTGTTTCAGAGCTGCTCAGCATGGATCCTATTTTCTCAGTTTATTGATGATTATGTCATGAGGAACAGAATCAAAAGCTTTGTTAAAATCCAAATATAAATAGTCTCTAGCTGTTGTCCCTTGATCTACTGGGCTGGTCACTCCATCAGAAGAGATCAGATTATTTGACAAGACTGGGTCTGCACCAGGCTATCTGCTATTACTCAATACTCTGTTTTCTTGAAGATGTGCCCAGCTGCATTAAAAAAAAATGATGTTTCTGAGGTAATGCCAGGATCATAACCTTTAAAAATATGTTTCCATAGTTTATTAGCCTTTAAGCCACACCCAGTCCCCCAAAGAGTTTATAATGTTTATCACTTTGCAGTGGCATGGGCGAAGGTCAGCGTGGACTACAGACTAGAAGATTAGAGTGAAGGTGGTTTATTGAATTCTTATCAAACTTCTTCCACCCTCTACCTGTCTTGATTGATCTTTCTGAAGGAGTTCCACATGTTTCAGAATCTATTAGAGAGTAGTATTATCAACAGAAATTATGTCTTCCTATAAGAGTAAAAATAATAATATATAGGACTAATGGACATAAGTTTACTAAAGCAGGGGATTGTTAATTTTTTAAAGCAATTACAGGGAAGCTTTACCAAAATCTTCCTAGTTTTATAAATGTTACTTTTATCCAAGAATGTTCTAGTTTGTTTTTTCTTTATAAAATAATTTATATTGATTCTTATGTGTGTATGTATGTGCATGTATATATTTACTGTCTGAGCCACCAGGGAAGCCCTATATATACACTCACACTGTTTCTAGTTGCTGGACACAGAACAACAGGTCTGCAGCCAGGACTCCTTTCCATATCTTTTCTCAAGAATAGAAGAGTGTAGAGCATATTTTCATTGTGTATTAGGCTTTCTCTATTAAGTACTTAGTTTTCTGTTTTGCTTTCACCATATGTAGAAGTAAGAGGAAAATCAGCCTGTTCTGCTGTTTATGTTGAGGTACCCACTCAGTTGGTGGAAGGAAATCCTTTATTTTGTGGAATGTTCCAGACTCCCCTCACTTGTGTTGATCTCTCTGAAGCTTCCTTATGCAGATCTGTCACTCAGGCTTCTCCCTTCAGTGCCAGCCAGACCAAATGTCTTCCAAAGAAAATGCTGTCAGAGCCTTAGAGGTAAAAATATAAAGGTGGAGTTAGTATGGTAAAGAAGGTGAAGTTCTAAATCACAAGTAAAGAAAATTCAGGTTCAGTGGTAGAAGATGATGAAACTGAATTATAACTGTTTTGTTTTTCTAGGAAGGGACAAAGATAATTTTTCTAAACTTTTTTAATAACATTTTTGAAAAAGCACACATGTTTAAAACATATATTAGTTGAAGAGGTGTAGCCTTTTCAGAAAACAAAGTTCATCTTTGTCAGTGATTAATGATTTTGAGTCATGAGGCTCTTTGGGTACAGGGGTCAAGAAATGATTGTTTCATTCTTTAGTGACCTTAGGACTGTTTCTCCTTGTTGAATTTGAGTAATAGTTCTAGCTAGTTGAGCAATTAAAAATTATATCATATTTGTTTATTTAGTCCCTAAAGCACTAATGGTCCTTTTCTGTGAACTAATTCAGTCAGTAGATTTTTACTGAATATTTCAGTGTATTTGCCTGGAGAATCCCAGGGACGGGGGAGCCTGGTGGGCTGCCATCTATGGGGTCGCACAGAGTCGGACACGACTGAAGAGACTTAGCAGCAGCAGCAGCAGGTTAAACCAGGTCCTGGGAATAGTGAACAGGGTAAGGAGTCTTTCCTCAGGGTGCTCATGGTCTAGGAGGTCAGTAGTCATGGCCAGCTCAGTGGTGTAAATACTGATAGTGTGGAGGGTGGGCAAGCTTCATCCAAGGGCCTTTGTTCCAGGCGGTGGTCAGGGAGTCTTTACTCAAGATAAAAAGCAGTTGGATCCGTGAGCCAGATCAGGCCTGTGTCCATTAGTTATGTGACCTGCACTATGTTCGCAGTTTTATTAGTTGCTGTAGTTGTTGCTTTTGGTGCAGTTCAGTCATAGCTGTGGGTCTATGTGCAAACACCGGCTGCATCCCACATCAGGTGCAGTCATTGCCTGTCATGTCAGGACTCTCTTTCAAACTGAGGAAGCCACTCAGCACTATGGCAGGTACAGTTGGAAAGTGTAGGGGAGTTGGGACTCTGAGGAATCATCCTTAACCGAGAGAGGACAGAAGCTGGGGCTTAATGTTCCTGCTGTCTGTCATTCACGGGGAAGATTCTTGGAGCCATCAGGCGACATAGCTCTGACGCGCCCTTGGTTGGTTTTTGTGTATTCTATGCCTCACTTTTCTCTCTCCTGCTTTTTGGAATCATTTCTATAATAATCTACTTACAAGTCCTTGCCTTAAATTAATTTCAGGGGAAAACAGTTGCAAAATTAAAAAAAAAATGGAATGGAGGGTAGCAAATAAAAAATTCAGATTTCTTATGTTTCTTGAAACAAGGAGGATCTAGTAACCCTGAGAACAGATTCCTATGGTGACAGCCAGCTGAGCAGAGGCGTGGCTGTTGATTAAGATGAGGTAATCTGGCTTCTTTGGTCCAGCCTCATCTCCATCCAAGGAGTTCCAGTGCCTCGGCTCTGGAAACGGGAGTGTTACACCCAGGATAACACTTGGGTTGAGTCTTTCAGAGGAAGCAGGATTTGGCCCGGCAAGAGGGATCAGGCACTACATGGTGAAAAGAAGATTGGGGCAGAGCAAAGGAGATAGTACAGGCATGCCAGCACCCCTCAAAGACGCGGTGTGTTCTGTTCCAGACCACTGCAATAAAGCAGACACCCCAATAAAGCAAGTCACATGAAGTTTCTTATTTCCCAGTGCATATAAAGCTATGTTTACACTATAACATTTTAAGTGTGTAATAGCATTATAACTGGAAAGTACATACTTTAATTAAAATTGTATTGCTAAAAAATGCTATCTTATGAACCTTCAGCGAGTCATAATCTTTTTTGCAATATAACATCTAAAATCACTGCTCAGAGATTACCATAATAAATATAATAATGGGGAATAAGTTTGAAGTATTGCAAGAATGACCAAAATGTGACACAGACACACAAAGTAAGCAAATGCTATTGGAGAAATGGTACTGACAGACTTGCTCAACAAAAGTTGCTACAAATCTTCAATTTGTTAAAAAAAAAAAAAAAAAAAAAAACAAAACCCTAGTATCTGCAGAGCACAAAGTGAAGTGCAATAAAATTAGTTATAACTGTATATTATTTATATCTTGGCAGGATTCTGTGTCTGTATACATGCACACATGTGCAGTAGTCTGTCTTGTTCTTTACAAAGTCCATCCCACTGTGGCAATGAATATAGTCATTCAATACACTTATGTAATTCTGGTTTTCCATCAATTACCAAAAAACATGATTATCAACACTGATTAATTGGATTGCTATACAAACAACCCTGCAGTAATAAACACCCATGTGTGGCAGGGAGGCATATGTTTGTCATACCCATTAGGGGAGCACTTGGGGCCCAGGGACCGATGAATTGGCCTGCATTGTCTTACTCCACAGCTGTCATAGCAGCTCTGATAGCAGGTGATAGTTCTGCAAGAGCATGTCAAATTGGTGATTATCTGTTATGACATCCGCTGATGGAAGCTCCCTTTTAGGTTTAATCCAGACAATGACCTTGATATTCCTGGTGAAGAATAAAGACTCACAATTATTGTTTTAAGAAGGAGAGACTTGTCGCTTGTGCCTCACACCCGTCATATCGAATTATCAGACTGAAACTGATAATACAATGAACACTACTTCTTCATCAGCAGTGTAGTGTCTGCTGGATTTGTATGTGCATGAAACCTTCCCCCAACTCTTTTATAGAAATCCATTGAGATCATATGTAATCATCTCCCAGAATTTCAGGTATGTGCACGGAGACTGGTGGAGGATAGTTATATCTGTTTTAGGAAGAGATGCTTGAGAACTGAATCTTTAAGAAATGAGAAAAAATTTATGGTTAAGCTGAGAGTATGTATAAATTTCAATATAGTGTAAGTAGAAGGAAGACTAAACTTGGAGAGAGACGGTCCAAATTGGATTACTGAACTGGATTTTAGGGCTCTGAGACTTTAGGGAAGTCACTAAACCTTTGGAAACCTCAATTTTCCCATATCTAATATGGAGATACTAATACCCACCCTGGCTATCTTACTCTGCCACATCAGGGAATTTTAAGAAACTTGGAAATATTTTTTTTTGGGGGGGGTTGGTAAAGAGCATAAAATGGTGCTTTGTTTTAGTCATTTTAATATGGAGATATTAATATAATTGACTGAAGTTTAAACAACTTGTGTTTTCCAGCTGTTTTTTTCTAGGGACAGATGGTGAGTAGGCAGCTGGAATGGGCATCACAACCAGAGGCAGGGGATCTGGTTTCAAGTTCAAACAATATAACAACTAGTTTGGTTACCTTGGACATATGTGCTTTGCTCTTCCCTAGCTTCCCTGGAGAAGGCAATGGCACCCCACTCCAGTACTCTTGCCTGGAAAATCCCATGGATGGAGGAGCCTGGTAGGCTGTGGTCCATGGGGTCGCTAAGAGTCGGACATGACTGAGCGACTTCACTTTTACTGTTCACTTTCATGCATTGGAGAAGCACATGGCAACCCACTCCAGGGTTCTTGCCTGGAGAATCCCAGGGACAGGGGAGCCTGGTGGGCTGCCGTCTATGGGGTCGCACAGAGTTGGACATGACTGAAGCATCTTAGCCCCAGTAGCAGCAGCAGCAGCAGCAGCTTCCTTGGACCCAGGTCTCTGATTTTCCTTCCTTTTTCTTTTTTTTTTTTGTTTGACGACTCGTGGCTCCTTTTGCTAACCTGGCTACCTGGGCACTTCTTTTCCATCTCTCAGTGTTACTTCCATTTTTTGTGATCATGAAGTGCAGACATTCTGCTCATGCCAAAGTCAGTGGTACTTACTTGCATAAGAAGCATCTGGGAAGCTCTTTAAAAATGTGTATTCCAAGTCTCCACATCCATAAAGTCTGATTCTGTGAGTCCAGTGTAGGTTCCAAGAATCTGTCTTTATAGGGATCCCATTTGCATCTGATGCAGGTGATTCTTTGAAAAACATTGAGAACATACGTATATGTTTTATAAAACATTATGATTTGCAAAGTCAAAAAGATACGGTTTTGATTACTTGCTCTTTTGAACTGAGTCTACTTATTTACTTGCATTGCTGAGTTAACTTTAGATAAATACAGTGGGCCGGCTGGTTAACAAGATTATTGAGTGTCTCTGAGGTTTACTGTAGCATGTTAAAGGTTAGTTATAATGCTTACATTTTTTTTTTTTTTTGCCATGAAAGCAAAAACAAAAAAGCCATGAAACCAATATGTGCTTTTAAAATTCTACCAGCACATGAATTTTGTGTATGTGTTTGGTGTTTCATTATAGACATGTTCGAGTGAGTAAATGTGAAATTGGTTTAGTGCTTTCCCAGAAGTGCTTACCATGAAAAAAGGTTGTGATGCATTGTCTGCAACGAGTAGTATTATGGTGAAGGGAAGGAGTAGGGGCCAGACTGTGGGTGCTTTTGGTTAATTCTCAAACAGTCCCACTTGATTTAAGAAGCCATGCTTTATGGTGGCATCCTTTACTTAACTATTTTGAACTGCCAAATACCAAATCAGTTAGAGCTGTAAGTGGGATGCTGGTAAGAGTGAAAGAGGGAAAAGCAGTTGCTGCTTTTGGGTTTTAGGTGGTGTCCGAGATGCAGAGCAGAGGGAATGCCACTGGGGACTTCCACTGCCTTGTGCAGAGTGTATGTGATTTTTATTTTGTAGGGCAAATGTGTCCCAAAGCGCTGTTTGACATTTAGGTTTCTAATTTATGTAAAACTTTATATGCTAGAGTGAACTGGAATATTTAGTGGAATCTAGACTCTATTTTGGAGAAGGCAATGGCACCCCACTCCAGTACTCTTGACTGGAAAATCCCTTGGACGGAGGAGCCTACTGGGCTGCAGTCCATGGGGTCGCTAGGAGTCGGACACAACTGAGCGACTTCACTTTCACTTTTCACTTTCATGCATTGGAGAAGGAAATGGCAACCCACTCCAGTGTTCTTGCCTGGAGAATCCCAGATACTGGGGAGCCTGGTGGGCTGCCGTCTATGGGGTCGCACAGAGGCAGACACAACTGAAGCGACTTAGCAGCAGCAGCAGCAGCAGACTCTATTTGGATCCATATTGCCTCCCTGTCTCCCCACACCACTCCTGCCCATTCCCATTGTATATTTTGCTCAGGTAGATGTAGCTCAAATGATAAAGAATCTGCCTGCAGTGCAGGAGGCCCAGGTTTGATTCCTGGGTCGGGAAGATCCTTTGGAGAAGGGAATGGCAATCCACTCCAGTATTCTTGCCTCAAGAATCCCATGGGCAGAGGAGCCTGGTTGGCTGCAGTTTATGGGGTTGCAAAGAGTCGGACATGACTGAGCGACCAGCACTACCACTACCTCTAAGGAAGAAAGACTGTAGATAAGAAATGCAAATCAACGAAGTCACAGACCACAATTGTTGGACTTTTTAGTAAAATCAAGTTCTGAGGGACTGTAATGGACTTTTGGATAATGAAGATATGAAATGAGCTCTGACTAAGTCTATATTAAAAAGCCAAATTCTTCAAAAACCAAAGCTACTCTTAACTCATTAACTATTCACAAGTAAAATTACCCATACAGAAATGGAGTGAAACTTTCTAAATAATAGTTCAGTTCTCTCCTAATGTGCAGTTGCTTTGTTTGTTTGATTATAGTGATTATAGTGTTCATTAGTACTGACTGGGTAGGTGCAGTGGTTCATATCTGCAAATAAATTATAGTTAGTGTTCACAGCTTCTATTTTCATCTTTAAAACCATACTTCCCACTTTGTTCAGTGTCAGCAGTTATTCCCTTAACATAAATATTTTTGTCACTGTGATTGTGATGGAACAAAGGCAATTCATGGGTATTTCTGCATTTCCGTTGTCCTAGTTACTCCTGTGACAGAATTAGGTTTTATTTCCATTGACTAAGTTGTGTCAGTACAAATAAATTTCCGGCACCAATACAGTATATCTCAGTAAGCAACCGCAAGGAGGGAGCATGTCTGAATACTTAGTTTTGACAGAGATTTTAAAAATACATTTTTATTAGTAATCCAGGTATTCTATCAAAACCCCTTTAATCAGATGGAATGCATAAAAAAAGTCTGAATAAAATCTGTGTGTTAGTTACAGAAGAGTAATCACCCCATCTCTAAGCCAGCCAGAATGTGAAATTAAAATACTGTATTGCCTTAACCCTGGTCTCCTGCTTCACAGGCAGATTCTTTACCATCTGAGTGACCAGGGAAGCCCAATATATAGCCATAAACATATACAGTTAATTTCAAGAATACTTTGTCAATACATGCTGGTTATTTACAAGTAATCTCAGAGCATGTACTCTTTAAACTACATAACTCCTAGAAGTTAATGTAAAAAGGGATGAGGTGATTTTTGTTTGTGTGTGGAAGGTACTGATTAAATCTTTAGAAGTGCTGATGAGTGGTAGGTTTGAATCTGTTTATTACATGTGAATATAGGTTATGTGTTTAAAATCACCTTGTAATTTGAATTTTAAAACTAGCCTACCGATAGTGATGTCAGGGTTTTAAAAATCTTTGAAAATGAAAGTGTGATATTTATGTACACGTTAAAATGGTTCAATTATCTTCTAAGATATCAAAAAATGCATGCATTCATAGCATTGACATACAGACGATTTTCTGTCTTGTCTCTATATTTCTATTATTTTATACTGCAATTGAGGTTTATATATATATATATATATATATTTTTTTTTTTTTTTTTTTAAATGACAGACTAGTGGCTTTCTTACCATGTTCACTGTATGGAGATGACATGCTTAAGATTTTCATTTCTGATATTGAGGTTGGGTTACTTTGATGTCTGTGGTACCTTCAAGGATACATAGCTTTTAGAGAGAGATCACTTGACCTGAACTGTCGAGTAGGGAAAATGTGAATTTTAATCCCAGCTCTGTCTTACTGTGTGGATTTGAACTGCTCAAACTTTGAGCTTTAGTTTCTCTATAATAATTTGGATTATACCAACTTCAAAGAATTATTATGAAATTACAGGGAACTATGCACTGAAGGAAGATGATGTTGATTGGCTTTTATTTCACTCTTCTCATATTTACAGATAGTGTCTGAGTGTACAGGTTCTGATCCTATGACTTTGATCTGATGAGCACATCTGTCATTAATTGAACAGAAGTTTCTACCATCAGGGTAATAAAGTCCCTTCTCAGTTTCCCTTTTTTCCCTCTTACACTAGAACCAAAAAAACATATCTCTAATGGAATAGCATCATCAGGATTCTCTTTCACATTTAGAAGGCTCATGATGTTATATGATCTGAGAGGTATTAAAACATCTCATTGGCCAACACAGCCCTTAGGCTTACCTATCTGTCTTTTCTACCAGGCTTCAAGTTTCCTGTGGCCAAGGATCATGCCTTAGTTACTCTTATTCCTCCAGAATACTGCGAGGCAGCCACTAAGGTCTATGGAGTTAAGAAGTAGGAGGAGGAGTGCAGTATTCTGATTAAGAGAAAGTTCATGCCATATGTTTTTCTCTAGTCAGGTTAGTTGCTTTGAAAGTGCCTAGAGTTTGTTCTTTTAAGATAAATGGTGGCTATCAAACATACTGAAAAAAATTGTAAAAAGATCAGCCAGTTTTGGTGTATGCTTTAGAGTATTTTTTAGCAATCAGTGGGTTTTTGATGTTATTTTTGGCTGTAGGCTTTCTCTTTTTTTGACCAAAAATGTTGTTATGTATAGGCCTATATCCAGTCTTCTTTTCTTCCTTTCTTGTGATTTATAGTGTCTCTAGTGTGCAAAGAATTGTGATAATACTATTAATGTTTGAAATTTAGACTCAGGAGAGGTTGATCAGCGTGACACACAGTGGAGCGTGCCACACTGGCAGCCAGCCACCCTTCCTTCACCCCATCAAAACTGATGAAATTTATTCAGAGTGTTTCATATGTTTCCTAAACATCAGTAAAATAATTATCCAAGCACCATTTTTAATGCTCTCGAGAGAATACCAAGTGATCAGTATGGAAAATGAATTAAAAATAGCAAGGTTTGAGAATTAGTAATTACTACATGAGTTAATAATAGCTTAATGTATTTTTATTCCTGGATTTATTCATATATTTGTGACCCTTTGAAAGATAGTGGCTAATACCACCTTCATGATCTTATGACCTCAGCAAGAGAAGTTGGTAAGGGAGCAAATATTTGTTTAAGAGGCAGGTTTATGTAATGTTTATCCCTTGTAAAACAAATGTAGTTACTATTATTTCTGCTTTTCAGGTGAGAAAACTCGTGTTCAGATAGATTAAATATTTTGATGTTTGAATCCAGATCTGTCTGACCTAGAATTCCATGCTCATTCATTTGTGATATCCTTCATACAGTTTTTACTAATATTATTTTCTATCATGTATCTTTTGATCATTTCAGAAAAAGAATTGAATGGTTTGTATGATGTATTGTAGAACAGGAATAAATTTAAAAATATTCATGTAGTATGTGAAATAGAATATTATTCAGCCTTAAAAAAGAATATCCTGCCTTTTGTAACAACATGGATGGACTTTGAGTACATTATGCTGAGTAAAGTCAGAGAAAGAAAGAAATCTTCTTTGTGTTCTCACTCACGTGTGGAATCTGAAAGAGTTGAACTTTAGAAATAGAGAATGGGAGGGGGTGGGGGAAATGGGTCAAAGGCTAAAAATGTCCAGTTATAAGATGAATACGTTCTAGGGATCTTACGTACAGTATGATGACTGTAGTAAACAATACTGTATTATATATTTGAAATTTAATGAGAGAGTAGATCTTAAATGTTATCACCACAGAAATAAAAAAAAAAGTATTTTAATTATGTGAGGTGATGGAGGTGTTATCTGACCTTATTATGGTAATCATTTTACAGTATAAACATGTATGAAATCATCACAACATACACCTTAGTTTCACACAATTAACATGTTAATTGTATCTCAATAAAGTTAGAAAAAATTTAAAAATAAAAGTATGCATATATTATAAGCCAATAAATAATTAAGTTAATAAATTCATTAAATAATTAAGCTCATTAAAACTGTTTGATGTCTAGCAGTCATTAGAAATCCAAGCATGCATACAAACATTTATACATATATGTAGAAGGGGAAAAGGGATGAAATAATCATTGCTCTCTGATTACATGTCTGTGCCTCTGAAAAGTAGTAGAACCATGTCCCTATACTAGTATACTTTTTTATTGAAAACTCATGTGTATGAATTTTTTTTTTACCATCTCATACAAGATTGTGGTGTAGTACATTATTTTTTTTAATTGTATTTTAATTGGAGGTTAATTACTTTACAGTATTGTAGTGGTTTTTGCCATACATTGATGTGAACCAGCCATGGGTTTACATGTGTTCCTCATCCTGAACCCCCCTCCCACCTCCCTCCCTATCCCATCCCTCTGGGTCATCCCAGTGCACTAGCCCTGAGTACCCTGTCTGATGCATTGAACCTGGACTGGCGATCTGTTTCACATATGATAATATACATATTTCAATGCTATGCTCTCAGATCATCTATATTCTTAATTTACAGCAGTCTTATTTTTATTTGCCTGGAAATAAGTGGAGATTCTTTGTTTGGAAAAAAAAAAAAACAAAAAAAAACTGAGTCTGAAAAAAATCTGCCCTGGATTGGCTTGGAAACACGTACCATTTTGGGGAAAAAAAAGAAATTCTGTGTGTATGTGTGTTTTGAGTTGGGGGGAACAGGTATTAAAAGTGTAAATAAGGAAGGAAGATTTCTTTGTGAAGAAGTGGTAAAGTAAGAACGATGGATATTCATTGCAGAGTGCATCTAAACACAAAAGAATAAAGATTACATATTACTTGAAGCTGACTGCTTCTGCTACACCATCTTTTTTGAGAAGGGCAGAAGCTAGGAAGGCAGCTGGGATTTTCAGTTGGTTGCTAAGTCTTTGAGCTTGATTATCTGTTCAATTCTGGGAAGAGATATAAGCAGATTTTGCCTTTGCTAATATTAAAGATATTAGGAGTTTGCAAGGTAACCCTCTCCTTCCCCCAACTTATGTTTCAGTCAAATGGTTTCCTTTTCTTTTCATTGGGGTGACATGGTTAGTGCTTATATCTTCTCAATGAGGCACTTCTTGGTCTACTTCAGCTGGGAAACTTTAAAGCTCCTCAGGGACTGTTTTATGAATTCTGAGATGGCTGCCGAGATTCTTTCTCATACCAACCATAACCAAATTGAAACACATCCCAGCATCACCTACATGGGGGTTTCTTGAGGAATATGAACCTTTGCATTTTGCTACCAGACTATTGATAATATATGCAGGTAAACAGATGCATTCATTTAAAAACAAAAACTCAAAAAGTAAGTTTCTTACAGATACCTATGTGCTTGGACATGTAGACAGCAAGAGTATTTTATTGCAATAGCCTAGGACTGTAGTTAATATTAAATTAATGTATGTAAAGTTAGTACTGTATCTTGTATATATACATATATGTTCATTGTATTATCACTTCATAACATCATTTTATTAATCCTCATAGTCATCCTGTAAGGAATGCAGAATGAAACTTATTTACCTAACTTTACATGTTAGACTGAGGCTGGGAATTCTTGAGGCTTCTGAAAGGTCACTCAAACTGCAGAAACGAGACTAGAACCTAGGTGCTCTGACTCATAGCTAATTGTAACTGAAGTGTAAATTTATATCAATGAGGGGTCTGTGACCAAAATAACTGTATTTCTTCAAGACTGGTAAAGCCTAGTAGGAGCCAGTATTATAGATTAAATATATTTAACTACTTGTAAACTTCAATAGGACACAACTTGTTGTATTATTAACTCCTGAATTGCCACCCCACCCGCCGCCATGCAAGCAATACATAAGAGTAAGTGCTCAATAAACATGTATTAAATGAATGGGTGAGTAGAAAAATGTCACCACTTTTAGATGACTTGCTATGCTAGCTTTAGAATGCAATAGGAAGCTTCTCTTTATTAAAGATGATTCAGAATGATTTTGGTAGATTTAAACATCTTCCATTTATAATCTGTTTCCTGTTAGTAAATATCAGAATTCTGCTGATTTATTTTGCTTAGACCAGCAAACCCAGAATTGTTTGGTTTTGCATTCTCTAAATAATCTCTGTTTGAAAGTGGTATTAACCACATTCTTGGCACAGGGGATGACAGGATGACACCTCAGTATGATTTAAACTTTAAAAAGTATTTAAAATGATTATTATCTTGATGTTTCTTTAAAAACTTTATAGAGAACTGGACTTAATGATCCTAGGTTTACCCTACATCATCAAGTTGTTCACTTATTTAAAGGCTTGATGTATTAAGATTTGACTGGGCACAAAGAAATACCAATGAATAAAAAGGAAAATTTGACATATAGATGAATACTTCTTGATTTATGTAAAATGTTTAATTATCGTATTAATGAAGACCAAAAGGGAGGAAATCTAGTCTGTAAATTATAAAATGTGTAACCCCATGTAAGCCCATCGTGGGCTTTTTTATACAATTTTGGTTTGAGAGTTCTGAGCCTAGTTGCAATGCCTCTTGAAAGAAACATCCTATGAAATTTGTTTTTTGAGAATCTGCACTGTTCCAGACACCCAAAGAGAGTAAGTGTAAACATGAGAACTTATACTCTCCATTCTCAAGGACCTTATAGTCTATCAGAGAGCAGAAGCCAAAACATAAACATCTTTAATACGAAGTACAATGGGTTAAGTAACTCAGCTTTTGACCCATGTGAAATCAACAAAGAGGAAATCAGATATAACACTGGGTAAAATTGAGTTTCACCAATGTGGTGGTGTTTGAGGGAGTCCCACGGAGTCTGTGGGGTAGTGGGGCATTTGACAAGAAAGTTAGAAACCTCTTTATTGGGAAGTGCCCTTCTTTGCAACTCATCACATCTAGCTTCCTTTTAGGCTATTTCACTAATTCTGGGACTTGTGTTGACATAGAATGAACTTAACTCAAAGCTAAGCAATCTCTTCGATAACTTTGGAAAATGAACTGGTGGTAAAAGAGTTTGGAACCCACGCCTAGCCAAGGCTTTTGTCTGACTGCGTATTATAGCTATAGTCAGGACAAGTGAGAGTAAATCTCTTGGCCACAGCATAATCATGTTAGGATTTACCTTCACTGGCAACTTGAATTTATCTTATAATCAATTTTGTTTGCCTAAAGTCTCTTGAATGTGGACTAATATTGAGCAATAATATGTGTTATGGAAAATTTCAGTTTATTTTGAATAAACATTCCATTTGGGAAATGGAATGTTGCAGTTATCTAAGATGGTAGCTAGGAGATTGCAGAAATATTTTACATAGGTTATTCAACTTCCTAAATAAGAAAAAAGAAAATAATGTTTAAAATGTTATGAACACAACTTGAATTTAATTTCTTGTTTAATTGTTCAGAAAGCTCTTTGAAATTTTATAGGTGTTCTAATTTACCAAAAGATGTAGGGGCTGTCATTCTTTATTTTCTAGGAAATAAATCATGGCCATTTGGGTTTTCTGGTAATTTCAGTTCTAGATTAACAAAACTTGAATTTCTCAATCATAAGATCAGAGTGTCTGGTTTTAAGCTACTATGTAAATCTATTATGTGAATTATATTTTTCTCTTAAAGCTTTAAATTACCAAGCTCATGGTGATTTGATGTGATAAATACAGCTTTTAAGTTAATATAGCCAAAATCAATAAGCCAAAAATTCTATGGAATTTTTGACAGAATTAAATATTGGCAGGGGTTAAGTCCATATTTCTGTTTCATGGCTGCAGGTACTAGGATGACTAATAAATATTCCAGTGAGTGCACTATTCACTTTCTCTAAGGTATTGATAAGTGAGGGTCATTATAATTTAGTGAGACCATTCTTACATCTGAGTGTCAGCCTGATGAAGAGCATATTGTATTAATATTAAAGTTCAGCTGTTCCACTGGCCTTCACTAGTCTCTATTGTAGAATACTGTTCATTCTCAAATACTTACATACCCTCCCAGAAAGTATAAAATAGTCCATTCCAATATTATTAAATTTTATTTTTCAATATTTCTTGGCAATTAAAAATTCAGGTAGTTTGGCACTTAATTTATTCAGATGTGTTTCCTGATCAGTGTTAAAGGTTCTTTGCTACCTCATATGAGATAAAAAATGTCTTTTTATTTTTTTATGTGCAATTTGGCGGATTCTTTCTGTACATTTTGTTTGAGTTTATTTTTCAAAGTGACAGTGCATTAGGAAGATATACTGCTATTCTTTAGATCTTACATATAACATGGTGAACAATAGCAGAAATTGCTGCAGATACTTTGACTTTGGGATGTCATCCATTTTTCCTGCAAGAAACTGATTTTGTAGCAATTTTCTGCCACTAAAACGTTTGGTCTGTTCTAAAAGGATAACTCTGGGAGATAGTGAAGGACAGGGAATCCTGGTGTGCTCCAGTCCATGGAGTCACAAAGAGTCGGACATGAGTTAGTGACTGAACAACTAAAAAGACCTTACAGTTTATTCTAAGGTGGACTCTGATTAAAATATTACTGAGATAGTGATAAGCATGATAATGATTGGTAGTATTCATTATTCATTCAATGAAAGTTTTCATTGATCAGTCCAGTGACTCATAAATTGGTTGTATTATCAAATGTGTAAAAAAATTAACTCACAATCATTCTTTATTTGTTGTGATTTTTAAGTAGCCTATTTTATAATATAAAATAAATAAGCACAGTACTGGGCAGTTGTACTATTTCTATTTTGGTTGTGCCTAAGAAAATCTAACAAAATCTTTAGATGACTTCTGAAAATGTAAAAAGATTCCATCCTTTAGGATAAATGATACTGTGAATTAGAGAGACTTAAGTATATGCTGAAAAGATAATTAACTTTATTATAAGATTGAACCAAAAATAAGTCATCTGCAATAGAAAATTTCTTTGTATTCTGTCCATCATTTCAAAAGCATTTGGACTATTCAATGGTTTTTTAAGCTAATCATAAGATTGCATAGCGTGTCCCCAAATCCTGAGCCATTGCATTGTTTGCTGTCAGTTATTTAAGATATTTCATGCCTTTATTTGCTCTTTCTTGTTAAGTCCCTGTGAGGCAGATCAGTGGAATTAAAATTTCTTTAAAACCAAAAGACAGCTCTAGAATTTTTTTCTCATTTTAGGGGAAATAATGCTGCCCCCAAATTTGGCTTCTGTCAAATAATTTATGAACTGTAAACACCGTTGGATAATCTACTGTAATTATCTGGAATTCTTTCATAAGAGTTTGATACAGTTGAAAGGTCATTTTCTATGTATCTTCTTACTAAGTAGAGTGTAACTTAATAGGCAGCAGTATGTAAAATGGGCTTTAGTATTATTTCTGTACTCTCTGGTTCCTCAATTGCATCTTTTCTCCCCTTAAATTAAACATATTGCACTTCCATCTGCTGTAGTCTATAGATGATTCACATTTATTTTTGCAGGGATATTTTTCAAATGGGTTTAGGGAGCAGATGTTTTTGCATTCATACCCGCCTTCCTATTCCTCATGCTTTTCTGTCTATACAGGGGAAAATGCATTGCTCCTGTCCTTGGTGAATTTTGCATATCTCTTTGATTTGGGCTGCCGCACTGTAATGCATGATAATGTGACAACTGCAATGAAGCAAGACTGTTCCTTAGTTTACTAGTACTCAGTATCAGTATCCTAGCTGTGCTGCTGAGATTTGAAGAACTTCATCAGCTCTTGGTAATTCCCTCTAGAATTCTTGGGCAAAACCCTGAATCCAACCAAACCTCTCCTCTGCTGGTCTTCTGCTTAAAAACTGAGTTTGGACAATTTACGGACTTCTAAATGAAGTCATAAATACAAAGATACAAACAGGATGTATTTTTAGCACAGGTACTTTTACCATATATTTTTTCCTGCTCTAGGATACAAATAAAACACCTCCATTTTTAAAAATTGCATGTACAACTTGTTGTCAATCTTACCTATTTTTCTGGAACATGGTACCTAACAGAATATTTGGCAAACCTCTGTAACCAAAATTGTGTTCGATAGGGTCAGAAGAGGAAAGTTAGTTTAATAGTTATCCATTGATGTCTAACAGATTACCCCAAAGTTAGCAGTTAAAACAGCTCACAATTTTTAGCTCATATAGTTTCTGAGAGTCAGGAATCCGGAAGTGGTTTAGCTGGGTGTTTCTGGCTCAGGATCTATAGTTAAGATGTTAGGTGGGGCCGCAGTCATTGGAAGGTTTGACTGGTACTGTAGGATCTGATTCCAAGCATGCTTGTCTTTAGTTCCTTGTCCGAAAGAACTTTTAATTCCTTGTCCCTCAGGGCCAAGTGAGTACCTTTTGTCACTGGCGTTCTCCAAAGTGAATGATTCAAGACAGAGAGAGACAAAAAAGGGAGCTGCTGTGTTTTGTATAACTTATTTGTGGAAGTGATGCCTCATTGTACTACCTGCTATTGGAGCAACCAAGTTATAGCGTGTATTTATTACACAAAGTGTGTGAATACCAAAATGCAGGGATGATTAAGGGCCAACTTGGAGGCTGTCTATCATAGTCATGAATTCATCTGTTTGCCACTTATGACCTTAAATAAGTCACTGACTTTAATGAACTTCAGTTTCCTTATCACTTCTCCTACTGATGAGCTGAAATGTGATGATCTTATCAGATGATAGATGCAAAATCACTCTGTAAACATAAAACAGCATCCATTTATGAGGGTTAATTAAGGGACTGTCCTTATTTTTCAGAATGATAAGAGAAATAAAAGCATGAGGGAAATGGGAAAAAAGAAAGAAGAGAGAATGACGAATTAGAAAAGAAAGCATCTCAGTTAGCAGGGACCAGAGGTCTTTACCCTGTTTTTGCTCCTCCTCCTTGTCTGTAAGTTTGCACACAAAATGGGTGCTTATGTCCTCAAAATTCATAACACTATCTTTTTGAGCATTACACAAAGAAAAGCTATTATGAGCTCTTCTTAGCTTGGGCAGATTTGATTAAAATCAAATGAATGTAAATCAGTCATCAAAAAGGCTAGATTTAAATCACCAGTGGTCATACTCCCTCATTACTTCATCAGAACCAGAATTGAACGCGGACCTCCATTATAAATGCTCTGCCATCTGTTAGGAAAGAACAGTAAGATAGTCATTAGTGTTTCCGTAAGCCACTGACCTTGGCTCAGTATAAACTAGAATCTAGAAAGTGGCTGTATTTATTATCATTTTTAATGTGTTTTCTGGAACTCATTTTCCCTATGGATGAATTTCTGCTTCATTTTAGCATCTAATTTGTGGAGACACCATCTTACTTTTAAGACCATTTTACCTTTCCCTTTTCCCTTCAAGAAATAATTACAACAGATAATTCACATATTGTCTGCTCTTGCCTATCTCTTGCTTCTTTACTTACTCGGTCCCTGACCTTCACACTATCTCATATCTGAGATACGTATTAGGGAAAGGATGAAAATCTGGGCATCCACTGCAGTCATTCCCTGGCCTTAAAACACATTTTTGCATTTGATTTGACCTTTTTGAAATGTCTTCTAAGTCAAAAAGCCTAAGTCAAAATAGCCACGTCAGCCTGCCCAGTTTCCATCCAGTAAAAACAGCTTTTTCTCACCAATAACCTACTTAGCCAGCCTGTATCCTTAGTCAGCTTGCATTCCTTCCTTCCCTCTCAGCTCTCTAGTCAATGATTCCTGATGATGCTGATGCTAACTCTACAATTCCTTTAAATTTCCCCCTTCTTCCACCTCTGACTACTTTGTCCTTCTCTCTCACCTGCTTGCCATTTTAATAGTCATGGTATTCCTTCCTCTTTCTTTTCTCTTCAGTCCATTCTCTCCATAGCTTCCAGTTGCCTTAAAACACACACACACGCACACACAGTAGTCTTAAAACACACACACACACACACACGTGATGTTACTTCCCAGCTGAAAATACAGTGATGTCTTTTTACTGTCTGCATCAGCACTAACCACTAGAACATTCTGTAAGGATGGAAATATTCTCTATCTGTGCTGCCCAATATAGTAGCTGCTCACCACATGTGGCTACTGAGCAGTTAAAATTGGTTAGTAAAACTAAGGAACTATATTTTCACCTTTATTATTAAAATGAGACGGCTGTGTGCAGCCAGTGGCTGCCACACTGGGCAGTGTAGATCTGTCAGATAAAAGTATAACCTTGTTTGTATCACTTTTTTTCTGTTTCCGCACACAAAGCATATATACCAATTATATTTTCTAATGTAGAACTTGAAACCTTTTTACTTTAATCCACATTAAGAAATCTGTTTTCTTTTGTGATTAAGACAAGCTTAGATAGTCGTATATACACAACAGATATTTACTGAGGCACCTACGCTCTGTAAAAGGGGGGATGTATGTATACTTATTTAACTTATATGCAGAGTACATCATGAGCAATGCTGGGCTGGAAGAAGCACAAGCTGGAATCAAGATTGCTGGGAAGAAATATCAATAAGAAGAGGTGGCAAGAATACACAGAAGAACTGTACAAAAAAGATCTTCACGACCCAGATAATCACGATGGTGTGATCACTCATCTAGAGCCAGACATCCTGGAATGTGAAGTCAAGTGGGCCTTAGAAAGCATCACTATGAACAAAGCTAGTGGAGGTGATGGAATTCCAGTTGAGCTATTTCAAATCCTGAAAGATGATGCTGTGAAAGTGCTGCACTCAATATGCCAGCAAATTTGGAAAACTCAGCAGTGGCCACAGGACTGGAAAAGGTCAGTTTTCATTCCAATCCCAAAGAAAGGCAATGCCAAAGAATGCTCAAACTACTGCACAATTGCACTCATCTCACATGCTAGTAAAGTAATGCTCAAAATTCTCCAAGCCAGCCTTCAGCAATACATGAACCGTGAACTTCCTGATGTTCAAGCTGGTTTTAGAAAAGGCAGAGGAACCAGAGATCAAATTGCCAACATCCGCTGGATCATGGAAAAAGGAAGAGAGTTCCAGAAAAACATCTATTTCTGCTTTATTGACTATGCCAAAGCCTTTGACTGTGTGGATCACACTAAACTGTGGACAATTCTTCAAGAGATGGGAATACCAGACCACCTGACCTGCCTCTTGAGAAATCTGTATGCAGGTCAGGAAGCAACAGTTAGAACTGGACATGGAACAACAGACTGGTCCAAATAGGAAAAGGAGTACGTCAAGGCTGTATATTATCACCCTGCTTGTTTAACTTATATGCAGAGTACATCATGAGAAACGCTGGACTGGAAGAAACACAAGCTGGAATCAAGATTGCCGGGAGAACTATCAGTAACCTCAGATATGCAGATGACACCACCATTATGGCAGAAAGTGAAGAGGAACTCAAAAGCCTCTTGATGAAATTGAAAGAGGAGAGTGAAAAAGTTGGCTTAAAGCTCAACATTCAGGAAACGAAGATCATGACATCTGGTCCCATCACTTCATGGGAAATGGATGGGGAAACAGTGTCAGACTTTATTTTTTTGGGCTCCAAAATCACTGTAGATGGTGACTGCAGCTATGAAATTAAAAGACGCTTACTCCTTGGAAGGAAAGTTATGACCAACCTAGATAGCACATTCAAAAGCAGAGACATTACTTTACCAACAAAGGTCCGTCTAGTGAAGGCTATGGTTTTTCCTGTGGTCATGTATGGATGTGAGAGTTGGACTGTGAAGAAGGCTGAGTGCCAAAGAATTGATGCTTTTGAACTGTGGTGTTGGAGAAGACTCTTGAGAGTTCCTTGGACTGCAAGGAGATCCAACCAGTCCATTCTGAAGGAGATCAGCCCTGGGATTTCTTTGGAGGGAATGATGCTGAAGCTGAAACTCCAGTACTTTGGCCACCTCATGCGAAGAGTTGACTCATTGGAAAAGACTGATGCTGGGAGGGATTGGGGGCAGGAGGAGAAGGGGATGACAGAGGATAAGATGGCTGGATGGCATCACTGACTCGATGGGCGTGAGTCTGGATGAACTCTGGGAGTTGGTGATGGGCAGGGAGGCCTGGCGTGCTGCGATTCATGGGGTCGCAAAGAGTTGGACACGACTGAGCGACTGAACTGAACTGAGAGGGTGATGGAAAAAAGAAAAAGCAGAATTGGATGGAGGGAATCAAGACCTCTGATGAGTGTGTGGAGCAGGTTGTAGTATTAAAGAGGATGGTCAGGGTAAGCCTACCCAAGGAGAAGCAAAGATTTGAAAGAAGTGGAGTTAAAAAGCAGTTGTTTAGAGGTGACTTATTTGTTCCACACACAGGGAGGGGCCAGAGCAAAGGCTCTGGTCAGGAATGTACCTGACTTGTGTAGGGAATAGCAAGCAAGGAAGGGTGGCTAGATGGAGGGGGTGGTGTGGGAGGAGTGGTGAGTTTTGGTGAGGGTGGAAGTGGACCAGAGTAGTGGGAACAGTGGAAACAGTGACTATATTTTTATAAGGCTTGAATACATGTGTCTCCTGTTATAGGCACTCTAGAAATTGTGTCTCTCTTATCCATCAGAATCCTCTCCCTTCCCTCAGAAGGAACCACCATTCTTGTTCTTACAATTATCTCATTCTTGCTTTTCTTCATCAGTTTATTTTTATAGATGCATTCCTAAATCTGTATACAAGGAATGGTGGTGTACGAATTCCTTTTTGTGACTTTTTTGTTCAAGATTATGTTTGTAAGATATATTGGTATTTTTGCATTATCTCTAGTATCTTCATTCTCGTGGGTGTATACTCTTGGGTCGTATGAATATCCCACAGTTTATCTATTCTGCTACTGATGTTGTGTTTAGTTTTGAATATTTATGAATAGTGTGGCTGTGAGCGTTCTTGCCTGTGTTTTGGGATTCATAAACACACATATCTCTATGGTGTGTCCTGAGTTACAAATTCTGAGTCATAAGATCGGATATGCAGCATTCAGCCTCATTAGATTACACCACACTGGTTTCCAAGATGGTTTTGCAAGTTTACATGTCTGAAATCCCTTTTGTCCTATACCGTTGTCAATACCTGCGATTGTCAGACTTAAATTTTTGTCAGTTTGACCAATTCATGGTAGTATCTCTTTGAAGCTTTTCTTTGCATGTTTATTCTCAGTGGACTCAGTTATAAACAAAATCTTAATCTGATATCTAAAAATGAAAGGCCAACAACAAAAAAGGAGAACCGGGTTCCCTAACCTCTGGGCTGTGCGCTGGAACCTCCTGTCAGATAGTGGTGGCATTAGATTAGAAACAAATATTGAAAATTGAAGACCCTTTCCTATGTGTATTAGCTATTGGATTTCATCCTGTGTGAAGTGCCTGTTTAAGGCTTTGGTCCGTTTTTTTATTTGATTGGCACCATTTTCTCATTGATTTGTACAAGTTCTTTACAGTTTCTGCATACCATTCTTTGTAAGCTTTATGTATTGAATATGTATATTCTCAATATATGTAGCTTTTATTTCATTCTTTAGTGATACTATTAGTGTCTTTAGATGAAGGATATTTTAAATTGTAATGTAGTAGAACTTATCAGTTTTTTCTTTTATGGTTAGTTCTTTTTATATCTTGTTTAAGAGATCTTTTTCTATTCTTCAGCTACAAAGGTGTTCTATGCTGCTGCTGCTGCTAAGTCGCTTCAGTCGTGTCCGACTCTGTGCGACCCCATAGACGGAAGCCCACCAGGCTCCCCTGCCCCTGGGATTCTCCAGGCAAGAACACTGGAGTGGGTTGCCATTTCCTTCTCCAGTGCATGAAAGTGAAAAATGAAAAGGAAGTCACTTAGTCGTGTCCGACTCTTAGCGACCCCATAGACTATACAGCCTACCAGGCTCCTCCATCCAATCTCTTCTAAAAGCTGTATAGTGTGAATTTTCACATTTAGGTCTTCAGTTCAGCTGGAATTGATTTTTGTATATGGTGTGAGGAAGGAGTTGAATTTTTTTACTTAGTATGTGTGACCAATTCTATTTTATTTTACTTTAAAAATGTTTCTGATTGTGACTTATTAACTTTATTTCATGTTCTACTAATAATGAGACTGCTTCAGTCTTACCTAGTCATCTTTTAAAATTCTCAGTGGAATCAGTTATAAACAAAATCTTAATCTGATATCTAAAATCGAAAGGCCAACAACAAAAAAACAGAATAGGGTTCCCCAACCTCTGGGCCGTGGGCTGGAACCTCCTGTCAGATAGTGGTGGCGTTAGATTAGAAACAAAGTGCACACTAAATGTGATGCACTTGAATGATCCTGAAACCATTGCCCTCACCCTGGTCTCTGGAAAAGATTGTCTTCCATGAAACTAGTCCCTGGTGCCAAAAAGGCTAGGGACTGCTAAAGTAGAAGATAGGAGGATGTACATAGCTAGCCAGGTTGGAATTCTGCTGCTCTTTGCACATCTGATTCACATGTGTTTCTCTGCAGACCAGGTTAATGGAAATTATGGCTACTGATAGTTCTTGAGCTTTACATACCACATGCACAGTTACTGTGGGGAATTTATTTCCATATATGTCCCGCGTTTTCTCTGGAACATTTTGGATCTGGTGATCACTTCTGTGCTGATCAACTGTGAAAGCTTCTGTAAAATGTGGGTGATGGGGAGAAGCGAGCAGCTTCTCCAGTTACTGGGTGAATAGGTGAGGCATGGAATACATCCATGCCACTGGGTGCTTTTACCAGTAGAGCCTCTGACTGAGATTGTGCCCTCAAAATGGCATTTTTGGTGGAGCTTTCTTAGTTGTTCCAAAGGCAGTCAGTTGACTTCCTCTGCTACAGAGGCCTCTTCGAGTTGCCTTGAGTAATTGAAATAACTTACTTGTGGGTCTCTTAGCTATATACATCTGAGACACAGATAGCTAGTTATTTTTGTGAAAATGTAGCATGGATAATGTTCAGTAAATATGAAATTGGCAATAGCAGAACATTATAATATGTGAGACATTTTACCTGCA
This sequence comes from Bos taurus, assembly GCF_002263795.3. Lineage (NCBI taxonomy): Eukaryota > Metazoa > Chordata > Mammalia > Artiodactyla > Bovidae > Bos > Bos taurus. The sequence continues at coordinate 36,091,351 of NC_037335.1, forward strand.
TTTGATTAGAATTCCCATAAACTTCCCAAGTTATACTGCACATTGTATCAGCTTCTGAGTATGTAGTTGGTCACTAAATAAATTCTGTCTTCAAAGATGGGTTTTATATGTTAAAGCAATAGGTTTGACTCAGACTAAGTTTCCCAATAAATTTTTATTTGATTTTGTGTTTGAAAACAATGATACCTAATTTAAATTGTAAGAAATGTCATCACTGTAAGTATTTGTTCTTACAAATACGCTATCAAAACATTTTTATTTTAGATTTAAAAAAAATTATCTTTAGGTTAAATTCAAAAATATTATCTTATGAAAACTTTTTTCCACCATGACTACTGCTACTCATAAGTGTTTGCTTCTTGCTAATTCAATTGTCGTAAATGAATTTTCAATGCAGAATAACATAACAGATGTGATCAAGCACAGAATGTTTTCAATACGTCCTGTTATTAAGAAAAGAAAGTTCTGCCTTATTTTGGCATAATTAATTATTTTCAGTCAGTCACTAAACTGCATCCTTTTTCTTTCCAAAGTTAACAAAATGCAACTTTTAAATGGGAATGGCAGTGTAGATAGAAATTTAAAATAATAAAAAGGAAAAGTCTAGATCTAGGGAGCAAAAGGGCTACCTTGGTGGCTCAGATGGTAAAGAATCTGCCTGCAGTACAGGAGATCCAGATTCGATCCCTGGGTAGGGAAGGTCCCCTGGAGAAGGGAAGGGCTACTCACTCCAGTATTCTTGCCTGGAGAATTCCACGGACTGAGGAGTCTGGTGGTCTGCAGTCCATTCGGTCACAAAGAGTCATATATGACTGAGCGACTAACACTCGCAAGGAGCAAAAAGCTTCTTTTCTGTAGGATGAACTTGAAACCACATTTATCAGCTATTTATTTGATTGAGAGACATCAGGGGTTTGAAGCCACTTGTGCTGGTTCCCTGGGAACTCAAATCATAAAGGACAGAGTCTGTGTCCTTCTTCTTTCTCTGCTCCTCCTCTTTTATCATTCCTAGCTTTTGGTATTTTGCATACACTTCTATGAGGAATGAACTATTTCCAGATGCATCCAGGCTTTATTCAACATCTTTTGTAGCAATATGTGTTACTGTGCACACCCCTGTTCTGGACATTAATAGACCAGAAAAATGTATAAATTCCACAAACTGAACTTGTCAGCTGAAGAAATGTGAAGACAAAACTCTTCTGGATGAAATGGGGAGAATGTTATCATTCTTATTAAGTAGGGAAATGCAGAATGTTTTGGGGGGTTAGTACCCATTGCTAATATTGAAGAAGCAGTGTTAATCAAAGCATCTTTGACTCCATATTGTTGTGGCTCAAGCAGAGAAACTAGAAGCTGAATAAAACTAGCAGATGATTGTTCTCAAATGTAGTGCTGAATTGTTAAAATAGTTCTCATTAAGCATCATGAATATCTAGCTTCCCAAGGTAGCCATGGTAAAGGGTTCAACAGCCATAGGAATGTGTAAGTTCTGGGCTGTTTGGAATGGTTTTCTTACCATGCCTGATAGCTCTTCAGCAGAAACCTGGGTGTCACAGTTGAAGTAAGTACTTTTATCTACCTTAAGATAAATATTATGTGTCAGACACTGGGAATAATTTCCTAGTTGTCAATGAAAATATATAGACTTTTTTTCTGAGGATTCGGATACAGAACTCTTAACTTTTCATTTTCTTTTTGCAACAAATCTCAAAAGCAGATAGTGCGTAACACCCGCAAAAGTAGAAATGACTACAGTATTGACCACATTCCAATAATTTTAGGTTGAGCTTACAGGATTCTGGGGGGAAATTTCCAAACTGTCTGTTTATCAAAACTAAACTCATAGTCAGAACAGGAACTAGTGGAAATGGCAATCCACTGTAGTAGTCTTGCCTGGGCAGTCCCATGGACAAAGGAGCCTGGTGGGCTACAGTCCTTGAGGTCGCAAAGTGTCGAACATGACTTAGTGACTAAACAGCAAACAGTAGTTGTCTCTGAGAACTTGGTTTATGAATTCTGCCATGGTGATTTACCATAGTAACACTAACTTTCATATTGTCCCCCTCATGTTCTGGGTGAGTATCTGAGACAGCGCAATATCTATATGAGGTGTGTGTGTGTGCAGACACGGAGCGTGTGCACACACACACACAAATATGCACTCACAACAAATTAAAAGGCTTCTCAGACTCTTTCCTGTCTGGTGTTTGTTATCCATCTGTAGCAATTAGAAATGACTCTGGGAAAAAAAAAGAAATGACTCTGTTTTACAATCTAAAGTGCACATGTTATTCAGGAAAAAGATTTAATAGCCTTTTTTGCTTATTAGAAGCATTAGAAACTGTATTTTTTAACCTGGTAATACATTACAGGAGAATTTTGTGTCCCTTATATATTTGCTAGTTTCCGTTTGTACCATCCCTATATTGACTATAACCTCAACTAGCCTAGTGGGAAGATTTACCTTAAACTTACTGGACTTCCAGGGCTTGTAGGTAATTTAATAAAATCCCAGCATAACCATTCCTTGTTTATTTTCCTTAACCTTATCCTGTCAACAAAGGTCCGTCTAGTTAAGGCTATGGTTTTTCCAGTAGTCATGTATGGATGTGAGAGTTGGACTATAAAGAAAGCTGAGCGCCGAAAAATTGATGCTTTTGAACTGTGGTGTTGGAGAAGCCTCTTGAGAGTCCCTTGGACTGCAAGGAGATCCAACCAGTCCATCCTAAAGGAGATCAGTCCTGGGTGTTCATTGGAAGGACTGATGTTGAAGCTGCAATTCCAATACTTTGGCCACCTGATGCGAAGAGCTGACTCATTTGAAAAGACCGTGATGCTGGAAAGATTGAGGGCAGGAGGAAAAGGGGATGACAGAGGATGAGATGGCTGGGTGGCATCACCAACTGAATGGACATGGGTTTGAGTAGACTTGGGAGTTGGTGATGGACAGGGAGGCCTGGTGTGCTGTGGTTCATGGGGTCGCAAAGAGTTGGACACGACTGAGCGACTGAACTGAACTGATCCTGTTTCAGTGAGGTTTTATTTTGAACTGAACTGATCCTGTTTCAGTGATGTTTTATTTTATGCCACTTCATTCATTAAGCCAATTGACAAGAACTCTGTGACGTGGCTTTGACTAGGGGAGTTGATGCTGGTAATCAAAGCCCATCTGAGGAAGGACATCAATATGGAGGCAGAGGAGTTGGCAGGAAGCAATGGCAAATCTATTCAGAGTAGTTCTCCTTAGTGCAAGTGTGAATACAAACTGTAGGTCATCGCAAGAGTATTCAGGATGTTTATTGTGGTTTGGATGGAACCGTGACTACATGAATTTACTGAGAGGGTTGTTGTTTGCCTCCAGTTGTAGCTCATAGTATGTAATAGAAGTCAGTGATCCTGGCTGGATTAAAACGCATGCATGAATCCTTTTGCACTAATCAAAGTGACAATATAGTCAGCTCTGAAACTCCTGCATCTTGGGTAGCTGTGCCAGATTTGAATGTGACAGGGTGTCTCTTCCACTGATTAGCTTCTTCCCTGCTATTCATCATCATCTTATTTCAGTTCTCTTTGAAATATACACTTCCCCTTACCGAAGCTCCTCTCCCGTGCATTTCTCTGTCTATGCACCAAGCCCTTATTTTTGGTGGGCGGTGGGAGGCCTAGTCGTTTCTATTGAACAGCTTCATAAGGAGCCCAGCTGTTAGCTGTCAAGGGTTTTCTCTTTTATTAGTCTCAGAAGGCAGGACTGGCAGGGTGTAGCATGTTGGTACAAGATCCCAGCTGTTGTAATGGTGCTCTCGGAGTCCCCGATCATTTGAAACTTGAAAAGAAATTTGACCTTAGCATAGCAGTTGTTTCCGTGTGTTCATTTGTTTATTCTTGATAGGCTTGCAGTGCAAGAGAAAGAGATGTGGATGATAACTATAAAACATCAAGAAGAAGGAAATTTTGTTTAGCTTTTCAAACTTTTTAGAAGTTGGCATTTTTGGTATAGAGTATGTAAGATACTGGAGGGAAATGTCAACCCATGTGAATGTAGGAAAATTTATCTTGGCATACCTTTATTTGGTAAATGGGCTAAGCAATCTTGGCAACATTTACTCGTGTTTTAAAAACAGGGAGATAAGAAAGCTAATTATTTCTCAGAGGCACACTCTGAAAGTTGCGCAGAATTAAAAGTTTTTGATGCTGTTTAATTAAAAGAAAAAAAAATGCAGTAAAACCAGATTCTGCTTTAAAGGGACTTTGCATCTTTATGCCGTCTTATCTCTCTGGAAGTTTTCTTCATGCCAGGTTCCTTGGGGATAGTTTAATAAGCAGACCAAATTGTTGAACGATGGAATCAAATACCTTAAGCAAAGACAACATCTGCTTTTACTTTGTTGTGAAAGATTGACAGACAAGAGCGCACATCGTAGCATAGATTTTATATTGAAGAAATGTAACTTATTTAAAATGGAGAACCTTGAGAGAAATGCTTGGTTGGGACTGAGTCATTACCCAGTTAAAAATAACCTTTCCAGGTCATGTCGTTTTGTTTGCCGCAGTGAAATAAGTTTATTTCAGCAGAATGAAGCCATTATTAGCTTGGCAGAGTCCACTTGTCAGAATTTTATGGAGCAGAACACCGTTTGGCTGGGAAATTCAATAAATACTGTAATGTGAGAGGAGTTAAACTCCAAGGGCTGAAGGGGCAAAGAGTGGGGGATTTGTCGCTAATTCATTGTTTTACAGCCCCAGTAAGAAGGCATTAGGATATATGATGAATTATCATTAGAGGTCAGACACACAAACCTTATGTGGAATACCAAGATAGCAGAACGTGTGAATAAAATCAAAACCTTAAAGTATGTTAAGATGTATCACACTGATGGGTTAACATAAATATTAAAGTGTCTTGATTCTCGAGATTTTTAAAATTTTTATTTATTTTTTAATTTTTCCATGTTTGGAAAGTAATATGTTTTCTTTACCTTCTCTCCTGCCCTGTCTGAGAATCTCTAGAGGAATAAAATATGAGTGAAAGGCCTATGATTGTATAACCCAGTCATCAGACCAGTACTGCAATATCACAATGGAATGGAGTCATTTGTCACCTTAGCAGTGTAAGAGACCAAGCCAGTGGCCACTCAAGCTACAGTAGCCTTCACCTTGAGGCAGTGTCGGAATGATTGGTGTGGTGAGACTGAATTTCCAGCTTTGTCCTTGTGTTATCCTAGGCGAATTAACTTCAGCAAGTCTTAGTTTCTCAATCTGTGAAGTGGAACTAAATAGTACTTACTCACAGAGTAGTCACTAGGAGATACAACGCAAGAGTACCTGCATTGGCAGGTGGATTCTTTACCACTGAGCCGCTGGGGAAGCCCTAACGCAGAACCTAGCACGCAGTAAAAATGGCAGCAACTGATACTTGTAACATTAGGAAGAGTCTCGAATTTTGTGGTGGATAATTAATGTATGATTATGCTCTACTTACATCATTCTACATTCATTTCTGAATGTCACTGTACTTTAAAACACATTATTACAGTCATTTTATAAGTGCTTTTTTGTATTCTTAACCTTTATGAGCATTTCTATTTGTTGCTAGGATTGGTGAGATTCAGTGGGCTAGAGAAAAATGGGCAAAGGTTATAGAGGAAACTTATTTCGAGGTAAAATGTCACTGCTTATGGATTTGGAGATTATTTCTGACTATGTAGGCTGTTGGGTTTCATATGAAGAGGATGTATAAAGTCTTTCTGTTTTCATGCATCCTCATCTCAGCCTTCGATCAGTTGAGGCTTCTCTTCATGTTTATCCTTGAAAGGAGTATACTGGGCATGTTTTCAGTTCAGTTCAATCGCTCAGTCGTGTCCGACTCTTTGCGACCCCATGAATCGCAGCACGCCAGGCCTCCCTGTCCATCACCAACTCCCGGAGTTCACCCAGACTCAACGTCCATTGAGTCAGTGATGCCATCCAGCTATCTCATCCTCTGTCGTCCCCTTCTCCTCTTGCCCCCAATCCCTCCCAGCATCAGAGTCTTTTCCAATGAGTCAACTCTTCGCATGAGGTGGCCAAAGTACTAGAGTTTCAGCTTTAGCATCATTCCTTCCAAAGAAATCCCAGGGCTGATGTCCTTCAGAATGGACTGGTTGGATCTCCTTGCAGTCCAAGGGACTCTCAAGAGTCTTCTCCAACACCACAGTTCAAAGGCATCAATTCTTCGGCACTCAGCCTTCTTCACGTGTCTTAGCCATGTTATTAAAAGAAATCAACAATGTTGGCAGCAAACACCATATATTTAAATAAAATGATTTACTGGAAAGTCTCCTGGACTGACCATGGACCTGCTATACTTGCTGGACATACCTGTTAGACATACAGAGTGAAGTGGAAGGTCCTCTCACCTTGTCAGAAATTATTAGGACGTTAAAGTTAAAGCGCTGAACGTCTTTGGGGAAAGGGTGCTCGGTGTAATGTGTAAGTATAGCTTGCATCATTTGCTCTGCAGCTTGACCTTCCCACATCCCCTGCACAGTCTGATTAAGATTCAGAGAGCTCTGGAATTCATTTAATTAAAGCACTGCCCTGGAGTCCATTATTGCAAAATATTAGCATAGTGCTCTGTGTGACCTTTAAAAGTTTAGAAATTGGTAGCAAAATACAGAGGTTCACTATTTATTCCTTCCTGTGTAATGCTTTCTCCCTATTTTCCTATACTCATTAGTTGTACTCTAATGTTAAAAACCTGCCTTTCATTTTTGGTAAATATTTTGGCGTCTTCTTTTCCTCAGTTGGGGTGCAGATCTCCTGACCACCTTTCTCTTCTTTCACTTAGTACCTTTATCTCCTAAGGGTATTATCCTTGGAACTGATAAATTTAACTCATATGGAACAGTCGCCTCACCCTGGGCTTCAGAAACCACCTCTGAGCTTTCCAGAGAAATCACCAAAGTTGATTAAAAAGCAGCCCCGTAACCCCTGAGATTCTTTAGATAAGCGCCTCTTGACAGCTGATTGCTGGCTGCTACAATACATTGTACTTCCTGTGCCATTCCTTCAGTCTGAAGGTGTGCCGAGGCAAAGCATGGAGCTGGTCATGTACTACAGACTCTTTTAATCAGGGCTGTAAGAAGTGATCAGGGAAATCAGAGCTCACCATCCCCCACCCTCCCATTGAATTCTTCTCGTAATTACAGTTAAACCTAAAGAGAAGATTTCTTCAGAGTGGAATGGCTCCTGTGGGCATTTTTCAGTGGAGCAGGTTAATTTATACTTACAATATCTGACCACAGCGGATCAATAACAAGTCTGTGATGTGCAGGAATGCGTTCAGGAGATACTGTAAGCAAACACAGCTCAGGAATTGATATGTATCCAGCCGCTTCCGAGCTTAATTTTGGCACGATCTCCTTCCTTTTCTGGCCTCTATAAACTGGGTTTTAGGATTCTTTGCTTGTTTCTCTTTACTTATCTCAGGCTTCTTGGGAATACAGTATCTCTTGGCCTTAAAGGTCAGACACGATTATTCATGTTAATTCAAGGAAGATCATCAGGCCTTGCCCAAGATTCTAGTAGGTCTTTCTAGGGATTGACCCTGAAGTGCCCACCTGACTATGAGGTGACTGCAGGTACCTCCTGTAAAGAATAAAAGCGCCCTGGATCAGCAGAAGCTTCTATGGACATTTGTCCTGGGACACCTTTGTCCACTTCTTCCAGTGTTGCAGAAGTTAATCCCCAGGGTCTGAGGGAGCCATCACCCAGTCCTAGGGCAGACCAGGAGGCTCCTGACAGTTTGTAAACCCGAGTTTAGCAACAGTGTTCTCATTCTTTGCAGTCCTCTGCAGTGCCTGGCACAGTGTGGCACTCAGGATTGATGCTTAAGGAATACTTTTACATGTTTGTGTCTCATCTCAAAGGGAAATGGTTGGACTTGAAACAGTCCCTGAACTTATGATCCTGTTGAATAGATGGTCTGATCTGGTGTGGTGGAATAATTGACTAGATTTTTTATTGAACACCGAGTATTATACTTTATAATTTTGTGTCTATAATTATGGTCTGGTGAATTTAGAATAGTTTTATTTCCATTTATTTGGAAGAATCTATTTTAGTTTTCCCCCCAGAAGGAAGATGTTTTCCAGATACTCCTAGAACTGGAGCAGAGGCTTAAGACTGAATATGTGACACTAACTCCCTAGCTTCACTAGGCTTTTGATATTACATTGTGGGGTGAGAGTCAAAGAATGTTACAGTTAATAATAGTAATTGACAGTTTACCTGTTTACCTACCACAGCTAATCCAAACCCAAGGAAATTAAAGTGTGTATAAGTTAAATGTCATCTCTTGCTGAGCATACCCTCTGTTCAAGAAGTATCCCTAGGACCAAAAAAAAAAAAAATCATCAACATAATGTGTGAGCAGATATGCCTTCTTGGGGCCCCACTGACTGCAGCCTTTAAAAAACCCAGGGATCTGGCTGAGTTTGTGGAATGCCAGTCTGAGGACAGAAGCTTGTTTACTGTGCTGATTAAATGGAAAGTTTGAAATAACTGAGGAGAGAGTGACATTTTGACTTGTGTATTATTTGTGTGTGGTGGGGAGGGGCTTGGTAATGGTATTTGTAGTTGTAATGATGTGTTTGACAGTCCTTGATTGGTGAATGCCAGCTCTAAATTATCCCTAAATAGGGGAGGAAAATTTACCTAGGGAATGCACATTCTTTGTTGGCTCTTTCTGACCCTTCCCTCCCCCTCTCCCTCCTCTGTCCTCATGCTTATCTTCGCTGAAGACCTGTGAGGTTGGAAGGGCTGAGAGATGGGTGGGAGAAGGTTGTTAGTTCCTAAAGAAAGGGTTGAAGAAGGCTTCTGTTGCCTTGGTTGAAGATATAAGAGGCTCAGAAAAGAATAGAACTAGACACTGTGTATTAAACAAAGAAAAAGGCAGGTGAATTAAAGTTGCTTCACTTTGTATTTTGGTTATCAGATCATTAAGTAGTTTTTCACCGTTTCTTCCTTCGTTCTTCATTTCCTTCCTTTCTCTCTGTCTTCCCTCCCTCTTTCTTTCTTTCTCCCCTTCTTTCTTTCCCTCCCCTCCTTTTCCTCCCTCCCCTCTCCCCCTTCCTCCCTTCCTGTCTATCTCCTGTTGTGAAATGTGGGTAGACTGCTTTGAGTCTGGGCTAAAGGGGCTCATTTTCCTCTCACTTAATAGATTTATCTGTGATCTTGTCTTCCTTGTCCCCTCTCCATTACTTCTTCATTTCAGAGTGGATCATTTCGTATAATGTTAAACAATTTGGGGTGAAGGTGTAATAAAGAATCAGAGTTTTGGCTTTTTACCTTGCTCTTGAAAAGTAGTAGTTTTGTTGGTGGTGGTGGTAATAGCTTTTAAGCCAAGTACTATGGTGAATTCTTTACCTGCATTACCTCTTTTGATCCCACTGAGCAGCCCTCTGAACTCTGTATTGTATAATCTCCACTTTTCTGTGATAAAACCAAGGATTGGAGGGGATGAGTATTGTACCCAAAATCCCAGAGTGGTAAGTGGCACAAATTCAGACTGACTGAGTCTATGCAGCCACTACATGCCATGTTGTAGTATTACTGGTCTTTCTAAGCACAGATGTTCTTCCTGTTTCCAGTGGAAAGCGGGATTAATTGTAAACTTAGGCAAACAATGGAATAAGCATCTTCTAGGTATTCAATAGTGCTTCCATTAACAAAGCCAAGTTGGTTGTTTGGGGCTGGGACACTGTGGCCCAGGATCTAGGGTAAGGGTGAGAACAGGAGACCAGTGATCCTGCAGCGTGGATGCTTCTTCAGTGCTGGTTAGATTTGGGGTCAGTCATCTGTCCAGATACTGTCACTGTATTAGCCAAAGGAGAAGGGAGCATCTCACAGTCAGAGGAGACTGAGCTATGTGGACTGTGACAGATGTTGCCAGGCTGAAAATAGGAAGGAGGCTTGATGATTCAAAGGACAATAAAAAGGCAAATTATCTCAGGTGGTAAGCAGGGAATACTTTTTATTACTGATGGTTGATTTGGCTTATCATTGTCAAAATGTTACACATTGTATATTAGCTTGGGTGGTCCAGCCTGTCAAGCTAGCCTAAAATTAGAGAGTGTATGTATGTATATGTGTATACATGTGAATAGAAATGAAAACATGTAAACACTAAAAAGTGGAATGAAATTTTTAGAGGGAAATGCAAGTTATTAGCACATAGGACACAGTTGTTTCAAATCTGAGAGCCTATGTGAATTACTTCTTTTGAGAAAGTAAATAACCCAGTCAGAATCATCACCTTTTATTTTGAAAGCTTTGTTCTATAAGATGCTCTGTGGACTTACTTCAGGATGTACTCAGTTTTTTTTTTTTTTTTTTTCTGTTGTAGTTCATGTTGAGGATGTTTTCATGATGAATTGTGGGAAGGATTTTATGTGAGATGACAGTTGAATAAAAAACAAGAGTTATATACTATCCTTGAGTCCAGTCATTAAAATTAGGTCCTGTTAGGCCATATCTTAGGTTAAATGAATGTAGGACCACATAAATCAGAAGTGTAGCAACCAGGATTTCAATGAAATTGAATTTATGATCATCTCTCTTTTACCTCTGATGTTTATACCACTGATGATTACAGATGCATAATTTATATAAGATTTCTAAGTGCTGGAATGACTTACAAAAATCAAGGTATGGCTCGCTCACAATAGGAAACACATTCTCAGGATAGTTTTGGGTATTTTTTAAAAGCAAAAATGCCAGCTCTATTATCTTTCCTAAGTTACAGAATTTTTTTACACAGAAAACAAAATAATCTTTCTTAACACATTTAGTGAAGGAGGCTTGTCAACTATTTGCAAGGTTATGTAAAAGTCTTGCTGTTAATTAATTACTACTATTGTGCCCTGAACTCATTTTCCCTTTAATGCCTGTTTTTCCCCAGAAGGAAATATAAAGGACAAATGTGTTAATTTGTTAGCTAGTTGGGCAATGGTTCTGTTTAAATTTAATTCTAAAATGTATTAATTTAACAAGAAAACTGAAATGATTTAAAGAGTGCATGTGTGCGTGCTAATTTGCTTCAGTCATGTCCAGCTCTTTGCGACCTTATGGACTGTAGCCCCTCAGGCTCCTCTGTCCCTGGGATTCTCCAGGCAAGAATACTGGAGTGGGTTGCCATGTCCTCCTCCAGGGGACCTTCCCGACCTAGGGGTTGAACCCGCATCTCTTATGTCTCCTGAATTGGCAGGAGGGTTCTTTACCACTAGTGCCACCTAGGGAGCCCCAATTTAAAGGATAGGACTTATTAAAAAAATAAAAATATTCTAACATTTTAGACATGTCTCCCTAAATGGAGTCCCTGCTTCCCATTTCTTCTGTTGTGTGGATATCGCATATACTGTTGCTAGAATAATCTTCCCAGGGACGGGGGAGCCTGGTCGGCTGCTGTCTATGGGGTCGCACAGAGTCAGACACGACTGAAGCGACTTAGCAGCAGCAGCAGCAGCAGAATAATCTTACAGAGCATCTTGGATCATCACCGTTGTTGCTACTATTTTGTTGAATGCTTGTTGCCTGTAGTATCTCATTTAATTTCAGCAATATTCATTTTGCCCATAGTGAACTGAGTCTGAGCACAGTTTCATGGCTCACCTAGGACCTGATCCTATTTTCTTACTGTTTTAACATCTGTATGCTTCTAGTTTTCCATCAGAGCTTCCCTAATTCTGTTTGGTTGATGAGTCAAGAAAACTCTGTGATGGTCTATGTAAACATTTGCTATTGTCTGCCTTTAAATATTTAAAGTAAATAAGACAGAACCCTCAGAAAACCATAACTTCATTTCTTTTCGTTTTAACTCATAATTTTCAACATTTCAATCATTTTCAAATTCAGTCTTCACAAATTTTGGCTGCTACCCAGATTTGAATTGTGCAGCCTAAATGACGTGCCCTGCTATTTGTGTGCATAAAAATTAATAGCACTGATACAGTCCTTCAAGCCTACAAATTTTTGCCTTTTAGAAATTGCTGGTTTTTAATAGAGATCATTCAAAGAGTTTGTGATTGAGGCCTTTGCAATTTTTGGTTTCTAACCCAAAGAGTGCATCTGTTCCACACCTGTTATGTATGGTGTCTTACCTAATTGGCATTTCCGGGGAATGGCTTTCCTCTACATATTGTGTAGGGAGTTCAGAGTTATCCATCCTTGTTCCCATCACAGGCCACAGCAAGAAGAATGTCTCAGTGTCCCCAATCTTACGGCCTCAGGAAGCATGAAAGCTTAGGGAGCATTTTAATTAAATGTCGCCCAAGGCTTTTATTCTTGCTGAGAAAGTAAACAAAGCTTAAACAGACCCTTTCAGGAAAAAAAGAAAAACAAACTTCTTCCCTTACTTTTTTTTTAAATTGTGCTTTACCTTCTGCTGTTTGCTCTAAACTTTTTTTTCTTTGCTCTGACTTTTTTCTAGCTATGTATTTTAAATACCAATATAGTCAATTGATTAGAAGTTCCTTTTAAAGATGTTAGAGTGTCTGCTTTATTTAAGGCATTGGTGGATACAACAGCTAATGGACATGGGCTGATTGATTTTTGTCTGTCTACCAAATATTGCTCTCCTCCGTTCCCTATCCCTGCATTATAGAGTGGGTGGGTGGAAACTCCAGTTTTCCCTTTAGATTCACTGTTACTTCATTTGTTAATATATGCCACCATGTAAATAAGTGTTTCTGTAATCAGTAACCCAATTATTGCTCACCTCTCATATGTTTATTTTTTATTCATTCTTCACATGCAATTTCATGACCCTTGTACACAAGAATGTATAAGAATGATGAAATCCTCTGCATGGTCACAGCTTGGTCTTGTCAGCTCAGCACTGTGGTCTCTCAGTTCAGTTCATTTGCTCAGTCGTGTCCGACTCGTTGCGACCTCATGGACCAGGGTTCTTTGTGACCCCAGCATCCCATGCCAGGCTTCCCTATCCATCACCCGAAGTCACTGAAGTCTTTCCTATTTTAGGAAATTCCCTGTAGCATTTTTACTACTTTTTAAAAAAAGAATAGCAATTGGACCCAGTTTTAAGGTTGTTGCTGCTCAGTTGCTCTGTCATGTCCTACTCTTTGTGACCCATGGACTACAGCATGCCAGGCTTCCCTATCCTTCACTGTCTCCTGGAGTTTGCTCAGATTCATGTCCACTGAGTCAGTGATGCCATCTTATCTTCTGTTGCCCCCTTCTCCTTCTGCCCCCAATCTTTCCCAGGATCAGGGTTTTTATTTTCCAATGACTTGGCTCTTCATGTCAGGTGGACAAAGTATTGGAGCTTCATTCAGCATGAGCCCTTCCAATGAATATTCAGGGTTGTTTTTCTTTAGAATTGATTGGTTTTTCTCCTTGCTGTCCAAGGGACTCTCAAGAGTCTTCTCCAGCACTATAGTTCAAAAGCATCAATTCTTCAGTGCTCAGCCTTCTTTATTGTGGTCCAACTCTCACATCCATACGTGACTACTGGAAAAACCATAGCTTTGACTATAGGGACCTTTGTCAGCAAAGTGATGTCTCTGCTTTCTAATACAATGTCTAGGTTTATCATAGCTTCTCTTTCAAGGAGCGGGCATCTTTTAATTTCATGGCTGTAGTCACTGTCCACAGTGATTTTGGATTCAAGAAAATAAAGTCTGTCACTGTTTCTATTTTTTTCCCATTTATTTGCCATGAAGTGTTGGTACCAGATGCCATGATCTTTGTTTTTTGAATGTTGAGTTTTAAGCCATCTTTTCACTCTTCTCTTTTCACCTTCTTAAGACAAGAGGCTCTTTATTTCCTCTTCATTTTCTGCCATTAGTGTGGTGTCATCTGCGTGTCTAGGTTATTGATATTTCTCCTGGCAATCTTGATTTCAAGTTCTGCTTCACTCAGGCGGGCATTTTGCATGAAGAACTCTGCACATAAGTTAAATAAGCAAGGTAACAGTATACGTCTTTGAGATACTCCTTTCCCAGTTTGAATCAGTCCGTGTTCCACATTCAGTTCTAACTGTTGCTTCTTGATCTGTATACAGGTTTCTCAGGAGGCAGGCAAAGTGATCTGGTATTCCCATCTCTTTAAGAATTTTCCACCATCTGTAAGACAAACAGATTAAATGTAGTAGTTGAAAACATAACTAATAGAGGTTTTAAAATAAATTCAACCTGCGTGTGCATGCTAAGTTGCGCAGTTGTGTCCAGCTCTTTGCTACCCCATGCACCGTAGCCCGCCAGGCTTCTCTTTTTGTGGAATTCCCCAGGCAAGAATACTGGAGTGGGTAGCCATTCCCTTCTCCAGGGGACCTTCCTGACCCAGGGATTAAACCTAGGTCTCCTGCATTACAGGTAGATTCTTCAGTGTCCGAGCACGTCTAAGGGCCTCAAATTTTCCACACTCTGTATCATTTCCATTTTACAGAATATAAGTGTCTGAGGAGCTTTCCAGGGTCATAGCTAAGGAAATAGATGTTTAAAATATAGCTGTGGTACAAGGTAATGGACAAGTAACAGGAACAGGGATGTTAAATTTTCCTGTGCATTGAGGAGGGCTGATTAAGCCCCTCTTTGGGTGGGAGCAAAGGAGAGGGAAGATGGTGGTTCCACGTATGTCAGGGAAGGAGAGCTTCACACAGAGGTGCATCTGTGTTGATTATTTATGAATGAGGACTTTTTTCAGCCAGGGAAGAGCAGGGAAGACAGGAAAGACAGGGAAGAGCGTTCTCTGCAGAGGGAATAGCAAATACAGATGTACTAAAAAATATTTTGTATATGTGAAACTGTAACTTATTTTGTTTGTGAACTATGACTGTTGAAAGTAAGTGACAGAAGATTAGAGAAGCTAGAGAAGTAGACGGGTTTAAATTATGAAGGCATTTTCTAAGTCTGGCTCAGGAGCTTGGACTTTATTTTAATGATGGAAATTCAATGAAGTGTGCAGGAGTTGTGAAAAGATAATTCTGATTTTAGCTTTGGGGAAGTGGGATGAGAGTCCAAGTTATTCTTCCCCCTGAAACAAGCCAAAAGCCCACTAAATATATGAAACAATAGTGTTTAAGACAGTGGACATCAGGTAGTGAAAGAGAGTGATCCCTGAGTGATGAGAAATATGCAGTGAATCCCCCAATTGTTCCAGGTGACCTCCTTGAGAGAATTTCTGGAAAGTGGCCTGGGGATATGGGAACCTTGTTGAAGCCTGCCAGACTCCTGAGTTGAGGGAGTGGGGTTGAGAGTCAGGGGAGACTAAAGCACCTAGTGTTTTAGGACATGGGACCAGAGATCAGATAGCTGCACAGAGAGAACTCCAGAGATCTACAGAGGCTCTCCATTGAACTTTCAACAGAGGCGACCAGATAATGTATGTGAGGGCACTTTGGGAGGCTGGAGAGAAAAGTACTGAGAAGTATTAAAAGAAACAGTCCCCACAGGGGCACAAGACAGGGAATAGTGCCTATTCCTACCAACCAGAAAGGAAATACCGTCAATTATGGGGTACCATGAATGTTGAATACTCAGAAAGGTAGAGTACTCAGAAAGATCCAGCTTCAAAAACAGAGAACAGTTTCTCTAGGTTAAATCGTGAACTGATCCCATCTAACGAATCATAAAAGCAAGACCCAAAGGATCAAAATGTTTCCAAGAAGTTTAATCACATCCCAGAACCAAAAGTCAGAGTCTTTAGAGGAATACAAAAACATCCAACATCCCCAGGATGAAATTAATAATATAATATTATCATTAACAGTTAAAAATATCCAATTAACAATATGAGATATCCAATAAAAGTTATCAGAAAGCAGAAAAATAATACCCATATTGATAGGAGAAATATCAATTGAAACTGAGCTAGAATTGACATAGATGTTAGAGTTAGCAGACAAGAAAGTTTAAACAAGTTTTCAGCTGTATTCTGTGTTCAAAAAGTAAGTAGAAACATGTAAATATTAAGATGACCAAGAAGGGATCTCTAGAGTTGAAAATTATGACATCTGAAGTGAAAACATATTGGGTGGGGGTAAACATCTAACAAGACATTATCGAAGAAAAGATTAACGAACTTGAAGCCATAGTAAAATAAACCATCCAAAATAGAAACAATAAGAAAAAGAATAACAAAATAATTCTTTCATCAAGTTGGGTTGTTGTCATTTGTTCCTCTAAGAAGGAATAAATTTTTTTCAGTGGTTAATAAGTCTTACATTCTGATATTTCCTAGTATTGAGTAACTGATGAAGCTTTGTGAAAAATAGCCCATTTATTTGGTTTATGATCCAGTTTTGCTTGTTTGGTAAACTGAAATCCTGGTGTTCTGAATAAGGTATTCTGGGTGGCTTCATGAGGTGATGGTAGGACATGACTGATGCTTAAATTGGCAGTTTTCAGCCATACACAGCTCAAGCTGTGGCTTCTAGTTTTATCATCTGAACAAAGGTGAAATGCTTGTCCCTAAGCATGTGTATATGTGCATGCTGTTGGAGAAGAGTGTTCTACCATAATTATCCTCTAGATATTAGTTTTCTTATTTTGAACATTGGAACTTTGAGTAATTTTTCACAGGAAAGCAAATATCAAATCCCTGGACTCACCCCACAAATTCCCCAGTGACAAATCAGGGATAAGATTTACACTGGAAATTCTTAGTAAGGTCTTTAAGTCTTTCTTACTGCATACACATTGCTACTCCGATTTAAACTCATCATTTGTCACTAGTGGGAAAAGATATATTTCATGTTTTACTATGACAGGTAAAATGCTATTAGTTGATATATTAAAAGAATAAATACTTGATGATAAATTCTGAAAATTTCAAAAAGTACAGTGATGGTCTTTAGAATTATGTGGATATACACACACAGACATGTATATATTCTTGTTATTTTTCCTTTAATAGGAGCTATTTTGCAAAAAACTAGGAAAATATTAATGAAAAAAGACATTATACAAATCAATGCATTTAGCTGAAATGGAGACAGCTTTTAAAGAACAAAGACTTATGAAGGGAAATATGCAATGAGAATTTTTATTCAGTACAGAATACTGATTAAATCTTACATTACAGTTCAGATTTCTGTTGTTTTGCCTTTTAATTGAGTTTGTATATTTAAAGTTTTAGCCCATTAATATGAATATTTTAGGAAAATATTACATGAAAATAATTAGGAAAATATACAGTACTTAAAAGGGCTTTCCACGTGGCGCTTCATGGTAAAGAATCCGCCTGCAAGTGCAGGAGACGCAAGAGATGTGGGTCCGATCCTTGAGTCAGGAACATCCCCAGGAGAAGGAAATGGCAACCCACTCCAGTATCTTTCCTGAAAAATTGCGTGGACAGAGGGCCCAGCAGGGTACAGTCCATGGCGTTGCAAGTAGTCAGACACAACTGAGAGACTGAGTGCGTGCGCGCGTGCACACACACACACACACACTGTTTAAAAAGTACAATATATATTTCCATGAGAATATTCAACTTAAAAAAAAATCAACCAAATATTCAAATACATCTCTCTTTGGGTTTTTTTTGAGTTTAAAGTGTAAGACTTTAGATTCAATGAAAGCTTCTCCATCAGTTTTCTAGAGTGAGGGTTTGATGTCTAATAATCTTTGAATCTTCCATATTATACAGTTCAAAGAGATCATATTTTATGATAAGAAAATGAATTACCCTTGATTATAGACAGAATTCATTGCACTTATTTCTTTATTCTTTAAGGAAATCATCTCATTATTTTTTTCTAATTATTTTGTTGGGTTAGAATAGATCCATCCTGTTGATCCTGTTTTTCTTATACTCATGCTTTGAAGCAAACTGTTTTTAATCATAGATAAATTACTGCAGTAGTATTTTGCAGACCACTTCTTGCTTTCTGTGTATCTGAATATCCATTTCTTAACCCTTTAGATATCTACCAGCTTGTCATTACTGGCATCCTTGAACTGGGAGTGAGGGATTAGGGTTGGATTTCTGTGTATTTTTTGAGAGAATCGAACTGTGAATTTCATCCATTTATAAGAAAAAGTTCTTTATTTTTTTCCTTTTTAAACAATAACCTTTTCTAAGTGAAGTCGTTCAGTTGTGTCCGACTCTTGACAACCACATAAACTGCAGCCCGCCAGGCTCCTCTGTCCGTGGGATTCTTCAGGCAAGAATACTGGAGGGGGTTGCCATTTCCTTCTCCAGGGGACCTTCCCAACCCAGGGATCAAACCCGGGTCTCCCACACTGCAGGCAGACTCTTTACCATCTGAGCCACCAGGGAAGCCCACCTTTGAATACAAACTTTAATGAAACAGGTTTTCTTCTAAAAATTAGCTTTTTTCTTTTACAACTGTAAAAAAAAAAGTCAGTTTTTTTTAACAACTGAAGAAAACTGTTCCTTTCCTTCTGACATCAGTATCCTCACAGTAGGGCAATTTCATTTTCACACTGAAAGCTAAGTTTTAGATGAAAACCTGTTTCATTTAAGTTTGTATTCAAGTAAGTGCTGAGGACACATTTTTTAACTATCATGTTAGATTTTTGGCAGTTTTCCGTCATGTTCAAGAAGGGAAATCCACACAACTACAGATGTCTTTACTTTCAACTACCTGGGTCAAATCAGGTACTCTGTAAGTGTTCAATACATGTTGATTGATATGCTCTTCATCCCAGACGCTCTCAGGTTAAAACAGAGTAAAAGCTTAACATTCTTATCCAGCTGTAATTTCCATTTAGTTCTCTGCAGTCCTGTTTATACAACGGTAGCATTGTGAGGAACCTAAACAAGGCATATAAAGAAATTTTGAATGAACACAGACAGTAGACATATAAATGTTTCCTAGCATGATTTTTTAGTAAATGTTATAACATGGACCTACTTTGTCATCTTTATGAATTACCGTGGATGTTAGAGATTCAAATATTTCAGCTGTTACATAGTATATTATCCTTGGATGATTGATTCACAAATCAACGGTAAAATTTGCCCTATCTTAGTGCAAAGGATGGGATTGGTTTCTTTTGAATGAGCACCTTCCGTGTGCCTCCCTGCCGTGTCTCCCTCCCCACCCTTGAAACATGAGCAGTATATCTTTCTTATACAGTAGTATTATTACAATGGGCATAGTATTGGACTAGTGTAAGTCAGTCAGTGTACTAGTCTCTTACAAACTATTAAGCAAGTATTTTATTCCGTGTCAATTTCCTTATATGTATCTTAAAAGAAGACTAGAATGCTTTATCTCTATATCCACGTTCTAAATTCTATGCATGGTTTATTATTTTTTTCTGTTCTAGTGTAGGACTTTAGATGATGACTTCACATCATCAGAACTAAGGGAAAATGATTTATAAAGGAAAAATCAGAAAGACTAGTCTTTTATAGTGTTAATTAAATATATTTTTTTATTCTTTCAACTGAATATTTTGTCATTTTGTAGCTTAAGGTTTCAGTAATTTTTAAAGATGCAAATTGAGGCCATATAGTAGTAACTGTCTTTGTTCCTCCAGATTCTATACTATTTGAGAAATTTGTATTTCTTTCTTCCTAACCTTTTAAATTCCTGAGAGTTAGAGCAATGACATATAGTCATTGTGAAAAAAAGGTAAGGGGTAAATGATTTTTGCCCTCCAGGCTTCACTATCTTTTTCTATACATGGACAAATATACACAAATATATGTGGATACATATACATACATCAGTAAATGAGACCATTCTCAAGTAGTTCTCAACTTTGGTTTTATGTTGGAATTACCAAATAGGCTTTAAAAATATACTAATATCTGGGTCTCACCTTGAGAGATTCTGACTTAACTCTTCTGGTATGTGTTCTGAGCATCAGAATTGAAAAAAGCAAGAGGGAAAAGGAAAAAAAAAAAGAAATTTAAAGTCTCTGGTGATATGTGGCTAAATTTGAGATCTCTAACATAGCTTTTGCAGTTTGTTCTTTGCATTCAGGATGAATCATGACCACCTTTCCATAAGTAAATATACCCTTACTGATGGCATTCACATTTTAAAATAATTTTGCCATTAAAAAATGCTTTCATAAATGTACATGTATCTTTGGGGTTTTATGTAAATTATCTGTGGGTAAGTCCCATAAGGTAAAGTATCAATTCAAAGAATATAGAGAAATATTTTAGCTAACTTCCTTATTTATGTGCTTATTTTGGTTTAATTTGATAAGGGGCATTACCCCTTTTCTTTGTTCTGAAGGCTAGGTCAGAAATATAGCATACCAGAGTTGTAAGAAATAGTATGTTATCTACTTACGTTTCCTATCCAGTAGAAGAAAAGTCTTGGTATGGTCAATACCAGTGATAATCCAGGCTCTTCTGAAGAGGGCCTGAAAAGCAGCTAGCTCTCAGTGCCAGGAAGTTCCAATGGTCATCTTTTCTTATATGGAGATTAGAGTGGCCTCTCTATAGCTTGGAGTCCTACATTTTCTTGGCCAGAAGGAATCTTGGAAATAATTTTGATTAACACCTTTCTTGTGTAGATGGGCAAATGATGCCTTGAGGAGCAATGTGATCTTGTTCACTGTCCTACAACTGAAAAGTCATAGTCCTTGATTTGGAGATCCAGATTCATTCTCTGGCCTTGCCTCTGTCCCAGCACACTTTATTCTTACTACATATTGTAACAGTTAGCTACTGCTGTGTAACAAATCATCCCAAATGTAATCACTTAACATTTTCATGTCACATTTTTTGTGAATCAAGAATACAAACTAACTTAACTGTGTATTGCTGACTTAGGGTCTCTCATGAGGTTGCAGCAAGGTAACTTTACAGCTGCAGTTATCTCAAGGCTTTACTGGAAGCATATTAGCTTCTGGGTTCACTCACATGGCCATTGGCAGTACTAAGAGTATCTACTTCCAAGCTCACACACAGTAGGTAATGGACCTCGGTTCTTCCTCATGTCGCTCCCACCAAAGGCTGCCTGTAAGTCCTCAAAAGAGGGTTAAAGCAAGCAGTGGAGTAGACACCCAAGTTAGAAGTCATAGTATTTATATAACTTTATCTTGGACACATCATCCTATCACCTCTGTTATAATCTGTTCTTTAGACGTGAGTCACTAAGTCCAGCCCACACTCAAAGGGAGTAGAATTATGCCCTATCTCTTGAGGGGAGGAGTAGCAAAGAGATTGTAGATATCTTTAAACCCCTACATATGTGTTTAAAATTTATTTAGCATTTGGTGATCACAAGAGTCATAATTTTAGCTCAGAGGGTATTTGCTTTTACTTCCTGGTCCTAAAAGGAACCTACATAATTATTTAATCATTGGCACACAGCTAAAGTAGACTTCTAAAATTAAGATAGCTTAAAAGAGTCTTAGAGGTTGCCTAGTTTATAAACAAGGGATAATACAGGCACTGAAATTTTTAACCTGTGTGTCTTCATGCTCAATCATGAGATGTGTTTAATCATGAAATGATTATGTGTTAATTTATTCATCACATGATCCCTTTCTCCACCAAACAGCCCATTATTTTGAGTATTCCATAATGGTCTGTATTTTTAGCATCAGACCCATAATCCCTAAAATCTTAATGCCTAAAATCCAGATGTTTTTAATCTCTAAACTGTCAGGGTGTTACTGGGAACATAAGGTAAATGCCTTGAAGCAAAACAGTAATGCGTTTTTAATGAAGAGTCCTTTCTATTTTGCTGATTTCTGAGTCAAGAGTTTGCCTCTCTAGCAATAGCCTTTTCATACCATCCTTTGTAATGAAACATATGGCTTACATCACAGTAAAACATGTAGAGTTGGAAGGAGAAAAAACATGTTTCACATATGTGCCATGTCTAATGTAATGCCATATGCCCAGCAAACACAGAGAACTAAGACTTGCCTTCAGTCCTGAAATAATTAGAGTAACAGACTATTCTTAATTTGTTTTAAATACTGCAAATAGTTTCACATTTTCAAGTAATTAACACTCCATTCACTTTTAATATGTGTATTTATTATTAAAAAAATGCCCAGTAAGTTTTAATGAACCCTCAAACTGAGACATTTAGAAAGCATTAGCTTTCCCCAA
The DNA here is from genome assembly GCF_002263795.3 of Bos taurus. Lineage (NCBI taxonomy): Eukaryota > Metazoa > Chordata > Mammalia > Artiodactyla > Bovidae > Bos > Bos taurus. The sequence continues at coordinate 36,113,404 of NC_037335.1, forward strand.
ATAAATTATCAAGAGAAAAATAGTTCAGCTTTGACTTTACTATGTTGAAATGAGCTTAAAAAAGGAATTAAAAAAAAAGTATTTTGTGCATTTTATGAAATGTGATTGTGTTTTGCTTGTCTTTGTGCTTATGGTCTTGTTTTTGATGAGAAATTTTCATCTGATACATTGACAGTGGTAACTTAGGACCATTTCCCCCTGGTAAAACAAGAAAGGAAAAAAAAGGAGTGCTTTCAGAAACTTAAAAAAGATGGTACCTATGTTTTTTTGGTCTTTCAGTTTAGTTCAGTCGCTCAGTCGTGTCTGACTCTTTGTGACCCCATGAATTGCAGCATGCCAGGCCTCCCTGGCGTGCTGCACCATCTCCCGGAGTTCACTCAAACTCACGTCCATCGAGTCAGTGATGCCATCCAGCCATCTCATCCTCTGTCGTCCCCTTCTCCTCCTGCCCCCAATCCCTCCCAGCATCAGAGTCTTTTCCAATGAGTCAACTCTTCCCATGAGGTGCCCAAAGTACTGGAGTTTCAGTTTTAGCATCATTTCTTCCAAAGAAATCCCAGGACTGATCTCCTTTAGAATGGACTGGTTAGATCTCCTTGCAGTCCAAGGGACTCTCAAGAGTCTTCTTCAACACCACAGTTCAAAAGCATCAATTCTTCGGCGCTCAGCCTTCTTCACAGTCCAACTCTCACATCCATACATGACCACAGGAAAAACCATAGCCTTGACTAGATGAACTTTTGTTGGCAAAGTAATGTCTCTGCTTTTGAATATGCTATCTAGGTTGGTCATAACTTTCCTTCCAAGGAGTAAGCATCTTTTAATTTCATGGCTACAGTCACCATCTGCAGTGATTTTGGAGCCCCCCAAAATAAAGTCTAACACTGTTTCACTGTTTTCCCATCCATTTCCCATGAAGTGATGGGACCAGATGTCATGATCTTCATTTTCTGAATGTTGAGCTTTAAGCCAACTTTTACACTCTCCTCTTTCCCTTTCATCAAGAGGCTTTTGAGTTCCTCTTCACTTTCTGCCATAAGGGTGGTGTCATCTGCATATCTGAGGTTATTGATATTTTTTCCGGCAATCTTGATTCCAGCTGTGCTTCTTCCAGCCCAGCATTTCTCATGATGTACTCTGCATAGAAGTTAAATAAGCAGGGTGACAATATACAGCCTTGATGTACTCCTTTTCCTATTTGGAACCAGTCTGTTGTTCCATGTCCGGTTTTAAGAGGCAAGTCAGGTGGTCTGGTATTCCCATCTCTTTCAGAATTTTCCACAGTTTATTGTGATCCACGCAGTCAAAGGCTTTGGCATAGTCTTTAAAATGGAGTTAATTTGGTTGTTTTTTCTGTAACTACTGTTTATACGTACTCAATGCAAACAGTTTTTTAATTTGCAACTTGGAAACAATATATAGCAAAAGCACTAAGGATTTAAGTTTGGCTTATTACCTACCTGTGGCTGTTGTAAAAAATTATTATAAACTTGGTGGCCCAAAACAACAGAAAATAATTCTTTCATGATTCTAGAACCTGGAGTCTGCCATCAGTTTTACTGGCCTACCATCTTTTTTATTTTTGTGAACACCTCTGTCTCAGATTTGCTGTTTTTTTCCTAACCTTTATATGAGAAATGATAACAATGCATTATATTTATAATACTGCATTTATACTTTGTATAATATAGATTAGTATACCAATGCATTATCATTGCCACTATTATTTATCATTTGAGTTCTATATTTTGATTGTGGTACAGTCTGGTCTACCTTCTTCAAACAAATGAGTGCAAACAGAATGTTTTTCTCTGGTAGATCTTAGCTAGCTGGAATTCATCTTTGTTTGACAGGAAGCCTAGTTTGATTGATGCCTATTGCTGGCATCTGTATATCTGTCTAGACCAGGATCCTGAGATTCCTGAACCCTCAGACTGGTTATTATCAATAGAGGCCTGTTGGACAGTGCAGAAGTTTTGTGAGTGTTTCAGTGTCACTCTGCAAAGTACCTTTGTCTTAGCTTGGGGTAAGCGGATGTGGCAAAGGCCATTGACCCTTTGTCCCAAGGCATTCTGTGCTTTTCCTCACCGTTGGAAGGCAACTTTGTAGGGATGCTCTGTAATGGTTCACATGTATATATATGTATATATATATAGCTGTATCTCTGGGTATCATAAAAATTTCTTCCTGCCATAAAGAGAGACATTTTTCCTACGGGTTAACTGGAACAGAGGAGGTGGAGAAAGTGCTTTTAATTTCAAGGGTCAGAAGTCAGGAGAAAACCGTAAATATTTCCTTTCCTGGGCACTCATCATGCTGAAGCAGGCCATTAATTTTGAAAGAGCCTGTTCTATTGAAGGAGCCTGTTCATCTGGCGACTTGATGGGTTAGTCTGTATTGCTTTCTTTCCTCCATGCCAGAGTAATGATGTTGAGGAGCAAATTATTTATTTACTAGTATATTTAAGGAAAATGCAAGGAATTGGATTAAATTAGAAAAATGATAAATAATTTATGCTAAGGAGCAGTTGTTATTATTTTGGTAGTGAATCTGTATCCTGTCAGCATAGCTGATTTCTCTGAGGGTTTAAGAATTGCTATGAAGGTAATATATACAGTTTTATTGCTACAGTCCCAACAGTAATGATGCTTATTTTATACTCTTCACAGGAAAATAAAATCCAAAAAGTCAGTCTCATTTTAGTGTTTAAAGCTAAATCTAAATCTCTCTTGCCTCAATGAAGATTTGAGATGATAAAAAATCCTGCTGCTGCTGCTGCTAAGTCGCTTCAGTCGTGTCGGACTCTGTGCGACCCTATGGACTGCAGCCTACCAGGCTTCTCCGTCCCTGGGATTCTCCAGGCAAGAACACTGGAGTGGGTTGCCATTTCCTTCTCCAATGCATGAAAGTGGAAAGTGAAAGTGAAGTCTCTCAGTCGTGTCTGACTCTTAGCGACCCCATGGACTGCAGCCCACCAGGCTCCTCCATCCATGGGATTTTCTGGGCAACAGTACTGGAGTGGGGTACCATTGCCTTCTCTCCAAAAATCCTAGGGAATACCAAAAAAACTGTCACTGAAAATTACACTGATAATTCAGTCGGGAAAGCTTTCCTATAAAGGTTTTATTATAAATTATAGACAGACAGACAGACATAGATGTCCCTTGAACTTATATAATTTAGGACAGTAAAACAAATGGATATAATCTTCAGTCTTATTCTTCTTACTTTTTGCCCTCCATACCATTTCTCATGTATCTAAATTGTACAACTGGGTGTACATCTGGGTTTATTTGACCCTTTAGGGTTCCTTTGTTAATAACACATCTGGGACTACAGAAGCAAGGAAAATGTTCCCACTCGTAGGATACTTTGCACATATATTTAAAATTCAGACTTTGTAACTGCATCTCTTCCACTACAGTGGCAGAATTTAGTTATCTTTAGATTTTTTTTTTGTCCTTAGTTTTCCTTTTTCCATTTTTTGGGGGAAACCTTTATCTTTTTATTTATTTTCCTTGCACCACAATTATTTTAGCAGTATTATTACTTATTTGTATAAGTTTCTTTGTAAACGAGCTTTGCAGTGAGTGACTGTGTTCTTATGATTGTGTATCCTTACAAGGTATATCTTAGCTCTTTTCAGCTTATCTTGCACCTGCCAATTTTTGTGTCAAGACTTTGGGTTATAAAATCCTATGAAGGAGCATTTCTACTGTAATTGTTATTATTTTTTTAAAATTGAAGTATAGTTGATTTACAATATTATGTGAGTTTCAGGTGTACAACTAAGTGATTCACTGTTTTTACAGATTATACTCTGTTAAAAGTTATTATAAGATAATGATTATGGTTTCCTCGTGCTGTATAATACATCTTTGTTGCTTACCTGTTTTATACATAGTAATTTGTATCTGTTTATCCCACACTCCTATCTTGCCCCTCTCCTCACTGGTAATCACTAGTTTGTTTTCTGTATTTGTGATTCTGTTTTGCATGTATATTCTTTTGCTTTATTTTCTATATTCTAGGTATAAGTGATAACACACAGTACTTATCTTTCTCTAGATACATTCATGGTGTTGAAAATGGCAGAATTGCATTCTTTTATTTTTTTTAACTGAGTAGTATTCCTCTGTGTGTGTGTGTGTGTGTGTGTGTATCTTCTTTGTCTGTTTGTCTATTGATGGACATTTGGTTTGCTTCCATGTCTTGGTTATTATAAACAGTGTTACTGTGAATACTGGGGTACATATATAGTTTCACATTGTTGTTGATTTGTCACTCAGTCATGTCTGACTCTTCATTACCCCATGGACTGCAGCAAGCCAGGCTTCCCTGTCCTTCACTATCTCCTGGAATTTGCTGAAACTCATGTCTGTTGAGTTGATGATGCCATCCAACCATCTCATCCTCTGTCGCCCTCTTCTCCTCCTGCCCTCAAACTTTCCCAGCCTCAGGGTCTTTTCAGGTGAGTCAGCTCTTTGCATCAGATGGCCAGAATATCTCATTTTTTCTCAGATATATACCCAGGAGCACAAATGCTGGGTAATATGATAGTTCTACTTTTAGCTTTTTGAGGAAACGTCATACTGTTTTTCACAGTGGCTGTACCAGTTTATATCCCCAGTGTTATTGTACATGGGTTTCCATATCCTAAGTAACTGGTATTTGTTACTTGTAAACATTTGATGATGGCCATTCTGACAGATATGAGTTGATATCTCATTGTTATATTAATTTGCATTTCTCTTATAATTAGCGATGTTGAGCATCTTTTCATGTTCCTGTTCCATCTCTGTGTCTTTGGAAAAATGTCTGTTCAGGTCTTCTGCCCTTATTTTGATTGTATCTTCTTATACTGAGTTGTAGACCCCTTTATATGGCTTGAGTATTAACCCCTTGTTGCTCATGGTACCATTTGCAAATGTTTTCCCCTATCCTGGAGGTTGTGTTTTTGCTTGGTGGATAGTTTCCTTTGCTGTGCAAAAGCTTTTAAATTTAATTAGGTCCCTTTTGTATATTTTTCCTTTTGTTTCCTTTGCCTTAGGAGACAGATCCAAAATACACTGCTACTATTTTATTAACGAGTGTTCTGCCTATGTTGATTCCTAGGCAGTACTATGAATTAGTGTTTGCTTTTCCTAGTGAGACTTTACCTTTCTATAGATTTTTACTTACTTACCAATTAGAGAAGATCCTTTAACACTTCTTTGCAGGTAGATTTAATATTGATGAACTCTTAGATTTTGCGTTTCTGAGAAGTTCTTTATTTATCTTTCTATTTGAAAGTGATAATCTCACTGGGTAGAATGTTGTAAGTGGAAGATTTTTCTCTTTCAGCACTTTGAATATATCATGCCAGTCCCTTCTGGCCTGTAAAGTTTCTATAGGGAAATTAACTGATAGCCTTATGGGGGTCCCTTGTATGTGACTCTTTATTTCTCTCTTGCTGTCTTTAGAATTCTCTTTATCTTCTGCCATTTTAATTATGGTATGTCTTGATGTGGGTCTTTTTCAGTTGATCTTGTTTGGTACCCTGTGTATTTCCAGTACCTGGATATCTGTTATATTTCCTTCTTTGGGTTTGGACATTTGTAGCCATAATGTCCTGTAACACATTTTCAGTGTCCTTCTCACTCTCTTCTTTATAGGATTCCTATAAGGTTATGTTGGTATGCTTAATGTTATCCCAGTGGTCTCTTACATTGCTTTCATTATTTTTATCCTCTTCTGATATATTGCTTTCCATTGTTCTGTTTTCCAGATTTGGCTATTGAATTCTTCATTTCTGATTGAGTCTTTCTTATGTTTTCTAGTTCCTTGTTAAAATTCTCTCTGTATACATCTTTTTTCCCCATAATTTAGCTAATATTTTTTTTATTACCAATGCTTTGAATTCTTTATCTCATAATTATTTATTTCTGCATCATTTCTTTTTCAGGCTTTTTTTCCTATTGCTCTAGCAATTGAGAGCAGTCCCTCTGTCTTTTCATTTTGCATAACTTTCTCCACCTCTGTGAACTTAGGTCATGGTTACCTATTTTGGTATTGATGGGATGTTCTCATGTGTGAGCAGACTCCTTTGGAGGGAGAGCTGGATTTGATGTGGACACAAGTCATATCTTTCCTCGAAGTATATTGGCAGCTACCAGCTTGGTAAGGGGTGAGGCTGGAGATGGTGTGGCAAGAGCTGGACCCTGGTGTGAGGCAGGACTTCCCGGCTGCTCAGTGGCCATCGTCACCCTCTTAGGGTTAGGGTCTGGTCCAGATTGCTGGCTCAGAAGCCCTTAGTGTTGGGGCTGAGTTGGCTCTGTTCCCTGTAATTGTGCGTTTTCCCTTTTCCTTTACCTCATAGACAGGGGAGTGCTGAAAGACATGGGCTGTGTGGGCTCTAGCTCATGCCAGTAGCAGACAGAGGCCTGAGCTCTCTCCAGTGTGCTTCCTGTGCGGGCGCCAGTGTGGCTTCACTCGCTCTGTTCATGCACAGCCTCAGGTGCTGGTCGCCTTTTGTGCCTTCCAGCCAGACACTTCCCTGGCTTCTGCCATCCCTGCCTTGTTGTGGGTCCATTCTGCAGGACAGGAGGGGTCCACATGGACTCTCCTCGTTTACTGTGAGCTGTGGTGGAGTGACTGTCAGCAGAGGGCTGGTTTGCTTCTATGTGCTGCTTGAATCTGACCACCTCCTCCACTACATCAGCTTCAGACTGTGCCCTGGGACCAGGTCCCATCTGCATCACACAGTGCAATCTCCTCCCTGGTCATGGCTCCTAAATCCTGTGCTGCACCAGTGTGGCATAAGAGAAACTGGTGTTTTCACTTGCATCAGACTGGGCTGCACTGAATTGGTGGTGAAATCCTGGTAGTCAGTAGAGCAGACCTCTGTCCACCCTGCCTCAGAGGCAAGGCTGTGCTTATGTACTACACAGAGTGGAGCCCAGGCTTCCCACAACCAGATGTTGATACAGTGGTCTTCCAGCCTGACAGTGGGGCTTGACTACCCGCATAAGACCAGGGCTGGGGTGCCCAATCTGTGGCTCTTGCCCCTCAGTACCCCTGGGCGTATGTCTACTCTTGCAAACTCCTTTTCCTCTGAGTCTCTTCCCAGGGCACAGGTCTCAACCCCATCATTTTCTTTCCTTCCTACCTGATTACATGTGTAGAGTTCTTACAGCTTTTGTTGTATGGAAGTCCTGCTGCCACTTTCCAGTTTGTTTTCAGTGAGGGTTGGCCCACATGTAGATGTATGTTTCTTATGTTCATGGGGGACATGGGTTCCATGCCCTCTTATTCTCCCGTCTTGATCAATCTTCTTTCTCCTATGGTTTGATTGGCCTCTCCATCCATAGTCATTACAAACACTGTCAACATCATGTGGAACATAGCTTTATGAAAAGAGTCATACAAAGAAATGTCACTGATAATGAAAAAATAGCGTGTTGAAGTTTTATCACTGACAGTATACTTCACTAGATTATTCTTTATCTAACCACTAGTGTCTCTTGCCTTTTTTTTTTTTTTTTTTTTGCCTGTTAATCATAATATGCGGCCTTGACACAATCCTATCCCAATTTTGAACCAGTCTGTTGTTCCATGTCTGTTTCTAACTGTTGCTTCTTGACCTGCATACAGGTTTCTCCGGAAGCAGGTAAGGTGGTCTGGTATTCCCATCTCTTTAAGAATTTTCCAGTTTGTTGTGATCCACACAGTCAATGGCTTTAGTGTAGTCAATAAAACAGAAGTAAATATTTTTCTGAATAATTGCATTACCTAACATTTATTAGGTATTATTCTGTGTCTCTTCCATTAATCAATCTGTGGATAGATCATCCAAAAGGACATCAAATGAAATAGATCTTATTCATTATCATTTTGTCATCATCTTCACTTGTAAAATAATTATATTGTGCTCTTATCAATTAAAAGACAGCACAGAACTCAGAATTTAATGAGGTTAGAAGATGGTATCTTTTTGCAAAGAGTATATAATTACTTGGAATAAGGAGAATGTTCAGTGGATTTAGGTTTTAAAATTATAAATTACCTCTAGTATTAAATCTTGATACAGTGTGTAGAATTACCTTTGTGGATTAAGTAGATAAGTGGAAAATAGGCCTGTTTAATGTACTTCCCAAAGTATATATATTGATTCTGTATTGAATAATAAAATAATTAGAGCCTGCTAAAATTTAAATATATAGACATTCCATAATATTGCATATATGTAGTTACACATCTGTTCAGTTTAGTCGCTCAGTTGTGTCTGACTGTGTGGGATCCCATGGATGGCAGCAAGCCAGGCTTCCCCGTCCATCACCAACTCCGGGCCCTTGCTCAAACACATGTCCATCGAGTCTGTGATGCCATACAACCATCTCATCCTCTGCCGTCCCCTTCTCCTCCTGCTCTCAAGCTTTCCCAGCCTCAGGGTCTTTTCTAATGATTCCGTTCTTCTATTCAGGTGGCCAAACTATTGGAGCTTCAGCATCAGTCCTTCCAAAGAATATTCAGGACTGATTTCCTTTAAGATTGACTAATTTGATTTCCTTGTAGTCTAAGGGACTCTCAAGAGTCTTCTCCAATACCACAGTTCAAAAGCATCAATTCTTTGGCATTCAGGTTTATTCATTGTCCAACTCTCACATCCATACATGACTATTGGAAAAACCATAGCTTTGACAATACACACCGTTGTTGGCAGAGTAATGTCTCTGCTTTTTAATATGCTGTCTAGTTTTGTCATAGCTTTTCTTCCAAGGAGCAAGTGTCTTTTAATTTTATGACTGCAGTTGCCATCTGCAGTGATTTTGGATTCCAAGAAAATAAAGTCTGCCACTGTTTCCATTATTTCCCCATCTATTTGCCATGAAGTGATGGGACCGGATGCCATGACCTTAGTTTTTTAAATGTTGATTTTTAAGCCAGCTTTTTCAGTCTCCTCTTTCACTTTCATCAAAAGGTTCTTTATTTCCTCATTGCTTTCTGCCATAATGGTAGTGTCTCTGCATATCTGAGGATATTGATAGTTCTCCCGGCAATCTTGATTCCAGCTTGTGCTTCATCCAGCCTGAGATTTCTCATGATGGATTTTGCATATAATTTAAATATGCAGGGTGACAATATACAGCCTCGATGTACTCTTTTCCCAATTTTGAGTCAGTTCATTGTTCCATATCTAGTTCTAATTATTGCTTCTTGACTTTCATACAGATTTCTCAGGAGCCAGGTCAGGTGGTCTAGTATTCCCATCTCTTTAAGAATTTTCTGCAGTTTGTTGTGATTCACACAATCAAAGGCTTTAGTGCAGTCAATGAAGCAGAATAGATGTTTTTCTGTAATTCTCTTGCTTTTTCTGTGATCCAATGGATGTTGGCAAAATTTGATCTCTGTTTCCTCTGCCTTTTTTAAATCCCTCTTGAACATCTGGGAGTTCTCGGTTCATGAACTGTTGAAGCCTAGCTTGGAGAATTTTGAGCACTACTTGGCTTGTCTGTGAGCTGAGTGCAATTGTGTGGTAGTTTGAACATTCTTTGGCATTGCCTTTCTTTGGGATTGGAATGAAAAGTGATCTTTTCCAGTTTTTATGATGTGTAATTATGATAATTTTTAAAGAATCAGACTATCACTATAAAACACGTATATTAGAATTCACCATAAAGTGAATACTTTAAGGTACGTAATCCTATAATCTAGGGTTAAATGTAGTTTATTTTTACAAAAGTACAGATCTATTTTTTTAAAACCAAAACAATATATTTTATGTTATTGCCTTAGATAAAGTGTTCTAAAAAGACTTAGTGCAATTTTAAGCTTTGGTAGCCTCGGAACCAAATTTACAGAATAATTCATTTTGTACTTATCTGGTTTTTGAATTTTCAACCAATAAATGTTTAGTTTTGGTTTGGTCAGTTTTCTAGGGTTACCACAGACAAAGTACCACATAGCAGGTGGCTTAAACAATAGAAATTAATTGTCTCAATGATCTGGAGGCTGGAAGTCCAAAGTGTCAGTAGAGCTGGTTCCTTGTGTGGGCGGTGAGGCAGGATCTGCCCCGGGCCTCTCTCTCCTCAGCTCGGAGCTGGTCATCTCTCTGTCTGCACATTGTCTTCCTTCTGAGTGTATCTGTATACACATTTCCTCTTCTTAAAAGGATGCCAGTTATGTTGAACTAGAACTCACCTAATAACTTCTGTAAAAACGCCATCTACAAATTAGGTCACATTCTGAAATTCTAGAGATTAGGTTTTAATGTTACAAATTTTTGCAAGAACACACTTCAACCCAGAGAAGCCATTTTTGAAGTACTGTTTTTTTTTTTTTTTTTTTTATCCTCAACCATGGCTTTGAAGGTTACATAAGATTCATAGTCAGAAACTTGCTAGCACTGAGCTTTGGGACCAGACACTGGTTACTCCTCTGAACTTATTGTCTCATCTGCCCATGAAGATAAATCCTATTTTGAGGAGTTTTTGTAAAATGGCTGTAAAAGGAACTACTTTCTCTTCAAATTAATCTTACTTGAAATTGAACCTCTGCTTCACATCAGCTTTAGGTATTAGGGAGGTTATTTTTCCTTGGTCTCATTGCCCTCATCTTTAAAACAGGAAGAAGAATGTTTGTCTTTCAGAAGCATGTTTTGTAGAATTTTAAATGAGCCACACAAATATTAGGTGTTAAGTCACAAATTCTCTTCAAAAAATGTTTTATAAATGGTAAGGTATGACAGCATTTACTCTTCTGTTCCTTATATGTAACATCTCCAAACTTATGGGCCATTCATTTTAGCATTACTCCAGACTATTTTATTTTTCTTTAGAATATGGGGAGGCTTTGAATCTATAGGGAAGCAAACATAGAGCTTTTTAAAAAAAAATATATGACATCAAATACTTTGGCCTAACTTGTGTATCACATACAGTGTCAGCTCTTTTCATCCTGAGTTCACAAGAAAATTCAGTGCTAATGATCTAACGCATTTATTGTGTGTAATGAGTTAACTTCTGGCCTGTGCATCTACAATGGTACCAGCTTTATAACATCCTTGGGAGAATTGAAAAAAGAATCACTCAGATTATATTCTGTAGGGCCTAATTACCTCATGGAACCCCAGATAAGTTAGGCTGGCCAAACTTTGTTTTGTTTTTTAATGACAATGGACAGAAGCTTTTTTCCTTTTAATCCTTCCTGCATCCCTGATTTTAATGTGCTTTTGTTGCTCACTGATTTTGATGAGGTAGGGAGGAGGCAGTCATTATTTCATTTCACACAGATGGAAGTCGAAGCATGGAGATGTCAGGGATTGTCTCCAGAGCCTTCTTGAAATAAGATAATGACAAAGTGAGGAAAGTAACACCCGCTGAACCCAAGCACTCGACTGCTTCTGTGGGATCAAGATTTCAAACTGTAAAATGGATATCATGTGTTCTATATGGATATCGTTCCCAAGGAAGTCAGAACTGTGTAATGTCATTTAGGACAAAATTGAGATTCTATTATCACGGCCATGGGGTTACTTGTATAAGTAGTTTGTGAATACAGTGTATTATGATTTACTATTACCTCGTTCACTAATATCCAAAAAGAGGTCTTTGCTGTCAGCAGAGTCCTTTCTCCCTTTCAGACATTTGAGGTTTATATGTGCACTTTGAGGGGTAATAACTCCAACTTTATCTCTACTTTTTCTGCTGATGGTTGAGGTTTACTGCCCCGCAGATCAACTCAGCTTGCCTTAAAGGCCCACCACAAACTCGCTTTACCCGTATGTCAAATCCTTGTCATACTAAAACTATGCAATGGCCAATTCATTGGTTCCTGAAAATATTTTGAATATATCCACCTCTGAATATTTTTCTTTTAGTTGGAGTACAGTTGTTTTACTATGCTGTGTTTCTGCTGTAAAGCAAAGTGAATCAGTTATATACACACACACATATCCCTCTTCCCCGCATTTCCTTAGGTCACCACAGAACGCTGAGCAGAATTCCCTTGTGCTATACAGTTGGTTCTCATTGATTATCTATTTTATACATAGTAGTGTATATATGTCAGTCCCTGTCTCACAGTCCATCCCATCTCCCCTTCTCCCCTTAGTATCCATGTGTTTGTTCTCTACATCTGTGTCTCTGTTTTTGCTCTGCAGATACATCTGTTCATCTATACCATTTTTCTAGATTCCACTTACATATGTTATATATGATGTTTGTTCTTCTCTTTCTGACTTACTTCAGTCTGTATGACAGTCTTTAGGTGCATCCACATCTCTGCAAGCAGCACAGTTTTGTTTTCTAAGCATACATGGATATTTATTATTCAAACCATTTATTTGGTGGTTAACACATCATGCTCTTCTCATTTTCATATTCCTGTGTTTCCAAACACACAGCACATTTCTTAGAGCTGTTGCCCTCGTCTAATCTTCTTCATGTCTGAAATGTATTAGCAGGATGTCAGATAGAAAGAGTTGATGTTGAATAAATATTTGTTTACAGATTCTTCATTGAGTTTATCATTAAACAAATTGACTTTATCATTAAACAAGTTTCTTCCTGTTACATAGAAGGAAAAGAAAGAATGTGCTCTGAAATCAGGTCATTAGTTGAAGATTATTACTTCCTTTTACCTATTGATACGTACATGCTTTGGGAGGACCTACACACAGAGTAAGATTGATGTTTGGACAGTAATTTTGCAGTGTTGTGGTGGTCTCTGCCATACATCAATCACAACATGAATCAGCGTGAATACATATATGTATGTATGTATACATATCTCCTTCCTCTGGGGCCTCCCTCTTTTAATAAGCGTACCACTCTGTGTGCATGCTCAATTTCTCAGTCGCATCTGATATTCCCTGGGAATCAGGGACCCCAGGGACTAGGGCTTTGTGAAACCTACTCTTGAGTAGCTCAGTGCTGTGCGCCTCAAAGAAGAGAGTCAGTACAGCTACCCCACGAAGAGACAGTGCCTCTACCCCAGTCACTTCGGCCACCATCACCAGTGAGCCTGGAAAAGCTGCAGTTGGGTTCCCTGCACTTTTTGATGTTTCTTGTGAAATAAACTTATCCTATACATATCTCATATATATATTTTCATGTAAGTTGTGAATAGTTAGCTAGGTTTTGAAAACCTTATCCTTGTGGCTGCTACTGAAGATGAGGACAGTAAGTAATCAATATAATAAATACATTTGATGATATATTGCTGGTGATGTAGGCTATAAAATAGAGAAGCTAAGGAAATTGAGGCAGAGAGCAAGAATGATTTGCCCAAGCTGAATATGAAAGTGAGGACTGAAGCACGTCCAGAACTCTGGTTCCTTGACTGTGTCTGTACTTTCTTTGGACTATATTGTCTCTCCTGGACCCAGGAGCCATTCTTCTTTCTCCACATGGATTCCTTCATCATGTTTCAGGACCACTACTTTCTTTGAGAACTGAAGGCCATATCTGATCTCAGTTACTGAAAATCATGGCTTAAATTCTCAGTGCTTTGGGCTGATCGCTTGCTATTCCTGTCTTCTGTGTGTTTCCAAGAGAATTTGAGCTCAACTATAATTTGTGTGTAAGTTTAATTTGTGCTGTTTTTAATGACAAATTCCTCCTATTTTCTTCAGAATGATTGGGGGTAAGTAAGGTAAAGTACATACTGATAAACAGATTTTTATAAAAAGTATCTTAAGTTTTCTCAGAAGAATTTTAAAATTTTTCATTGCTCTAATCAAGTATGTGATTTTATGACTATACCACAATTTATTTATTCATGCCACTGTTGAGCAATAGGCTATTTATAGCTTATATCACTTTTTAGAGTAACAATTATGTTAGTGTTGAGCATATAAGTTATGAATGAAAATGAATGAAACTGCTGGATGATAGGGTTGGTGTATATTTAGCTTTATTAAGTGCTACAAAACACTTTTTCACTTTTTACTAGCTTGCACACCATCAACAGTTTATGCGTGTTCATTTGCTCCACCACCTTACCAACATATATTATTCAGTTTTTAACTTTAAATATTATGGTGAGTGTATTGTGGTTTCTCATCATGATATAAATTTGTGTTACTGCCATGACTAACACTGTTGAACATCTTTTTGTATGTTCAGTGGCCATTTGACAATTTTCTTTGTCAATTGCCTGTTGGATGGAGGCTTTTGCCTCCACCTTCTCCCCACAAAAGATAGATAACACAATGAGAAGTGAATACATAGTATCAGACCTGAGGTGCATGTGTTTTGCAAATACCTTCTTCCATTCTGTGGAATGACCTTTTCTAATAATGCCTGTGGATGAACACATCTTTAATTTTATTTAATTCCAACTCATTAATATTTATTGTTATGACTTTGCCTTGTTTCAGGAATTTTTGCCTATTCCAAGGCTGCAAAAACATTTTCTGTGTTATTTTCCATAAGAATCACTTTATTTTTCACATTTAGGTTTCTAATCTATATGGAGTTGATTTTGTGTATAATGTGAGGTAGGGGTCAGAATATATTATTATTCATATAGATATCCCTTGACTCAGTTCTATGAACTGAAACGATTATTCTTTTCCACTGCATAATAAGGACACAGTTGTTTATAAATCAGGTGTCTGAATGCACGTGGATGTGTTTCTAGAGTTATTATTCTGCTTCACTTGTCCCTTTTTCCCTGAGCCAATACTTCACGGTCTTAATTTCTGTGGCTTTCTAATAAATCTTTTAATAAGTAACTAGTATGATTATCTTAAACAGGTAATCTCTTCACATTTATTCCTCTAAAAAAAAGAACAATTTTGATATTTTTGATATTGATCAAGTATTCAGCAGCCTTGATAAATTCACTTATTAATTTTAGTATTCATCGTCTCCTCATTTTTCACACGTTCTAGTAATTTGTAACGTCAGCTACTTCCTATCCAAAGACAGACACATCCAGTGTGCTGTCAGAAAGTGGTCCAAGGAACAAACACTGACTGTTCAGAATGCCGACTTCTTTTAGATGGTTAACCTAACTGGAATTGCGGGCTTTATCCCTGGGCAGAAACTGTGTAAGGAAACTAGCATCTGTGGGGATAAAATGATACTAAACACTACTTGTCAGTACAGTGGCGAGATCAGTTGAGATCTCAGACACATAAGTTACTTCAGTTATATCACCGAGAAGGAACATCACGCTGTGTGGTTTTAGCCAATGGTTAAAGGCATTTTAAAACAGTTTCCTCCCTCCGATCTGTGTGGCAGGATATTTATGATTCAAAGAAGGAACAGAGAGGAGAGGCATGCATAGTTCCAACTTACTAATTGTCCTAAATCACAGAACAATATACTACTTAAAAATTCTGAAATCTCATGACAGTGATTTTATTAGTGATTACTCTCAGAAGAGGGCCAAAATAAATCAGTTGCAGCTAAAAGAAGCCAATTTGCCTGCCTGTATATAAAGTGTGGTAAAATACTGAAGAAAATACATTAAAGAAAATCTTTGACAGTGGGTGAGAAAAATTTATAATCCTTTGGGTCATAAGCTTTTCCTGTATACAAACCATCCTGCAAATTAGTAGCTTAATTCAATATCTATATATTTGTTTCATAGTGCTGTAGGTTGTCAGTTTGAACTGGGTTCAGTTAGTTGGTTCTGCTGCTGTGGGCCATACCAGGCTCATCCTTACTGGGCTTGCTCATGAGTCTGATCTGTTGCCATGTCCTATGGAGGATGACTTGTCTAACAGCTCAGATGGGTGTCTTATCTCTATTCCCTATCCTTTGGCAGGCTAGCTTAGGCTGATGGTGAGAGGAGACTCAAGATCACCAAGTGGATGAGAGCATGCAAAGCTGCTTCTTTAAGGTTCTACGGCTCCTTTAGACTCAGGGTCAGAATGTACACAATGCTGTTTCTTCCATGTTCTGCTGGTCAAATCAAGGGATGAGGCTGACAAGTGAGGGATAGGTTCCCCACTTGATATGGTTTTAGGAAGGTGGCATTTTGGGGTCACCTTCTACACCATCCATACAACAGACTACAGTGCTCTATGATGTGTTTTAAAGATAGATGTGAAATACTGGTAGTTTTCAACTTATCTTACATGCTAGCAAAGTAATGTTCAAAATTCTCCAAGCCAGGCTTCAACCGTATGTGAAATTTGAACTTGCAGATGTTCATGCTGGATTTAGAAAAGGCAAAGGAACCAGAGATCAAATTGCCAACATCCGCTGGATCATCGAAAAAGCAAGAGAGTTCCAGAAAAACATCTACTTCTGCTTTATTAACTACGCCAAAGCCTTTGTCTGTGTGAATCACAACAAACTGTAGAAAATTCTGAAAGAGATGGGAATACCAGACCACCTGACCTGCCTCTTGAGAAACCTGTATGCAGGTCAGGAAGCAACAGTTAGAACTGAACATGGAACAACAGACTGGTGCCAAATCGGGAAAGGAGTATATCAAGGTTGTATATTGTCACCCTGCTTGTTTAACTTATATGCAGAGTACAGCATGAGAAATGCCAGGCTAGATGAAGCAAAACCTGCAGTCAAGATTGCCAGGAGGAGTATCAAGAACCTCAGCTATGCAGATGACACCACCCTTAATGGCAGAAAGTGAAGAACTAAAGAGCCTCTTGATGAAAGTGAAAGAGGAGTGTGAAAAAGTTGGCTTAAAACTCAACATAGATCAGGCCATCTGGTCCCATCACTTCATGGCAAATAGATGGGGAAACAATGAAAACAGTGACAGACTTTATTTTTGGGGGCTCCAAAATCATTTCAGATGGCGACTGCAGCCATGAAATAAAAGACGCTTACTGCTTGGAAGAAAAGTTATGACCAACCACAGCATATTAAAAAACAGAGACATTATTTTGCCAACAAAGGTCCATCTAGTCAAGGCTATGGTTTTTCCAGTGGTCATGTATGGATGTGAGAGTTGGACTATAAAGAAAGCTGAGTGCCGAAGAATTGATGCTTTTGAACTGTGGTGTTGGAGAAGACTCTTGAGAGTCCCGTGGACTGCAAGGAGATCCAACAAGTCCATCCTAAAAGAGATCATTGGGTGTTCATTGGAAGTCCTTCACTGGAAGGACTGATGTTGAAGCTGAAACTCCAGTACTTTGGCCACCTGATGCGAAGAGCTGACTCATTGGAAAAGACCCTGATGCTGGGAAAGATTGAGGGCAGGAGGAGAAGGGGACGACAGGATGAGATGGTTGGATGGCATCACCGACTCAATGGACATGGGTTTGGGTGGACTCTGGGAGTTGATGATGGACAGGGAAACCTGGCGTGTGGCGGTTCATGGGATCGCAAAGAATCGGACACGACTCAGAGACTGAACTGAACTGAATCAAAGCTATGGTTTTTCCAGTGGTCATGTACGCCAAAAAATTGATGTGTTTGAACTGTGGTGTTGGATAGTACTCTTGAGAGTCCCTTGGACTGCAAGAAGATCCAACCAGTCCATCTAAAGGAGATCAGTCCTGAATATTCATTGTAAGGACTGATGCTGAAGCTGAAACTCCATATTTTGGCCACCTGATGTGAAGAATTGACTCATTTGAAAAGACCCTGATGCTGGGAAACATTGAAGGTGGGAGGAGAAGGGGATGACAGAGGATGAGATTGTTGGATGGCAGCACTGACTTGATGGACATGAGTTTGAGTAAGCTCTGGGAGTTGGTGATGACAGGGAAGCTTGGTGTCCTGCAATCCATGGGGTTGCAAAGAATTGGACATGACTGAGCGACTGAACTGAACTGAAAATGAGATGAAAATATACAGACACAGAAGTTCTATAATTTTTTTCCTAGGCCACACCAATCACTGGAGTTTCACTGCCCTAGATAATTTGCAGTGTTGATATTTTTCACATGTATTTCATGTGACAGTAGATGAAACAGAAAGCTTTTACTGATACGCAGTTTGCTTTTCGTCCACAAGTCCTCTTCTAGAATCAAACACTTGCTGTAAACACCACATATTAAAGTCACCACGTGACAGCTGATGTCAACATGATGTAATACACAGAGGAGAAAAAAGATTATTGTTTGAGATTTTCATACAATGTCCTCAGTGTCTAGGTTGGTCATAACTTTTCTTCCAAGCAGCAAGCGTCTTTTCATTTCATTGCTGCAGTCACCATCTGCAGTGACTTTGGAGCCTCCCAAAATAAAGTCTGTCACTGTTTCCATTGTTTCCCCATCTATTTTGCCATGAAATGATGTGACTGGATGCCGTGGTCTTAGTTTTCTGAATGTTGAGTTCTAAGCCAACTTTTTCACACTCCTCTTTCACTTTCATCAAGAGGCTCTTCAGTGCTGCTTCACTTTCTGCCATAAGGGTGGTGTCCTCTGCATATCTGAGGTTATTGGTATTTCTCCCGGCAATCTTGATTCCAGCTTGTGCTTCATCCAGCTCGGCATCTTGCATGATGTACTCTGCATATAAGTTAAATAAACAGGGTGACAGTATACAGCCTTGACATACTCCTTTCCCGATTTGGTACCAATCTGTTGTTCCATGTGCAGTTCTAACTGTTACTTCTTTACCTGCATACAGATTTCTCTGGAGGCATGTCAGGTCATCTGGTATTCCCATCTCTTTCAGAAATTTCCACAGTTTGTTGTGATTCACACAGTCAAAGGCTTTAGCAAAAGTAGATGTTTTTCTGGAACTCTCTTGCTTTTTCGATGATCCAACAGATGTTGGCAATTTGATCTCTGATTCCTCTGCCTTTTCTAAATCCAGCTTGAACATCTAGAAGTTCACGGTTCATGTATGGTTGAAGCCTGGCTTGGAGAATTTTGAGCATTACTTTGCTAGTGCGTGAGATTAGTGGCACAGTTTGGTAGTTTGAACACTCTTTGGCATTACCTTTCTTTGGGATTGGAATGAAAACTGTCTCATTTTACAAGTTATTAATTGTGGTTTTTTTAGCAATATTTATACTTCATTAGTATAATGGGAACATATATGAATATATATTTTTATGTAGTTTTGAACATGTGCTCTGTGTATGTACGGCCTGTGTACACCATGTTTTTGTACAGTGTGTATTCACCCATCTAAATGTTTAAGTGGTGAAGATTTATGCTATGAAGAGTGTTGACTCTAGTAACAATATCTGTGGAGGAAATGATCAAAATTTCTAAAAGCATAGCTTTCAAAAATGGTTTTATAATGTAATATGATAAAGCATCATATTTAAATCTATGCTTAAAAAATATTGTGTGTGTGTAAGTCGCTCAGTCATGTCTGGCTCTGTGCGACCCCATGGACTGTAGCTCACCAGGCTCGTTTGTCCATGGGATTCTCCAGGCAAGAATACTGGAGTGGCTTGCCATTTCCTTCTCTTTTAAAAAATATTAAAGGAAACGTAATAAAAGCAAGGGCCCATGTATTCAGTTTGTGATGGAAGTGCTGTTGAGCATACTGCAAATGTGAAGAAATTCCTAAATTGTTGACATTTTAATTTGGGACTTGATCCTTCACAAAATAAAAATTAGGGATCCCCCCCCACACACTACACCGCTCTCACACACCTGCTCACATTCCCAACTCGTGCTTGCTCTACTATGGTAGTGCCTGGGTACTCCTTTACTTAAAAATGTAGATGTCTGTGTTTTTGAAAGGTTCTAGGATGATGCCTAGATCCAGCTGAGAAATTTAGTTGATGCTCTTATTTTGCATTTCCTTTTGTTTTAGTCCAATGGGTCATTCGAATAAGATTCAGTCAGTATCTAGGAAGTATGGTATTTAGAAAGTTACTACATCTCTGTTGCAAGTAGTCTTTTAAAGACTTTAAACTCCTTTTTTAGATAATCTGTATTTTACTGTGTAGTTTGAGTATTTTATAGACGTGTTATAAAAATGACAGTATTTTGCAACATCTTTTTCCAGAAATCTCAAATATAGTTTATGAAAGAGTAGCTGTGGGGAAAAAAAAATATTTTTTCCTTCTAGACTGACACATTTTGGTATGGGAAATGCATAGTGCTTTTATTGCTGCAGGAAATTTTCGTACTTTGTTATCAAATCACTTTATAATGCCACTGCTTTTGAAAAATAACCATTGTGTGTCTTCATTTCTTCTTTCAACATGGCCGTTTTGCCCTGAGCAACTTTATAATAAAGTACGCTCTGGCTGGCGTCTTTCCACCTGGATAACTGCCCCGTATATCTCTGTGATTTCACCATCTACTGCATTACTACCTACTCCAAATTAGTCAACATGTAATCCTGCTAAAATTTAAATGAAAGAGAAAAAAAACTCCGTAAGAAAAAGAACTTGATGACAATATACAAAATAAATATGTCTCAAGGTGTTATAAATGTGTGTTTGATGTTATTAATTCTATTATTGTTAATATCATGTGAAAGTTTTTTAAAAATCTAATCTATTTTTGGTTAATCATTTCTACTTCTAAGAACACCTGTAAACTCGTTGACTCTAAGATACTCAAGTACCTAACGTGTGTGTGTGTGTATGTGTGTGTGTGTGTGTGAAAGTCACTCAGTTGCGTCCAACTCTTTGAGATCTCATGGACTGTAGCTTGCCAGGCTCCTCTGTTCATGGGGATTCTCTAGGGAGGAATCCTGTAGTGGGTTGTCATGCCCTCATCCAGGGATCAAACCCAGGTCTCCTGCATTGCAGACAGATTCTTTACTGACTGAGCCACCAGGGAAGCCCCAAGTACATACCAACATCCACTGGATCATAGAAAAAGCAAGAGAGTTCCAGAAAAACATCTATTTCTGATTTATTGACTATGCCAAAGCTTTTGACTATGTGGATCACAATAAACTGTGGAAAATTCTTCAAGAGATGGGAATACCAGAGCACCTGATCTGCCTCTTGAGAAATTTGTATGCAGGTCAGGAAGCAACAGTTAGAACTGAACATGGAACAACAGACTGGTTCCAAATAGGAAAAGGAGTACGTCAAGGCTGTATATTGTCACCCTGTTTATTTAACTTCTGTGCAGAGTAGATCATGAGAAACGCTGGACTGGAAGAAATACAAGCTGGAATCAAGATTGCCGGGAGAAATATCCATAACCTCAGATATGCAGATGACACCACCCTTATGGCAGAAAGTGAAGAGGAACTCAAAAGCCTCTTGATGAAGGTGAAAGTGGAGAGTGAAAAAGTTGGCTTAAAGCTCAACATTCAGAAAACGAAGATCATGGCATCTGGTCCCACCACTTCATGGGAAATAGATGGGGAAACAGTGGAAACAGTGTCAGACTTTATTTTTTTGGGCTCCAAAATCACTGCAGATGGTGACTGCAGCCATGAAATTAAAAGACTCTTACTCCTTGAAAGGAAAGTTATGACCAACCTAGATAGCATATTCAAAAGCAGAGACATTACTTTGCCAACAAAGGTCCATCTAGTCAAGGCTATGGTTCTTCCTGTGGTCATGTATGGATGTGAGAGTTGGATTGTGAAGAAGGCTGAGTGCCGAAGAATTGATGCTTTTGAACTGTGGTGTTGGAGAAGACTCTTGAGAGTCCCTTGGACTGCAAGGAGATCCAACCAGTCCATTCTGAAGGAGATCCAACCAGTCCATTCTGAAGGAGATCAGCCCTGGGATTTCTTTGGAAGGAATGATGCTAAAGCTGAAACTCCAGTACTTTGGCCACCTCATGTGAAGAGTTGACTCATTGGAAAAGACTCTGATGCTGGGAGGGATTGGGGTCAGGAGAAGAAGGGGATGACAGAGGATGAGATGGCTGGATGGCATCACTGACTTGATGGATGTGAGTCTCAGTGAACTCCGGGAGTTGTTGATGAACAGGGAGGCCTGGTGTGCTGCGATTCATGGGGTCGCAAAGAGTCAGACATGACTGAGCAACTGATCTGATCTGATCTGAAGTTAAAGACTGTTTTTTGAAAGGATTTTTGACTCATGGGATAAATTTTCTTTTGTGCATTATTTATGCATTTAAGATGATGATGACTCTAAAATATTTTATTCAGTGAGCTCCTCTCATCATTCCTTCCTGTACCCAACTTTTAAGGTTCTCTTCCTCCTCCATTGGGGCCAATCTTAGGTTGTTTCTCTGCCAGTTGAAGAGGAGTACTTTTCTTTGTGTTGCTCATTTTATAATTAATCATGACCGCATCTAAACTGGGCTTCCCTTGTGGCTCAGCTGGTAAAGAATCTGCCTGCAGTGCCGGAGACCTGGGTTTGATCCCTGAGTTGGGAAGGTCGTATGGTTAAGAAAATGTCAACCCACTCCAGTGTTCTGGCCTGGATAATTCCATGGAATATGTAGTTCATGGGATTGCAAAGAGTTGGACACAACTGATCAACTTTCACTTCACTTCACTTCGTCTAAGCTAGTATTATAGTAAGTCAGAGATGAAACAAGCAGAATGCTGTACAGGAAAGAAGATTAGTTTGGATCCTAAACCCTCTCTGAGACTAACCAGATGTGTGTCCAGAGGTTATGAATTTCATTATGTCCTTTCACTTTTTTGTCTGCTACAGGAAGAGGTTGCCCAAGATAATGTATAAAGTTTTTGATTTTTGTTAATCTTTGGTTTCATTATGGAGAAAAGTAGATGTGAAGAAGGCACTAGCAATAAAGAAGAGTACAATATAACAGAAAATAAATGTGCTGGGTGGGAGAGGAGGAGAGTGTATAATGTATGTGTATGATTGATATTGGTCCTCTTTACCCTTTCTTTAGGTTATGTTTCTATTTGGTTAATCATCATTTATTTGGTTTCTTCACACAGAGCTTAACTCCTCTCCTATATGTGGTATTCATAGATTTCCACAGAGACATGGGATATGTCTGGGCTTGCTAGTGGCTCAGATGGTAAAGAATCCACCTGCAAGGTGGGAGACATGGGTTCGATCCCTGGGTTGGGAAAATCCCCTGGAGAAAGGAATGGCTACCCACTCCAGTGTTCTTGCCTAGAAAACCCCATGGACAGAGGAGCCTGGCAGGCTACAGTCCATGGGGTTGCAAAGAGTCAGACACACACATGCACACACACGCACACACACACACACAGTAAGTCATAAGGACAGAGCAAGGAAATGAAGAGAAGATGCTTTAATTTCATATTCCGCAGCCATTCATGATGGCCTCTCACAATTCTACTATATGTCTTTGTTGCTGGCAGTGACGTGAAAGAACATTCCTTGGAACTGGATGTTTCTATCCTGGGAATGTTCCCTCAGAGAAGAGCTAAGCTCCCATCATGAAAAATGGGAACCACAGCTAGTCATTGACAGACATCAGTGCAGTCCCTGCCCCATTTAACAGATCCATCCTTTTCATTGGTGACAATATTTATGTCATCTAAGCCTGTGAATTGACCTTCCCATAAGGCAAGCCAACCGCAGTTATAACTTAGGACAGAAAGGGAAATTTAGGAGCCATCCATAGTGTTTTGACTTCCGTGCCCAGAAATTTAAATTGGCTCTGAATTTATGCACTCAAGCTATACTAGATACACCTAAAATTAGTGGATGTAGAAAGTAGTATACTAGATTTAGGAAGTAATATTCTAGACACAGGCCTTGAAGATTCTCATTTTTAATGTAAATTTTTTCTTCAACATTAATGAACTCTTCTAGGACGTTGTTTCCCATCTTTGGCACTACTGACATTTTGGTCCAGATAATTCTTTGGTGTGGAAAGCGGTCTTGTGGGCTGTAGGGTATTCACCATCATCCCTGGGCCCTTCCCCTTAAATGCTATTATCACTCTCCTTGTGTTGTGACAACAAAATATGTCTCCAGACTTTGCTTGTTGTCCCCGGAGAAGGGGAAAAATCATCTTTAGTTGAGAGTGATTGGTCCAGGACTGTGATCATTCCGAAGATGAAATGATTGATGTAAACACCTGTGAGTGGGGAAATTAGTTTGAGCTCTAGTAATGAAGTGTTTAAAAGCTATTAAATACTGTTATTAAAAGACTTTTTGTCTTAAAAATAATCCTAAGTAAAAAAGTAATCATCGCTAAAGTATTAGCACTCAGTCGTGTCCAGCTCTCTGCGGCCCCATGGACTTGCAGCTTGCCAGGCTTCTCTGTCCATGGTATTCTCCAGGAAAGGATACTGGAGTGGATTGCCAATCCCTTCTCCAGGGAATGTTCCCAACCCAGGGACCAAACACGAGTCTCCCACATTGCAGGCAGATTCTTTACCATCTGAGCCACCAGGGAATCCCAATGATTGCTAAAGGGAGTGGTAAATTCTCCACAAAATTCATTTTAATATTTACTTTTCATAGTAAGTAAAACAATTGTCATGTACTGCTGGATTTTTACTATGTATTGATGTAAATAAAACAAATGGACATAATAGCTAAAACTTTATTACTTGTAATGTATTTTAAAAGCAAGATATATTTTAAACAGAAATTACTTTGATGCATTAAAAAAGATACTCTCTTGTTTTTTAATATAATAAAAAGAGTTAGCAATGATGGTTTCACATCCATTTAGCGATACCCAAAGATTAAAGTGTTTCCCTGATGGCTCAGAGGTAAAGAATCTGTCAATGCAGGGAGATGTGGGTTCGATTCCTGGGTTAGGGAGATCCCCTGGAGAAGGAAATGGCAACCTACTCCAGCATTCTTGCTGGCAGATCCCGTGGACAGAGGATCCTGGCAGCCTGCAGTCCATGGGGTTGCAAAGAGTCAAACACAACTTAGCCACTAGACAACAACAGTGTCAACGAAAGATTGAAGTAATTAATATAATCTGTGTTCTGTTTTTGGGGTAAGAAGTGACTTGGTTACATATCTGTCTGTACCTAAGATTGATCTATTTCTCAGTTTTAAAGCATATTTTAGGAAGAATGGAACAAATAACAGACTCCAGCAGCATATTGAATAGACTTGTGTTTTAACTTTCCCATTGCAAGTTTTCACTAGTGTTGTATAAAACTGGATAGAAGTTATCTCATGCAAGAATCATTTAAAGACATGAGATGCTTTTCCTAAAGCTATCCTACTTTTCAAATCAGAATTATATTTCTATTTGTAAGGGAAAAAAATAGATAGGGAGATGAGGTTTCTTGTTTTCCCCCTCTCTATCTGTTCATTTCTTGTGGCATACTTCATTTTTATTTCCTGAAGGAGAAAGAAACTATCAAAGTTAATAATGTCATTTGCCATTTTTGAGAGGAACTAATATTTATGTGTGCCTCAAATGTAAAGTTATTTGAAATCTTATAGAGATTCTACCAGGAGTAATTTGAAAAGTGAAATTACAGGCACTCAGACCATTGGCTTTTCTGTGTATCAAAACTAAAGATATGAAAAGTCATTAATGTATCCATATTGATAGGCTTTGTTTTACTCTTCAGGTCTTATGATCAAGTTGATTTCACCAGAGTCATCATGTACTTACAGTTACCAGCTGTCTTCAGACTAAGTCATAGTCTAAGCCAAAAATGAGATGATGGAGTTATTACTATGTATTTATACATAATATCTCGTAAACCTTCTTGAGGTTTTTCTTTTTTTCCCCAGTTCATTGTCGTGAATACATGTTTGGGGCAAAATAGAATTATGACATGGTGTGCTGTGATGTGAAAGAGTATAATTTGAGTTGAGTTTATTTTATAAAAATAGTTCTTTATATTTAGATTCAGAGGTATATTGGGTGTGTTTAATGACATTGTTCTATTGCCCTTTTAAAATCTCAGCGCTGTTTTCTATAGTTGAAATGAGGCTTTTGGTGCTGCATGTATTTAAGAATACATTTTCCATATCCCTCATTAATTAAGTGAATGTGGCCATTTCATAAGCATTATACATATGACTTTATATGAACGTGTAGAAGTATCCTTGCCTTCCCCATCTATGAAATGTGGTGTGTCTTTGCTGTCCAGAGTTCCCATTTCTGTTACATCCCAAACAGGGATCTTCTAGTAGTGGGGAATGCAGCACTTAAAGCTGTGACATGAAATAGCTGTTTTATTTTGCTTTTAACTACAGTGTTTCTATTTGGACCTTTTTTCAGTTATACACCTGACCATTTTTTGGTATTCCACATTATATGAATTAGTTTGAAACACTGTAACAATTGTTTTGGCAGAGTGAGGGTCAGGGATGGGGGAGTGAGTGACCCAGAGGTTGGGTGGGTTGCCTTGTCTAACAGAGTGAATCCTTAGGGTCTAATTATTTGGGAGCCAAGGTTGACATGGACCCAGGAGTCCTGCCTTATTGTTTCAGTTTACAGCCCATACAACCCAGGCGTTGTTTATAGCTGTGCTGTCCAGAGCTGCTGAAAAATGGAGCTATAGTCTCAGTTGGACAATGGGGCACCCACTGTCCTCATGGGAGTATTTAAACTGAAATACAGGAAAGTGTTTACTTCCCCATTTCCACTAGCTGTGTTTAATATGGTCAGTCATTAGCGCAGATAAAGAATATTTCTATCTTTCATAAGGTTTTTATTGAATAGTGCTGAAGGATTCTTGTCCTCGACCATGCAAAAAATATTTAAGGGACTATCTTCTGCTGCAAAATCCTCATGAATAAGCAAAGTGTTGAAAGCTGATTTTGTTTTTTCTTTTTGTTTCCTTGTGTTATAACTGTGTACTGAGGGCACAGGAAATTCACAAGGCACCCTCAGCGTTCTACCAGACTCAATGCAAAGTTTGCTCCAGCCCTGCTTTTGTCTCATTAATCAGAGTTCCCTGGTAGCACATCCTCCTTACAGGTTTTTTTTTCCTCTTATATGATTGGAAATCTGTCCTAGTCAATTTATAGAGGCCTGATCTGTTTGAGAAGCTCATAAAAAGAAGTCACAGCATTTAGGGATTTCCTCCTTACCCTACCATCTCCCTACTTTAATGGGCATATGCTCAGGTTAAATGCCATTACCATATTATTGCTTTTAAGATGTCTAGAATTGAAAGTATAGGGTTATTTTAAGACAGAAAGAAGTAAAATGTATAGGGATAAACAATATCTAGTTTCTAGTGAAAGCAGCATTAAGTTCTTATGGAGGTTAAAAAAAAACCTAATTATTTACCTTTGTCTCCCTCTTTTCAATATAATGGTTTGCTTCTTTAACTGTCTCCTAGATTGACCAGTATAATTTTTGAAAATTATTTTTAAGATTACGAACTCATGTAGTTTGATGTGGTGTGTTCCAGTTTATTGCAGTTGTTACTCATTTTGCCACTCAGATTTTCCTTCATTTGACTGGTTTCCTCAAGATCCTACTCTGTAGCCCAGGGAACTCTGCTCAGTATTAATGTGGCAGCCAGGATGGGAAGGGAGTTTGGGAGAGAATGGATACATGTGTATGTATGGCTGAGTCCCTTTGCTGTTCACTTGAAATTTTCACAGCATTTTGTTAATTGGCTATACTCCAGTCTAATATAAAAAGTTAAAAACAAAACAAAGAAAAACCCTGGTAATGCCCAAAAGCCTCTTTGCTTGCTGGTATGGCAAGATGTTCCATGTTTATTTTGCACATTTCCTCCAAAAAAACTATAATCATAATTTCTCTAGGAACTTCTAAGATTTTTTAAAGCTTTTTTTTTCTCTTTGTCAACATAATCTATAGAAACACCAACAATACAGAAAGCTGAAAAAATCCTTAAGCATTTTATCAATTTGAATATGAATATACTTATTACAGAAAAGGGTTCTAATGTTAACTTGAAGATAAAGGGTTAGATAGGTGTCAGCTAATGAGACCACTTGAAGCAGTAATTCAAGACTCAGGGCAAGTATATTGTTCCATTTCAAATTAGATTCCACACACTGGCCCTCTGAGCTGTTAGTTCCTCTAACCACACATGTACATAATAGAAAAGAAAATGGAAATCAGCAAAATTATTGCTAACGTCTTTGTGCTGTGAGCGGTAAGAAACCAGGGAGTTTTAAATATTTTTAATTTTATGTTCAGCTCATCTAGATGGTTCAGTTTTATCTGCCTGTCCCAGTTAATAAAAGACACAAAGGGCAGGTACTTAAAAATCACAGAGTTAGCCTCTGCTGAGGGCTGTTGGACAGGTGCAGAATAATTTGTGAAGTAAACTAGACCATGGTACTTTTAGTATCTCCAACCCCCCTTTCTTGCTGTTTTTATTGCAGAGTTCTTGGCTACACTTTCTTTAGGCTAATTGAAAGTACTTGTAACACTGATTCATCTGCATTATTTACACTGAAAATGTTTTCTTAAAAATCTCTTGTCCAAGTACTTCCCTGGGGGTCCAGTGGTTAAGGCTTTGCCTTCTGGTGGGGGTTTGATCCCCGGTTGGGGAACTAAGATCCCACATTTTAGCCTCCGTGCCAAGAAAAAAAAAAATCTTAAAACAAGTGATACTGTAACAAATTCAATAAAGACTTTAAGAAGGGCCCACATTAAAAAAAAAAATTAAAATAGGAAAGATCTTTTGCCCATTTTTGTACCAAAATTTAAATCCCATCTTACTGATACACAAGCCAGCATTTTCCTTTTGGCAAAGTTTCTGTTATAAACAAGATACAGAAGAGAGATTGGCCAGAATGAACCTCTAGAACTGGTTTTATCTTCACACCTCTGATCTCCTCTTGTCATATTTCGGCCAAGGGCATAGCCTATTTAAGTGAAAATAGGTATGTTCATATCTGCGTCTATTTCTAGATCCTATCACTGTGTCAAGTCCAGAGGTAACATTTGTAGTTTCATTGGGAAGAATTTAGTCTTCTTATGTCCCTTTAGTCGAGCAGGGGGAAAACCAAATCACCTCTTTGCTGAGAGAGCCTTTCATCCATCTCCATCTCTGAGGTTGCACGGAGGCATTATGTAGCAGTTGGCTCTGATACGCTCGCACAGACACAAATTGAGTCTGACAGCACTGATGTCTCCTGGACTTGCCGTCATTTGAAATGCTGGCGTGAGGATGGGAGTGGTGAAAGAGGGGCAGGGGAAGAGCTGATTTCCTTTAGCACTTTGACTATGAAGTTTGGAGGATTTTAACATTTGATAGCTGTGAACTGCTTGATAAGTTGTTTTCCAAATGAGATTGATAACAATAGCTGATTTGGAGCAGCTGGCTAGCTTTTGGTTTCAAGTATGTGCATTTCAATGTACAATTTGATTCTTCATGCCACCCACAAATCTGTTGAAAAGAAAAAAAAAAAGGCTAGTGGAATGGTACTTAGAATGATTCACTCCTTTCCTTTTAGTTTTGTATTTCTTGCATTCATACCATTCATGTATAGCACCGAAAAAGTATCTTTTTAGAAAAAATTTTATTCTCATGCTCAATTTCATAAAAGACACACTATAGTATCTGTATTGCAATTCTTTTTTTTTTTTGTCTGAGGAGGAGGACCTCCCAGCTCTTTTTTTTTTTTTTATATATGGAATGTTATTTTATTTTATTTTATTTTTTTTGAATTAGGCACAAATAGTTTTATTGGAACATTTTTTAACAATAGAAACTGAAAATAATCCAAATATTCATCAGTAAGGGAATGCTTAAATAAAGTCAGCTATTTATTTATTTATTTTTTCCTTGTTAATTTTCTGTTTAGTTGATCTATCCATAAGTGTGAGTGGGGTATTAAAGTCTCCCACTATTATTGTGTTATTGTTAATTTCTCCTTTCATACTTGTTAGGATTTGTCTTACATACTGTGGTGCTCCCATGTTGGGTGGATATATATTTATAATTGTTATATCTTCTTCTTGGATTGATCCTTTGATCATTATGTAGTGACCTTCTTTGTCTTTTTTCACAGCCTTTGTTTTAAATTCTAATTTATCTGATACGAGTATTGTGACTCCTGCTTTCTTTTGGTCCCAATTTGCATGGAAAATCTTTTTCCAGCCCTTCACTTTCAGTCTGTATGTGTCCCCTGTTTTGAGGTGGGTCTCTTGTAGACAACATATGTAGGGGTCTTGTTTTTGTATCCATTCAGCCAGTCTTTGTCTTTTGGTTGGGGCATTCAACCCATTTACGTTTAAGGTAATTACTAATAAGTATGATCCCGTTGCCATTTACTTCATTGTTTTGGGTTCGAGTTTATACACCATTTTTGTGTTTCCTGTCTAGAGAATATTCTTTTTTAAAGTACAAGTTATTTTAAGTTTTTAGGGTATTTCTGGGTAGCTCTAGTATTTTGTTGGAAGTTTTGTATGTGTTTCCACCTAATCCAACATGCAAAAATTAGAGGTATACTGTTTCATGGGCAAACACGTCCTGATTGTCTTTCTTAAGTTGCTCTCACAGTGAAAGAGAAAGCAATAACGTTAAAAATGCCTTCTTTCTTTATTAAGAGCCTACTGTGTATAAAATGTTGTGCTCAATTTACTGAAGGTTCTGTAGGAACTATTATTTATCACCTAAAGAGCCATACTTCAAATTGTTGCTTGGAGCCAGTCAGTCATCACTTCCATTTTTTCTATTCCCAACAGGACCACCATCACTCTTATGGTCTGTGTTACTTCTTAGTTGCGACTCCTGATAATAGTGTTCTGTAAATCATCCCACATCCAGCTGTCACTTAATCTTTCCAAAGCTTCATTCTATATTGTTCTTCTCCAAAACATTAAATAATCCCCTTTGTGGTTTGCTGCAAAAAGGCTGGTTGACTTAGGTTGGTATCCAAGGCTCTCCATGATCTGTTATTTTTTAATCCTGAGCCATTGTGTTTTGCCTCATCCTCTTTTGGTTTCCTAGTGGATCCATCACACCTATCCTGTAGTGTCAGTGTGGACCTGGGATCAGCTGCTTCAGCATCTTTCAAAAACTCGTTAGAAATGCAGGTTTTTGGACCCCCACCACAGACCTACTGATTCACAAACTCTGGTGGGAGGGTGCCTTGGTGTAAGCATGCCAGGTGCTTCTGATGCATATAGATATTTGGGAAGTCCTAATCTAGGCCAGTCAGGTGACTCACCTTTGCCAGAGTTCCTTTTTCACTGCCCTGCTTTTTTCTTAGAATTCCTGGAATGCCTTGCCTTTCTTTTGGTAAAATCCTGCCAGTACTCCAGGGTCTAATTGAAGACACTGCTTTTTTCCATGATATCATCCTGCTCCCTGTATTCCGTGGCATTATTTGGCTTTCCTCCCTGGCACTAGTCACTTATTAACTTGTACTCATCATTCAATGTACCTGGGTTATTTTCCCTCCTAAACTGGAAAATCACAGAGGGTGGAATCTGACTCATTTGTGTATCTCGAGATGCACACATGAATTGCAGTTCTGATGTTTTGCACTCAGTAGGCTCTGTAAAAGCAGTCTGTGGCTTATTGATTTTACATAGAAGATTGAGAAAACTAAGCCCTTGCCCAGGAGGCATATAAACATCCTGTTAAATCAAAGTGGCTTATGCTAGCTATTGTTTTGACTTATTGAAGCCAAACTAGACCTAGATGTGATGTGTCTTTAGGGAAGAAGCCAAATGTGCTGGTGTAAAACATTCTAACCTCTACTATTTAGCTGGAGAAGTTGAATTAACACTGTCATTTCACCTGGTGCCAAGAAAGCAACTTCCGTTATTCTGCCAATAATAGACTTTTATCCTGCACAGTGGAGCATCTCTTAAATCTTACACATAGCATTGATGTGCTTTCTTCCACCGATGTATTCATGTAATATTTCCTAAGAAGTGACAGTTTCTTCTCATAAAGCATTGCCCAAAAGGTGGCCTGAGCAGAGAGTGAAATTCAAAATGGTTGGCTTCAAGATGACCTCAACATGGGAATAAGATAAGCTTGGGCTGCCTCATTTCACAAACCAGGTTGTTTGTTTGCTAATACAAAGGCATCGCGGTTACAGTTTATGGGCTGTATATACAGTGGTTTGCATCTCTCCTGGTGGTTGTGATGGGACAAGGTGAAAAGAGCGAGAAGTCTAAGTGTCTTTTGTCTTTCTTCCCTTTCTTCTACCACTCCCCTCACAGGCTCTGAAAGTGTTCCAGCTGAAATTTCAGATCAGCCTGACTTGCTGCGGCTTCTGAGGCAGTGATTCCAAGCTGCCAGTGTGTGCTGGTGCCAAGCTGCAGGATGGTGCACATAGCCAGGCCATTGCTGCTGCTCCTTGCCTTCTTCCTCCACGCGGATGCTGAGAGTAAGCCATCCTCCCTTTCCCTGGGGGGCTGGGACCATAATGAGTGGTTTTGTTTGCAGTTGGCACCATGCTCAGGGCTGCTGAATATGTTTCCTTTGGAAGTAAATCCTGAGACACTGTGGGATCCTCCTTGGCTACCAGCCAGCCTTTCAGAGAGATTATTGATGTGACTTCCTTACCATTTCCTCTCTTGCTTAATGCCCTTTTTCTTGTGCATCTAACTGCTCCTATTGTTTTGGCTTTTTTTTTTTTTTTTTGATACTCTTACCAGCCCAGTGGCAAAAGACACTATGAGACCAATGATAGAACACCAACTGGGATTAACCAGTTGTTGGTGCCAATAAGTAAACATTGCTCAGACCCATTAGAAATTTCTTTAGTTTTGTGGCTATTTCTATGTTTAGAAAAATGCACAGTGTCACATTGAGCCCAATTAAACTTCCAAGCCCTTGTAGCTGTCATAGCAGCTGTTCTAACGTACCGTTTCCGACAGCTGTCGTGGAGTACAGTATTCAAACAAATCAAGCAGAACTGACAACTTTGTGGCTGGATGAAGAGTGTGGAAGTGTGAGGATAATTCTGTGGCATACAGACACCAAAGTTTGGATTATGGGACTCAATTTGTGAAGTCGAGATTGTGGTCAATTAACCTGCCAGTTAATGAGATGATCATATCTCCTTTGTAATTCAGAAGTCATTAGACCTACCTTATTTATTTATGTTTCTTTCTCCATCTGTCCTTTGGCTTTTGGGAAGAGACAGTACTGGAAAAAGGCATGTCTGGCTTGCATTCACTGACATGTCTGGTTCTTGGTAGTGGTTTAGCTCTTACAAGAGTTGACCATTCTCTTTGGAGGCCCCTTGGTACTATCAAAGTGTGTAATATCTGTAGTCGTTAACTTTTACTTACACCGACTATTTCAGATTGAACTTGATTCATGTTAAAGATGTTTCAAAGACAGCGATCCGGTGTCTTGTTGGCCCTTACCTATGAATTGCATTTCAACAAGAATTTCCTCAATAGCAGCCAATTTCTTTGTTTAAATAGGGGCTCTAGTTTTTAAAGAGAGCTTTCCAGGAGTGAAAGGAATATTGTTAACAATAGGATACATATGGAACATACATGTTTTAGGCACAACATTCTCTGGTTAATAATGTATATAGTCTCCTAATTAGCACTTGGGAGTGCTGGTTTAAGGTGAAGCCAAGGAATTTCTACTACAATGCCAACAAATAATTAACTGGGAAAAGACCCAAGTGAAAGACGCTTGTGTTATTTTAAAGCCGTTTATGTCAAAACCTATTTTAACATTGAAATCTAAATTTAGTGTATTAAAGAAATAAGGCATATGGATTTATTTCTCTGTTGTGGCTAGAGTGAAAAAATAAGTTGTTCTACAGTTGTCAATTTTTGGCAAAAACATATTAAGACCATGGGAAGTCACTTTAATGTCATATCTCAGAGATTTTCTTAAAGTTACTACACCTAATTATCATATATCCGTGAAGTTATCATTCTAGATAAGTAAGCATATTCTTCTACTGAAAAGTTTGCTTTTGCTTAATTCTCTGGTGAAAAGTGGCAGACAGATACCAAGCTTGAAGAACACATACTTTTAAAATTTAAAATTATCTTTTAAAGACAGTCTACTATTCCTCCTCTTGTTCTACCTCTTCTCTTTCTCTTCCACCCTTCCCTCACATTTCTTATCCAGTAGAGTCTTAAGCAAGAAATAACAAAGGCCTGAGTAAGTGGTTATTAGTTAAATTAAGATATTCACCATGTTGTATATTTATGTGATACCAGTTTTCAACCTCAAGATGTAATCTGGAAAATAATCCTTTCTCTCTCACTTGTCCTTTTGCACTACAAGGAGGGGCAGGCTTCTTTGCCAGATTAATTTTGTTTAGTGTTTTGTGTCTCCTCAACCTTACTTTAGGATATTTTCCCTTTAATACATTCTTTTTCCATTGTTGAACAGCATGTGTAACCTGAGTATTCCTGGGGAAATACATGAAGAATCAGACATGGCTTTTCTTTTTTTTTTTTTTAAGATACATTGTAAAAGAAGAAAGAACATCCCCTAGTAATCTACTGGAGGATGTTCATGGTGCATGTAAACACATATAGAGCCTGAGATATAATTTTAGCCACTACGAATGTTTAAAGAACAATGGATAAAATAGGATTTAGACTGTAAGCCATTAAATTGTGCCATTAGCATCACTTAAAACACTGAAAAAAATAAAGATAGAAGTTACAATGAAGAAAAAATTGATTCTTCACCATCATATAAAGATGATATTTCTCAGGCTTGTATTACCTGGGAGACTGATTTGTTTCTCTGTGATTTCTTCAGAGTATCTAGCTATATTTTTTCCCTCTTTCCTAACTGTATTTTATATTTGTACAAGGGATTGGGAGTTATATTTCAAAATTTAATAGTAGCTTGTCAAAGCCATTCATTTACTATGGAATAATTTTTTTTTTAATATTATTCTCTTTTGAAGAAGGGATGATATGATAGGTTGGGACTAGAAAGAAGCCATTCTGGCAAACTCTGTTAACTCTATGTGTACAACTCCCTCCCTTTAGAAATGATTAATTCCAAAGAGCCATGAAGTTAGGCTTATAATCTATTGTGTGGAACACCATAGCAAAGTGCTGGTGTGATGTTGCATTTAGTAGAAGAGCTCTCATGAGCCTTGGTTCAAACCCAGATTGAAAAATTGTGAAAATATCCCTTTAACAGAAATTTATAGTTTTTGCTGCCACGGCTGCTGCTAAGTCACCTCAGTCGTGTCCGACTCTGTGTGTTTTTGCAGTGCCTATTTAAAGTGCCTGATCAATCTCCACTATTATTTTTAAAGACTACACGTGTGCATGGATCCTATTTCTTTTTGTCCTAGGTGTGTAACACTTGAAATGTTGTCGCTTATTGCTTCTTGAACGCACACACACATGGTAGAGCTGTGGTCTCAGGGAAGAGTCAAGTGGGACTTCTCTCTCAGTATTAGGAGTAGCCCTTCCGCTGCCAGGCTGACCAGTTTTCTGTCGTGGTTTGACTGAGATCAGTTTGGTGTCAATATGCATGCAAATTCTAGAAGAATTTAGAATATATTATATTAATATAATCCTGGGGTAAATATCTTTCTGTTGGCTCTGTTTGCATAATAGTTTCTGATAATTTTATTTGGTATTAGTTTGTTATTTACCAGTCATTTTGTTTGTTTTTTGAACTAAATGCAGACCAAGAATCTGCTGTTAAATCTTCTTTTATAAAACTGGTTTCACTACAATGAAATCATTTACACTCTAGATCTGAGTTTATGCTTTTTGGCCACTGTCATTGGACATGAGTGTTACTGGATCTTTATTACAAACACAACTGTCGACAGATGAATTCCTAAAATGGTTTAGTTCATCTTTTTCCCGCTGCTCTTTGCCTCTTTGCTGTCTCATATGGTGAACACACCCTCATGTTCCTTCTTGCTGTTAATGAACCTCCCTGTAGTCCCCATCAACTTGCAGTACTTCTGTCCTATGTGAAAGCAACTAGGTTTCTATTATCCCCCCTCTGGTAGTATATCTCTCTGTCCAGTGTAACTGCATTATTTCTTTGGCATTAGAGAATAGACTGACATCGTTATTGTAAGATGACCGACTTGCTTGTTTTCTGACGGGGAGCATAGGGTGGTACTCAATAAAGTAAGCTCTGAAACCAGAGTCTGGTTTTAAATTCTGCCTGTCCTTTTGTAACCTGGAGCATGATGCCTCGTACTCTTTGCCTCAGTTTCCTATCTTAAAAATGTGGATGATGAGTGATGATGGTGATGGCATAGACTAGTGCCTTCTCTTGGGTTTATTGAGGATGAAATGAATTAATGTAAAACACAGATCAGCAGATAACACACAGTAGATATTTAATGTGTTATCTATTATTCAAAAACATTCAGCTAACATTTTTCATTGAGCACTTGTGTTTAGGTATTGTACTAAAATTATTTAAATTTGATCTACAGATTATAAAAATTTGGATGATTGATAAACCAGATTTTCCTGCAGTGTGTTAAAAGTCCCCAGCTTGCCTCTCTTTAAAAAAAAAAAAAATCCTATACATAGGCGACTCTTATAAACTCTGTTCCAAGAGTTAATCTGAAGATCAAGAGGGAAAAATTTGAAGCATATCTGCTTTTTCAAGCTTAAGATATTACCAATTTAAAATTAATTTGGCTTGGGTCTAATGGCTAATGGAAAGTGTTTCCATCTTCCTGTTTTGTTGCTTCCTGTAATGAATTTTCTTGAGTTGCTCAGAAGGAGGAGCTGGAGATATTTACTATAACCAGATACAGGAATATATGGGCCCCTGGTCCGGAAAGTTCGAGATGGAAGTAAACATAGTAATGAAGAGAGTAAGTGGTTTTTGATATGGCCAGAAATTATTCTTCAGGAAGAAAACTAAAAAACAGGAAAATGATGAGTTTGAAGGGCAGGGCAAATGATTCCTTTTGTATTTTGCAGAAATTACTTCTACAAAGAAACCTAACTCAAGTCATTAGATCACCAAAATGAAGTTAGGAATGGAAAGACTGTCTTTTTTCTGTCATCAAAATGTGTTCCTTCCAGTAGACAGGGCCATTTCACTGAGAGCATTCATAGCTCATCAGAAATGTTCTTTAGTTTTTATTTTGGATTATGAGTGTTTAGGCATGTATGATATATGTATATATGCTTGCATGTATTTATGTATTTAGATCACAAACCATTTAACCATCTATTAAAATGTATTAATTGCTAGGGATGATGAAAATGTTCTAAAATTAGATTGGGGTGCTGATACTAATTGGATATACAGGTACAAAATACCATTGAAGTAGGACATTTTGAATGGGTGATCTGTATGTCTGTCAATCATATTCCAGTAAAGCTCTTTGAAAGACAAAAGGTAAACTGCTGCTTAGCACAGCTCTCTGGTTAGATTCCCTTTGGTGTGTGTCACCTGAATAAAAAGTGTACTGGTTCCTTGGGCCAGTTAGAATAGACATGCTCATTGAGGAAAGCAGGAAGAAAGCCAGTTCATTTTCCATGCTTATCAATGCCTTCCTTGTTTTCCTTTTCTCTGAATTTGCGGAGGTGTGGCAAAATACAAAAAACCTTACTGCTCCCTCCTTCCTCCCCTCACGGTAAAGTAGCTAAATTAGCACCATCCAGCTGTCTGCAGCAAGAAAAGTATTCCAACTATTTCACTTATCCTTTGCAGAGTTTTCTGTAGCTTTCTCAATTAATTGCTCCCAGCAGAGCTGTACCTATCTAGTAAGGTTAAGAATATGTCACACAATCAACAAATGTGTATACTTCAAAGCATTTTATTGTGTATAAAGGGACTTGCTTTATTTTTAGTCCAAGATACAACATATTTGTTATCTCTGATCTCTACTTGTGATGAGGCCCTTAAGCTTGACAGATGGAACAATATCTGAAATATTTGTGAATTGCTTTGTTACTGCTCATAGCCTGGTGATATTTGACTATACTGTTCTGTGATTCCTTAATTTCTTTCCCAGGACATTCTTAGTTTCTTTAATTTTCCTCGCATAGTTACTATTTACCTGATTCATTTCAAATAAGTTTGATCTGTTTGGGAGCCTCCACTCTTCTGCCTTTGTTGTCCTGCTTCAGTAAATTCAGAGAATTCCCAACCAGTGTCCATCTGGAAATAAAGAATTAATAGTACTGGTGCTTGGGTGGAAATTGATTCTCTTACCTATAATTTTGCTTTTTCTCTTTTCCTTAGCTTGCTTTAGATTTATTTATTCATTTGTGATGCAGTGTGTGTGTGTGTGTGTGTGTGAGGAGAGAGAGAGAGAGAGAGAGAGAGAGCACTAGCGAGTGAGCATGTACTCCATGGAAAACTTTGTGTATAATGGTGGGGATACAAAGATTTAAAGAAGTGTGGTTCCACATCAACTTGTAATCTTCCTTTAGATTTCATGGCTCACTTTTCAAAACTCTCTCAAGCAGCGCTCCCAGGCTTCATCTCTAGGCAGGAGTCATACTTAAGAATATAGACTTGGAAGCCGAATGTGCTTAGTTGCTCAGTCATGTCCAACTCTTTGCGACCCTATGGACTATACAGTCCATGGAATTCTCTAGGCCAGAATACTGGAGTAGGTAGCCTTTCCCTTCTCCAGGGGATCTTCCCAATTCAGGGATTGAACCCAGGTCTCCCGCACTGCAGGCAGATTCTTTACAAGCTGAGCCCCAAGGGAAGCCCTGTGTTCAAATCTTGCCTCTGCTGTATAAGTGTTCTGACCATGTGCAAGTTACAAGTCTGTAGGCCATTTTCATATCTGTAAAATGAAGATGAAAAGTGGCATACATTTGATATGGATATCATAAGGATTAAATAGAGAACTGTTTATAAAGTATTTTGAAGAATAGGATTAAATATTCACTAAATGTTAGGTGCTGTTGTGCTTTTTTCTCATTGATTTGCATCATTTCCAAATTAGAATCATATGTATGTAGATCTAAACATTTAGGTCAATATTTAGGACATTGATGATCCCATTAACATCATAATTTGAGCAATATCTTTTGAAACTGTAAATATATATCATTATATATACAGTTTTGCCACCAATGGGCATTGACTGATTGGTACATTCATGTATTTAATACTCCCTTTAATAATTATTTATTGGACATATTTCCTGTGTCAAGTATTGAGGTAACTACTGGCTAAACAATGATGAGGTAAAGGAATAGGATCCTTACCCCATAGAGGGATGATTAATCTCAAAACTTTTATATGTTTGGTGATAAATGTTATGAGGGAAGAAAATAAGGAGGTTAGTGTCTCAGCTATTCAGAAGAGTAATAAAAAGGTTTCTGAAGCAGTGATTTACTTTTTTGCTTATTGTGAAATAATTTTAGACTTGAAAGAAATTAAAATTGTACAGCATTTTCCGTGTAGACTTCACACGTATTTCCCCAATAATGATGTGTTACATAATTGCAGTACATTATCAAAATCAGAAAGTCAATATTAGCACAAGACTATTAACTACAGGTTTTACTAGTTTTCACATCAATTTTTTTTTAAAGGTGTAGTTCTTCTATTAAAGAAGATCAAATGCATAGCTCTGAGGGAATGCTTTTTGAGTTAACACTTGATGGATGAATAGAAGTTAACTAAACTACACCTGCAAGAGCTGTTAAAGTTCAAGAAACTTTTATACGGCAAGACAGGGACGACCTACTATATTCTGGGGACTTGAAAGAATGGATGTAACTGGATCCCAGGTGGTGAGAAGGAGGAAGTAATCCAGTAAGAGTGTACAAGTAAGCAGGGCTATCTAATGCGAGGCTTTAGAACTTGTTCAGTATCTTGGGTTTTATTCCAAAGACAGCTGGAAGAGTAACAGAAAGAAGTGTGAAAAAACAGCAGTGTGGTGGTAGCAGGGATGGAAAAGTCTTTTGGAGCCAGGCCAACAAAAATGTCCTTGAGGTCTTTTAAGAGTCTTGTTGAAGGTTAAAAGATGGGAAGCAGGAGAGAAGAGTGATGGCAGTTAGGAAGACCAGATGGCCTTGAAACTGAAAAAAAAAAAAGTTGATTTTACTGAGATACATTCTCCTAAAACTTGAACCAACAACAGATTAGCTTTTTTCTTTCACTCAGAATTATGATAATGAGGGACATGTAATTATTTTTAGCATGTCCTTTTTCCCTGAAATGCATTATTGCTCATACTTATAATTTCTCTTTTTGGTTGTTCAGACAATTTTATTATAAACTTAATAAATTTCATGTATTTGTAATAAATAAATATTCATGTATTTGTCAAAAAAAAAAGTACCTTGGAATCCAGAATTAGTTTAAAACTGTGAATGAACTTTAAAACCTTACTAGAAAAGGTATTTCAATTTAGCGTTTGTTCTCTAATGAAGTTTTTAAATTCACTTTACAATATGTGGTGGGTTTTGTATAGTCACAGCATAGTGTTCTGACAGTTCTTTTATACTACAGTTGTTAAATGTGACATTAAAATACACTAAGTACTTATATTTTCATATTTAAAAAGGAGTGCATAATACGTTACTTTTGGGCTATAAGTGCGGGAAGTAAAAGGAGCTGGTTAAATACATTCCAGTAGTTTATTTTCTCTCTTAGTTTTTCCTTTGTTTGTTGTTTTTGCTGAATTGCTTCCCTGTGGCTCAGCTGTTAAAGAATCCATCTGCAATGCAGGAGACCTGGGTTCGATCCCTGGGTTGGGAAGATCCCCTGGATAAGGGAACAGCTACCCATTCCAGTATTCTGGCCTGTAGAATTCCCTGGACTGTATAGTCCATGGGGCCGCAGAGTCGAACATGACTGAGCGACTTTCATTTCACTTCACTTCATAAAGGAGTGAGAAAAAAATAAATTATGGTTGTTTGTTTACCACAAAAAATTGCAGACCTTAAGTTCTGCATACCATTGACCAGATCGTTAGAACTATCTGTATTATTTATGCATCATGGGACTTTTTATTTTTACCTAAAGACAGATATTTTTGGTAATGACAAACATGTTTTGAAAAGAGCCTGTTTTTTCCCTCAGTACACCTTTAAAGATTTTTAAATTGTTTTATATCTGGTCAAGTTAAGATTTTTGTGAACCTCATTTTAATTGGTAACAAAAGTTTACAACTTGATATTCAAAAATGTTACTGCAACCACCTATTAATAAAAGTACTAGCTATTAAAAAAATAGACTAAGGGAAGGCATTCATTGTTTTCAGCTGTAGTGATTTTAGGTCATTACAAAGAGCACCTCTTTAATGTCATTGTGTATCCTTTAAAAGTAAATTTAAATCACAATGTTTAGTTGAAAATTAATGTTTAATTCAGTAAATGCCTACTGTGTGCCCCAAACAAGCCATATCCTGGTTCTTGTTATCACAGAATTTACATTCTAGCTGGGGAGGGAGGAGAGAAGCATGCAGCACAAGGTTGTGAACCAGAGATAAAAGAACAGTGTGACTTTGATAGTTACAAATGCAGCAGAGATAATGAAACAGGGTGATGTGCTGTGAAAGTAAGGTGGGTATTAGAGGAGGGGACAGGGCATTTCTTCATTTTCTGTCAAGGAAGGTGTTGCCTAGTGAGAGACAACACTTAAGCTGAGTGATGGGGAGCCACCAGCTGTGAAAAAGTAGAGTTCAAGGCATCCAGGCAAATAGAACAGTGATTCACAAAAGCCTGAAGGAAAGAAGCCTCCTGTGTTCAAACGACAAAATAAGGCCCAAGGGTCTGAGGCACAGTGGGTGGGAAGGCAGGAGAGCGGGGTGGGGCTAGACCATGTGGCCCTGCGGGCCTTAAAAGGTGTTGGATTGCTCCAGTATGTGGGAAATGCATGTGTTCTTGGGATATCTATCTATGAAACCTTAGTTGGGCACACTGTCCTCTACTGGACAAAGTAAATGTTTTTTTCTCAAATAGTTCATTGAAGGGTTGGTGCAATCTCTGATTAGGTTCTAAATTCATTTTCTAAGCTCCTCGAATGAAATTTCCTTTGTACCATCCATGTAGACTTTGGACACTAAAACCTTTGGTTAACAAGAGCAAAAATAATCTGCTTTTAACTCTTTAGCTCTGGCATAATTTGTTTTTCTTTTGAAGCAGAAGATATTTCTGCATTGGAAATATGCAGTGAAGTCTACACTCCATCAATATCCAGAGCTGGAGAGGACTAAGGAGGTACATATGAAAACAGAGCTTTTTTTATTGGAAAGTGATGGCCAGCATACCTTTGCAGGGAAAAAGGGAGATTCTATAGGCCTTTCATCTATATGGTTCCATTTAGTTAAGAACCCTGGTGTTCATTTGGTAAAGAATCTGCCTACAGTGCAGGAGACCTGGGTTCAATCCCTAGG
The DNA here is from genome assembly GCF_002263795.3 of Bos taurus. NCBI lineage: Eukaryota > Metazoa > Chordata > Mammalia > Artiodactyla > Bovidae > Bos > Bos taurus. The sequence continues at coordinate 36,155,350 of NC_037335.1, forward strand.
TTGGGAAGATCCCCTGGAGAAGCAAATGGCAACCCACTCCAGTATTCTTGCCTGGAAAATCTATGGACAGAGAAGTCTGGTGGGCTGCAGCCCATGGGCTCACAAGAGTTGGACACGTCTTAGCAATTACACCACCACCACACAGCAACGGGATTCCTAAGTGATTCCTGTAGGGAAAGTATGTCCTCTATGTAGATGAAATAATTTTTATTAACTTTTTCCTGGTAAACTTCTTTTACTTGGAGGAAATCTATTGCTTATGTGATTTAACACATTGGACTTAGTTTTAAGCCCAGGGGAGTTACAGGATAATAAATTAAGGATTATTAAACTATAAGTTAAATATGTTTTCTGTAAAATAGTACGCAGGGTTAGCAACCAGATTTGGCTTAAATTCTGGTTCCTCTACTTACCTTGAACAGTTTTCTCAATTCTTCTGACCATTTGGAGATGCTCATAGCTCTTATAAGTTGCTGTGAGATTCAAATGAAATCCTTTATGCGAAGTGCTGTGAATACCTGATGCATGGCAGGTATTCAGTAAAGGTTCATCTTTATCCCATTGTAGAAACCAACCTGCCTGATGTATGTAGAAATCAATTGTCTTGCATTTTCTCCTAGCTGAGATGATTTTCAGCTCAAGGAATGAGCAATACCTTGAACAGCAACAAATAAAGCATAATAAAAAAAGCATCCTTGTCTTAGATTTGTTTTATAACTTATATGCTGAACTCAGTTAAATCTCTCCTGGCTATATTTGTGCCATCAGTGTAGCCCGGAGTTTGTCAAGCTTAACACTGTTGACGTTTTGGGCTGGGTAATTCTTTGTGTTGGGTGGGGTTTGCTCTGAGTATTGTAGAATGTGTAGCAACATCCCTGGCTTATTCCCAGTAACGTTCTAGCCCCCAGTTGTGACAACCAGAAGTCTTCAGATATTGCTAAATGTTCCCTGAGGGGCAAAGAGACCCTTGGTTAAGAACACTAATAATGTGTAAGTGCTCGTGCAGGATGGGCTTCCTTGGTGGCTAAGACTAAGGAATCCGCTTGCAATACAGGAGACTCACGTTCAACACCTGGATTGGGAAGATGGCAACCCACTCCAGTATTCTTGCCTAGAGAATCCCATGGGCAGAGGAGCCTGGGGGGCTACAGTCTAGGGGGTTGCAAAGAGTTGGGCATGACTGAAGGACTAATACTTTTCACTTTTCTGGTACAGAATGCTGGTGCAGAGACTAGAAGAGGGAGATTCTGCCCTTCTAACAGAAGGGGAAATTTTGTCAGAAATATGTTAGGCATTTTGTAAGATCTTGAAATCAGCTATGCAAACTGATAAAGCTAAATGTGATTTCTGTTTAATGTCTGTATAACCAGGAACTGATTGCCTAATTTCTTTATGTCTCAATTTGTTGTCTAGAGTATTGCATGATAATTATAGGATTGCTGTGAATATTAACCAATGTAAGGTGCTTAGAACTATACCTTAAACATAGTAGGCACTAAATATTAGCCATTGTTACTACATCAACAAGTTTCTTTATAGTATATTATTTTTGTTAATATTTTTATTTTACTTTGTTTTAGTAATAAAATCCACTTTATCTCATAGCATTGATCATGAAAATACCATCCCCTTGTATAATTTTTAAACATTTTATATCTTACCTCATTCCTGAATACTCTAGGAGTAGGGAGGATACCTTTTATCATCCACAGTTCAGTTCAGTTCAGTCGAGTCGTGCAGCCATGTCCGACTCTTTGCGACCCCATGGACTGCAGCATGCCTGGCTTCCCTGTCCGTCACCAACTCCTGGAGCTTGCTCAGACTCATGTCCATTGAGTCCGTGATGCCATCCAACCACCTCATCCTCTTATCATCCCCTTCTCCTCCTGCCTTCAGTCTTTCCTAGCATCAGGATCTTTTCCAATGAGTCAGTTCTTTGCATCAGGTGGCCAGAGTACTGGAGCTTCAGCTTCACCATCAGTCACTTCTCAGATAAAAGAAACCAAGGGTCAGAACAGATGACTTGCCTGGAGCAAAAAGGTGAGAAGGTGATGGAGCAAGCCCTAGAATTCAGCTCTCTTGATGCTTTGTCTGTGGAAGAGGCAGAATGATTAAAAAGAGCAGGCACAAGAACAAAATGCTTAGTGACCAGAAACCTGGACAAGGGGACAGAGGGGTGTCACCACCAAGGGAGATTTCAGAGGCCCATCTCCACTGCAGTAGTGCTGGAACTTCATTCATAGCCGAGTGAGGATTCAGAATCACGGAGGAAAGATTACACCATACCCATAGTTTATGCACTGTGTAAGAACTAGAGAACCATTGAATGACTACTATGAAGGCTTCTGTCCTGTTTGAATTAAAAAAAATACTACCAATTTGGAAATGTTTGCATCCGTGCAACTAGTATTTTATTATAAAATGATTTTCACTTATCATTAGGCTTCCTTGTTGCTCTCATCTGCCAATTTGAATTGAAATTGTCAGCAGTAAGTTCTGACTTGAAGCATGACTTTAACCACCGTAAGCATGGTGTGATCCTCTTCTTAGTCATGTTCTGGTAGGTTGGGAATCATGGACAAACTATTCTATAGCCCCTCTCAAGGTGGAGTCAGATTCTCTTCCCCTTGAATTGGGCTTGTTTCCTTGAGGTGCTTTGACTTACACAGTGCTGCAGCAGAGACGCTGTACTTGTCCTGGGCTTAACCCTTTTCAGTCTGGGAGCTTCCATGTCCGCTCTGTGGTGCCTGGAGTCATCGTAGAACAATGCCCAGCTGTTTAGCTGGAGGGACCCCATGGAAAGAAAGAACTGCCCAGAAGGTCTGCACACTTGTGGCCTTCCAGGTGTTCTAGCTGGAGCCCAGCCTCCTCCTGGTGCCATGAGAGTGATCTCAAATGAGTTGAGTAGAACCACCCAACTGAAGCCTGCAAGGCAGAATCCTGGGCAGAGAAATCTTTGCCTTAAGCAAGTTTTGAGGTGGTTTGAAACACAGCAATAGGTAACTGGAATGCTAGTGATTATTGTCAACAAAATGAAACACCTAAGGAACTAGCTTGGACCTATCATTTATTCTTTTTTCTGTTCCGGCTCCGTACCACAGATGGCATTCTAAATAACAAGTGTTTAACGGCACTCCTTTCTTGAGGAGATGAACGTGTTGATATACACCAGTTAAAGCCCGATCTAGTGGTAAACTTCTGAAACCTTTCCACATTTTTGCATGCCTTTTGACTAGAGGTCGATGAGTGGTTTTTGTGAAGGACCATATATATAGTAAACATTTTTCTTTTTTTATTTTGTGAGCCAAGCAGTCTCTGTGACAACTATTCACCTCTGTGTTACAGCAAGAAGACAACCACAACAATTCATAAATATGTGGGAGACGTGGTGTTACAGTAGGACTTTATTTACGTACCCATGCAGTGAGCCAGCTTTGGACTGAGGGTCATGGTCATGACCTCTGCTTGCATGACCTTGCACACAAGTTCTCCTCTAAAAATAGTGGGGACTAGAGAATATTTATTAGCAGAAAACTTTGTTTTAACCTGGTGGGATTAGCCAGGGGAAAGCGATGTGTTTGATTACTCTCTTTTAGCACTTTACTTTGTTAGTAACGTTTATTGGGAGCAGATTAATTAAAATAAATGAGTTCAAGGAGCACGTCTCTTGATAAACAGAGATGTTTAATAGCACTTAACCTTTAGAATTTATGCAGAATAAGCTTTGCATGTTGTTGTGCTTTATGTCTTTGGGGGGTGCTTCAGGTACTCGGCTGTTTAGTGCCACTTCAGATTGTAAACTGCTGACAAATGAATAATTTATCAGCTGTGGGATAGTTTTCATTGCACTGTGAGCCTGACATTTGGAGCTATGAACATCTTAGGATAAAAAGTGTTGGTAAGTGTTATGTTTGATGGGAATGTTGTAACACGGTCTGTAAAGAAACAGGTTTGTAATCATGGGTATTGAAGCCTGATACTGGTTTCATAAGGCAAGCAAAAGCAGAAATATCATGGTGAATTTGATCACTTCATGGATGCTTCTGGTATTGATGTCCTCTATACCATCTCAGCACTCATAAATCAAAAGCAAAATAAAACTCTTCACAAGAAAGCACCATTGATCCAGCAGCAATGCTTGGAAATAACACTTTGATCCACACTGTCATCAAATGGAAAGGCCTTCAGAGGGCATGGAGAGAGGGCAGTTTGCAGTTGATTGCAATCGGAATCCCTGACTTACTTGGGAAAATTTAAATTACCAGCTATTGCTAGTTTGTCCTGGCAGCTAGTAGAAGGCACAAGTTTCTGAAAACGTAGGAAGGGCCTAACCATATTCTCATAAGGATTGGAGATTGTTTAGAGTTGCATGAAGAAAGAGTACTAATTAGATTAGACAGAAATCTTGGCTGAATAAGGACAATGAGTAATGGTTAAGTCTGTTCAACTATGGAGTAAAGTCTCAAGGGAAAGAATGAGATCCCCACCGCATGAATCATTTGAACTAAGTGGCAGAAACCACTGTGGAAAACTACTGTTTCTGAAATAATCAAGACTACATCAGCAAAAGGATATAAAAAGATCATTTAGCAGTTGCAAATCACATAATTCTTTTTGCATTTTAATTATACTGATTTGGAATGAGAGATGGAAACAGGAAGGGTATTATGATAATTATAATAAAACAATTGCTTGTATTCTGGGATCTGTTCCCTCTAGAGAGTTTGCAGTTTAACAAATGGATCTGACACCACTATTGGGCAGGGGATAAATTGGCTCTCTTTCCTTTGGTGTATTTACTCAGGCCACTGAAAGTGTAAGTTGCTCAGTCGTGTCCAACTCTGTGACCCCATGGACTATACAGTCCATGAGATTCTCCAGTCCAGAATACTAGAGTGGGTAGCCTTTCCCTTCTCCAGGGGATCTTCCCAATCCAGAGATCTAACCCAGGTCTCCCATATTGCAGGTGGATTCTTTACTAGCTGAGCCACAAGAGAAGCCCAAGAATACTGGAGTGGGTAGCCTATCCCTTCTCCTGCGGATCTTCCTGACCCAGGAATTGAACCTGGCTGTCCTGCATTGCAGGCGGATTCTTTACCAGTTGAGCTATGAGGGAAGCCCACTCAGGCCAATAGGCTCCTCTCTGTGGCCTGAGAGAAGCTTTCACGCATTACTCACAGTCACCAACTTGTTTAACTCAAAAAGTGCTTTCATTTTTTCCAGCTTTGCTAGTATTCTCCCTTTCTCCCTTTCTGACCAAACAGCTTTGGCATTCCAGATCTTACCTACTCTTTGAGATCCATCTTTTCTGCTGACTTTGGCCACTCTTACTTAGGCCCACTATGTCCCAGGTAACTTATAGGTAACAGGAAGACAGAGCTAAGTCACTGCTCTCTGAATAGTGGGAGAGACATAAAGAGATAATTACAACATAGGGGGCTGTGTGCAGTAATAGGCACGTGCATATGGTGTTGCCAGTAGCAGGCTGTTGTTGGAATTTGTAGCGAATGTGAACAGAGATGGTAGAGACAGAAACATACCGGAGGGCGTTAAAGCAAAGCTAAAGAGCTTGGAGCCTGCCTGATAAATCAGTGGTTCTCAACCTGATGATACTTTATAATCACTGGGGATAAAATATAGCTGTCTAGGGCCCACACTGAACATTTAAATTAAAATATATGAATTTTAGGACCAAGCATAGGTTTTTTTTTTTTTTTTTTTAATGTTTCCCAATTAATTCTTAATCCCACCTTAGCATTACCAGCTGATAAGGGAAGCAGTGAAATGTTTTAAACTGGAAAGTGATGTGGTCTAAATTGCATTTTTGGTAGGTCACTGACAGCTGTGTAGAGGATGAACTTCAGGGTGAGTTGCTGTAAAGCCAAGTAGGATAAGAGTCAAGATGGTCTGAACTGTGACTGTGGCTATAGGATAAAGAGGGGCCAGATACAAAATTTATTTAAGAGGATTAAAAACTTGCAGGATTTTGTGATGGATTGAACTTGGTAAGTACGGAATGAGTCATAGAGGAAACAGCTAGAGAGGAAAAGTAGCCAGAAAAGTGCACACTTCTTTGTATATTTCTCTTCCACCCTCTCCCTCCTCTGCCAGTGCATCTAATGCACTGTATTATGGTTTTTGAGTTTCTCCTAACAGTTATCATAGTTGCCATACTTTTTTATTCAGCCTTTATAGACAAACTAAATCTAAAATTGTCTAAAATTTCCACTTACTATGCTCAGGAAAAGTATATTTACTCATCTCAGATCCTGCTTCTTGTCCTCTTCCCAAAACTGAGCCTTGAATGCAGCCAACGGTAGCAAATTCAGTTCCCATAGTGACCAGTCAAGTAAAATTCATATGGAAGCAACAGTTTAGCTCTTCGGAAAGTCTCTGCTGGATTTCATGAGGGAAGCAGCCACCCAGCCTCTTCTTGCCATTTGAGAATGCATGTCCAGGGTCTTCTCATTTTCCTAGAGAAGGTTGAAGTCCAGATTTATAGGGCACCCCACTCCAGTACTCTTGCCTGGAAAATCCCATAGATAGAGGAGCCTGGTGGGCTGCAGTCCATGGGGTTGTGAAGAGTTGGACACGACTGAGCGACTTCAGTTTCACTTTGACTTTTCACTTTTCACTTTCATGCATTGGAGAAGGAAATGGCAACCCACCCCAGTGTTCTTGCCTGGAGAATCCCAGGGACGGGGGAGCCTGGTGGGCTGCCATCTATGGGGTTGCACAGAGTCAGACATGACTGAAGTGACTTAGCAGCAGTAGTAGCAGCCCTACTTTTCACACATTTAAATTAAAAATCATTAAGTACCAGTAACATAGAGGCCAAAGGAAATGGGGATGGATCTGGTCCGGGGTCAGAGGTTTTCGATCTCTGTGTTGAGTCTCCATAGACTTTTGTAAAATAGAAATGAGAATTTCTAAATCCCAAGATTTTCCAGCCCTTTCAGTGGTTAACAATAGCAGAAAATGGTTAAAAAGCAAAAACTTCCAGAAAGTGGTTAAAATAGCAAAGCATCAGCCGCAAACATTTGGGCTGACTCTGTTTGTGGAAAGTGAATTAGAGAATGGATTCCATTACCAGGTATCTCACACTGAAATATAAAGCAGAAGGGCAAATTTAAAGTCCTTTAACTGCAATTATATAGATACTTCTGGTGAATGTGAATTGGGGACGATGAATTATTCATTTCAATCCTCTGGTCCCCAGTTTTGTACATTCTAAGGAGGCCAGGATTAAGGACCTCAGGTGGTCCCTCATTGCTGGGGGCTGGAGAGAGGGGCCCCGTGCCCTCCTCCTGATTTCATCCATCCCCTGGAGTCAAGCCAGCCTGGTTGCTGGAGCTCTTTTTTCCCTCAGGGGCTGCTCTGGCTACCCAGTGTGCTGCCTCTGAATGTTTAAGGCTAAAGAGCAGTTGAGCAGTTGTTCAGCCAGTGAATTAGCATTTCAAAGGCCAATGCTCAGAGGACACTGCCCAAGTGAGCAGCTGGGTGGAGGCAGACGAGTTTACTCATACAGTCCTGTCTGGGTAATACGATATTTCTGTGAAAATGACTTTCTCTTTGTAGGAAGACTAGGGATGTGGTGCTGGAAGATTTGTTTTATCAATTTTGATGAAATTCTTTCTAGAATGTACCTTGCCCTTCTTCATATTAAACAGATCCAATGAAGTGTGATTGTTGCTTGATCATTTGAGTGACACTCACTAGGAATATTGATTTTTCTATTTCCTTCTGTTATATTGAAATGCCCTGAAGAATTACGGTGGTATATAGTTGGCCAGACTGCTGCATTTTTGTAGGTCCATATATGTTTTACAATTTCATTCTGAAGAAATATGGTATAGTGGAATGGCATTAGCTTCTAAATAAAAAATATATGGCTTTGGAGCCTGCCTTTTGCTGTTTACTAGGTGGGTGATCCTGGGGAAGTATATTAATCTCTCTGAGCATAGTTTTTTGTTCAGTTAACATATATTCTCCTGCTACCTGCCAGCAGGTTGCAAGTTGCTGGGGATGTGGTAGTAAACAAGATGAACCCGTGCCCCACTGTAGCTTCTGGTCTAATCTTAGATTTTTCTTCCGTAAAACAAGGATAAGAACCGTATCCTACACTTGTTTCATGGGGCTTAACTGTGATAATATGGGTGAGGTACCTGGTAATGATTAGGGGCTCATAATTGGTAGATATAGCTGCAGGATTTGCTTCTCTCTCTTGTGCTTATTTGTCAGTACCATCCAGTTCATTACCTTAAATTTACACAAAGCTATTTTCTTCCAGAAATCTTTTTTTTTTCTTTTTTTTACTCTCACATTGGAATTGACAAATGTTGTTCAGGTCTTGAAGTCTGAGCTTCCTCCCTTTCTGCTTTCTGAATGTTTTGCATGCATGGTTCTTAAGCAGTTCATTCATTCCAGCAAGATTCCTGTGCTAGGTTTCTGGGATACACTGTTTAGTGACCAAAACAACAGAATCCTGCATCATGAAGGGCACCTTCTAGGGGGCTCAAAATTGTGCAGAGCCCAGAGTAGAAGAATCAAGACTCGTGTGTGTGTGTGTGTGTGTGTGTGTGTAGGAGGGGGATTCAGATACTGTTATAATTGAGTGGTCAGGTCAAGGTAAACTTGATTGAGAAGGGGCCAGTTAAATAGTTTTGAAAGAGAGTAGCAAATTAATCATGGAAGGGGTTAGTATTCTAGGCTGGGAGCCAGTTCAGTTCAAAGAGACTAGGGCAGGAGCTTGCTTGGCATGTTCTAGAAAATGCAAGGGGAATAAATGAACAAGGGCTTCTAAGAGACATCTGGTACAGAGAGTGTGTAAGGAGAAGAATCAACCTAGTTGGGAATTCAGGTTCCCTGGACACATTAGTGAGTTAAGATCCTACTGAGTTGTTGAGAGCCTGCAAGCAGGAAAAAGAGCTTGTGCCAAGGCCCTGAGGCCAAGGGAGTATGACTAGTGTCTGGAAAGGACAGAAAAATGGGGACTGCAGCAAAGGAAAATGATAAGCTATTAAAGGAAGAAGGTGGAGATGATTATATTTAGGTCTTATGAGGATTACTTTGGTTACAGTATGGAAAATCTATGATTGTTCCTGATGACAGTAATAACTCGGGCACAAAAATCCTCTCCTAAAGTTATGGATTTCTACTCATATAGAGCAAGATCTTGGAAAAAAATGGATTATGTAGACCATCTCTTTAGGTTTGTGGCCCACTTTTTCCCTGACCACTCATATTTCCTTAGCTGTAGGCATAGGGCCAAGCACTCATTATTATGGCCAGTGTAAATTTCCCAGGATACTGTTAGTTGTAGCATTCTGATGGATTGTCTGATGCAAAGTTTGCACTGGAGTTACTATGGACCTCACAGGGAAGGCTTCGCCAATTCTCACCATAGTCCTCTAGGCTGAGGCAGTGCATAAGGTTTTTAGGTGGGCAAGAGGGGGACTCAGTTCAGAAACAAACCAGACACCAGAGTTGAAAATCAGTTGTTTGTATGAACCTGGAATTCTAGCACTGGACTGATAGTAATGCAGGAGGAGTTGTGAGGATTTTTTCCGTCAAATCTTTAACTTTTTTAATTCTCTCAAATCCTATTTTCTTTTTTTTTTCAAATCCTATTTTCTAACTGAACAAAACACACACTCTCATAGGTGTCTAAGAATGGATTTATTTATTCTGACATTTCTGACATACTTAGGAATCAATATTGTTTCTGTATATTCAGATTTTGCTAACATAAAAATCTAATACAGTGGAATAAAATGCATCTTAGCTAGAGGTTCAGCTATCTGATTAAATAAGTTGATTGCTGCTGGGACTGCATTTTCAGCTCACTTTGCCCCGGTCTTTGTCAGTCTGTGGTTCTGGATCTATGAAGCAGTCTCTGTCCCTTTCACACTTTCAAGGAACCTTTCATCCCCATGCTGTCTAGCACCCTTCTAAAATAAAAGATAAAAAGACAAACGGTGGTTAAAATGATACCTGTAAAGATTTTTGCAAAAAACTTTCAGATTTTAAGAATACCTTATGTTGTTTGTTATTAAATATAGCTACATAATCAATAAAGAATAAATCAAAATTTTGCTATAGAAATGACAAAAATATAAACCTTTTATTAGTAATGACTTTTTTATTGATAACACAAAATGCCATTATTATAGGCTATGTTTAGCCTTCTAGTATCCAGTCAAAACACTGTTTTTCCCCAATTACTTAGGGCAGCTTTTTCCTTCTCTCCAGTCTAGTTATGTGATACATTTGTGAGGCAGTTTAGATTGATTTGTCATAGTCTACATTCCATCTTCCCCCTGACTTCCTGGTTGATTTTTTAAAAAATTTGTGTACAGTAAATCCATTCTTTGTGGTATATAGTTCCATGAGTTTTGACAGATGCATAGGTTGCATATTGACTGCTCCAATTACATAGCAGTTGCTTTACCCCAGAAATTCCTTGACAGCACCTTGCTATGTAGCCTTTTGGGTTCAGCATGTTTTCATTTAGCAAAATGCTCTTAAGATCCATCCATATTTGTTGCATGAATCAATAGATTATTGCTTCAGTGGTATTGCGTTGTATATATACACAGTTTGTTTATCCATTTACCAGTAGAAGGACATCTGGGTTGTTTCAAATATTTAGTGATTATGAATAAAGCTGCTATAAACATTTACGGACTGGTAAAAAGTAAATTTTAATCAGTCTCTGGTGCAGTGGTTCTGGGGACTTTCAAAAATAACAAAAAAACACAGATGTCTGGGCCCCACTCCCAACCAATTGAATCAGTTTCTTTGGATGGGGCCTGGGTTAATGGGTTTGCAAATGCTCCCCAGGTGGTCCTCTTGTGCAGTCAGGGTTGAGAATTAATGCTTGGAAACATGTGATCATTGTATTTTTGGTAAATCGGCTCTCTAGGGGTCTCCTTATTATTTTTACTTGGCATGGTTAAGTAATTATATTTAGGTAGTATAAGATTATGCTTCAAATTACTTGTTTCTCTTAAGGATTTAATTTCATTTCAAGGCGAGGGTTAGTGTATGCAGATTAAACCAAAACCTTTTTAAAGGTGCACTTATTGAGGTTTTAAGTAGTCATGATAGAAATATATTATTAATATGCCAATTATATCCCTCAGAAATATTTTAATAATTATATGTTTGATTAAAAGGCATACTTATTAGTTATATAGTGTGATTATATGTTTGAATAAACTAACACTAGAATGAAATGAGCTTCCTTAATCACCAATTATTTTATATTGTTGATGAAATATATTATTATCTTATATATATTGATAGTGAGTTCTTACAATGTTTTATCTCAATATTTAACAACAATTATGTTGAGTTAAAGAGTGAAACAACATTAAAATCAGTATGAATTGGGTAACAGATATTTCACATTAAAATAAAGACATTTCCACATCAAGTATAAATTACATAAGAAAACATGGAGTTTTAAAACATTTCTCTGAACTAACTAAAAATGCTTTTTTTAAGCTACATGCTTTAATGATCAAAATGCTTACCAAGATGAATTTTCATTTCTGTCTTAACCCTTTTCAGTTGATGGAGAATCTGAGAATAATTCCATGATCATCAAGTGTTAGGAGGTCTTTCACAAATAAAGTTGCAATAAATAAAGCCTTAAAAAAAAAAAGATCGAATTGAGGAACACCCCATCTAATAACTAGAAGGGTCCTCTAGAAATAAAGTGTTTTTAATAAAATACTTCTCCACAAAGTTTGGTAGATTATATTTGTGCTTCCCTGATAGCTCAGTTGGTAAAGAATCCTCCTGCAATGCAGGAGACCAGGTTTGATTCCTGGATCTGGAAGATCCGCTGGAGAAGGGATAGGCTACCCATTCCGGTATTCTTGGGCTTCCTTTGTGGCTCAGCTGGTAAAGAATCCACCTGCAATGTGGGAGACCTGGATTAGATCTCTGGGTTGGGAAGATCCCCTGGAGAATGGAAAGGCTACCGACTCCAGTATTCTGGCCTGGAGAATTCCATGGACTGTATAGTCCTTGGGGTTGCAAAGAGTTGGACATAACTGAGCAACTTTCACTTTCATTTACATGAATAAATGTTAACTCTGATTTTAAAACACATTTATGATAATAAATGAGATATAATATTGATATTCTCTTGATTTAGCTCTTAGATTCTAATTCATAATGACCATGAGCTATTTACATACGTGGCCAAGAATATTTGGGGGCACCAGAACTTTCAAAGATGTGCTTTCCTGCAAAGGGTGGTTTGGAAACTCATTACCAGGGGCACATAATGCCCTCTATTGCCCCCCTCCCCCTGAAAAAATCATACACACACACACACAGAGCAATGACTTTAGTATTGCATTAGAAAGAGCTAAAATGTATTTAGCAGGTAGAATGTGCATGCACTGTGCTGCATGAGAATTATCTCATTTAATCATTCCAACACTCGTGTGCTTTAAAAACCTTTATTATCCTCAGCTATAAGTTAGGATAAATCACAGATTAGAAAGGCTAAGTTACTTGTCCTTGTAAGTTGTTGTTTATATTAAGTGGTGAAGTTGTGAATCATACCTAGATAATTTGACTTCAGAGACCACAGACTTCATTGCTATGCCATGCTCTGTTAGGCATCATTTGCCCCATCTTTACTGAATTTAAAGAAACCCTATTCTGTGCTCCCTTCATGCATCTTACTTATTTTATAATGCTAGACACATTCTGTTTTGTTTGTGATTCCTGTATTTGTTTATATACACATACCCTCCTGTTGGTGTCTAGATACCTTCTTCTCTGTTCTGGGAGTATTTGCACATTGCCTGACACTCCGTAGGCTCTCAATAACTGCTTGGCTGATTAAAGAACAGATGCAAAATTCATACAGAGCATCCATTATGTTGGGTTGGGATCCCCTCTTCATTTCAGAGTTACCTCAGAAGGCTTTTGGAAACTCAACCAGTTCTCTTGCTTGGTGCAGTGCTGGCTTAGATGTAATATCTAAGTACCTTTCATCCTTGAGTAAGTGTGAACTTCCTCTGTAAGCATAATGCATTAATAATTATAAAATACGGTACAAGGAAACCTACTCTATAACTTGATTTTGTTCTGGAAGAGAAAATGCACAACCAGTGTAGATAAACTTAGGAATGATGTGAGTGGGACCAGTTATGGTAATATGATCTGCACGGCAAGTGTTTTTGCTGGTGAAGAATTACTTAAAATGTTTCATTCTAGATAATAATAATTGATCACGCTATAGTAGTGACCATGATTAAACACGATAGTATAAGGTCCTTTTTCTCTCTGAGGAACACCCGTTGAATTACAGTGGGAATGAGACCATAAAGCCTTAAATTCAAAAGTAGAATTAGAAGGTGGAGAAGAATGTCTAGAACTTTGATCGCTCTTGTTTCTATGGTTGTGTCCCCTCATTTTTACTGTTTGCTTCTTGGCTGTGCTTTTTTCTTATGAAGTAAGGCTATACTAAGTAATTTAAGAAGTGGTATTTCCCAAGAACAGTATAATCAAGGAACACTGCTATTTTCTCATAGATTTTGAAAGGCTTTATATTCTTACATGCTTGCTTTGAAGTAACTCAAATCACAGAAACAGGGTAGCCGAACGGATGTACTTCTGTCTTTGGTCTATCGCTTGCTTTAGAGAGATGTAATTCATTTAAAACCTGCAAAACAATGTTAAATATATACTACCTATTCAGGCAACACCTTTTCACAACCTTTTGTTGCCAAGAATCAGTTGTAGGACCTTACATTTTTGCTTAAAATTGTGTAGGATTATAGCCCCTTGATTTGTTTTGTAATAGCTCCATGCATTTTACTGTAGCAACTAAGAAAAAGAGTGTTGTCCTTAAGGCCCTAGCCTCAAAATAGAAAGTTTAGACAAAGCTAATTGATTGTAGGTTTGCTGTTGTTCATTATCTTAATTAGTCTAGGTAATTAAATCATTAATTGATTGAAGCTGATCCCTTGCTAACAAACAGTAAAACTCAATGCTTTTCTGCTTGATCCCGTGAGAACTACCTCTTCAGTTCTTCACTCACCTCTTTTTTTGTGGTGTTGACAGACTCCGACGGCGGGCACAGGGGCACTAGAGGGTAACAGTAACCTGTGGACAGAGTTGCTGTGAGATGCATTTCAGTGGCAGCAGACCGCAGTCCCAGCCTGGCTGAGGCTAATTAACCCTGGACGGTAAACCACCGCGCAGAAGCAGTCTATTATGCAGACAATCCTGTCTCCGGCAGTTAACTTTTGTTGTTGGTTGTGTTTTGCTTGGGTACCTTTCTGCAACTGTGGATTTCCATCAAAGGGCTCTGATAGCCCTTCCTGCCTGGCATATGTTCACGTATCTTTAGTCTTGTGCCGCAGTGTTTCTGAGGTGAGCACTTTTTCTTCTTACTCAAGATTCATGAGTCTCTGGATAATCACTCTGTTTCCTAAATATATGAAGCTCTTTTAAAACTTCAAAGCTGCCTCAGGGCGGAGGGAAGGAGAGAGGGAGAGAAGATGCCTACTTAGAAGGCTTCTAGTGAATTGGCAAAACCATGAATACTTGTCTTCAGGTGCTGAAATATGAGCTGTTTTAACAGAGCTATTTCAAGTCTGAAAGTTGGCTTTTAAAATGAATCACTAATCCGATAATTACAATAACACTAGAATCAGACTAAACAAAGGAAAAGGTAAGGCAGTAAGAAGCTGTTTTACCTTGGAGTGCATTTCAAACCTCCTTGTTAGTCCTGTTCTATCTGATTATAGAGAAACTTTTGTGGTAAGCTTGGTTTTATCAAAACTCCTTCAATACTATGAGGGTTTCTATTCTTTCTTCCCTTTTTTGTTTTTTCATAATTGCATTATGAAATGCAATTCATAACTGGCTTATTTTCTCTTGTCTTGGATAAACTGAGTCTGGCAGGTCTTTGGAAGAATTCAAGTTCTTGCTTTTTCTGATTGATATGATAGCAATAGTAAGGAAGCAAAAGAGATTGAAAGAATGCCTGGCATATGGATATAATGCTCCCTTCATGCTCCTAATTAGAGTTAGCTGTGTTTTGTTTTTTTTAAATTATTGTTGACATAGCTTTCAGACAACTCTGCTTGTGGAAGAATATAGCAAACAAATGAGTCCTTTATGTCATTACCGAGATAAATTCTTAGAGAATTGTAATGTTCTATCATGCATAGTTTACTGTGGCTACAATTATATCTAATAAACATTAACATGTGACACAGAATTATAAAGCATTTTCTATCTAGACATAAATATACTTCCTTTAAAACTCTTGCATGAATCTGATAAATTATAATTCTATATTCTCTATATAATATGTTCTTAATTTCTTTCTAACCTGGAAAGCAGATATATCTTGTATATCTCTCTTTGTTGTTGCTTATTTTATGTAATGTTGAGACAAATGCTGATTCCAGAATGGAAAAATCACCTCTTATAATCAGAAATAATTTAAAATTCAAAAATATGATTAGTTTATATTTTAACAGTTAAGAATATGTTTCTTATAGGTATTCTGTTCATACTTGTTTTAAGATGAAAAGATACTTTTGTTTCAGAATAGTTTTAGAAAAGTGATTATACCTATTAGGAGAACTGATGTATTGATATTTTACTTGCAGGAAGAATATGGACTTAACAGTTTTGAGGATGCATGAGAGGTCAGAGGCTGAGCCTTTTTACAACTTAATTGAAAATCAGAAGGTGTTATGAGAGGCATTGGTATGAGTTCAGTTTGGTTCAGTTGCTCAGTCACGTCCCACTCTTTGCAACCCCATGAACCGCAGGACGCCAAGCTTCCCTGTCCATCACCAACTCCTGGAGTCCACCCAATTCCATGTCCATCGAGTTGGTGATGCCATCCAACCATCTCATCCTCTGTCATCCCCTTCTCCTCCTACCCTCAATCTTACCCAGCATCTGGGTCTTTTCAAATGAGTCAGCTCTTCGCATCAGGTGGCCAAAGTATTGGACTTTCAGCTTCAACATCAGTCCTTCCAATGAACACCCAGGACTGATGTCCTTTAGGATGGACTGGTTGGATCTCCTTGTAGTCCAAGGAGCTCTCAAGAGTCTTCTCCAACACCACAATTCAAAAGGATCAATTCTTCACCACTCAGCTTTCTTCACAGTCCATCTTTCACATCCATACATGACCACTGGAAAAACCATAGCCTTGACTAGACGGACCTTTGTTGGCAAAGTAATGTCTCTGCTTTTTAATATGCTGTCTAGGTTGGTCATCATTTTCTTTCCATGGGTTTTATTTAGTTATGACTTGTGACAAATAGTGAGGGCAGAAAGATTGCTCTGAGAACTCTTTGTTTATCAGTGGGAATACTGTTGATCAGAGTGAGAGAGGACGGTGACTTCTACTCTGGTGGTGGCAGTGGAATTGGAGACAAGTGGATAGATGCCCGAAATACTAAGAGATATGAAACGAAAGAGAAGTTAAGGGTGACTCCCAGATCTCTGTTGTGAGCACCTACTTGGGTGATGGTAGTATTTATTGAGATATGAAGCACTAGCGGGAAGGAGGACTTGTTTGGGGTGAATGGAGAATCAAGAGCTTGGTTTGGGACATATTGTATTTGACCTGACCTTGAATAACCTAGTGGCAGAATTAAATAAGCAGCTAGGTATATGAACCTCCATATGAGAAAAGGGCTATGGGCTGAAGTTAATCCCTTGAAGTTATAAATGAGAATAGGCAATATCACCAAAGGAAAGAATAAACAAAGACTGAGAATTTAAGAGACAACCCCTGGGAACTCTTTATTTATAGAGGATGAGTACAGCAGGTGAGGTCAAAGGGGGAAAGGAGAAAGATAACTATAGAAAAAGGAGAACATTCAGGGAGCAGTGTATTTTAGAGACTGGAGGCATTGATATTTGGAGGAAAGATGCTCTGAGAATCTACTGAAAGGTCTGGAAATTGTGTATTGAATTTGGTGACTTCAGGAACACTGATGACATTAGGAAGAGTTGAACTGAAGGAGAATGAAGGAATGGAGTGGATTATTTAAGGGAGAAGTAGAATACACATAGGATTCTGAATCTGAAAGTGTTCATTCATCCTCAGCTCATAAACTCAAAGCAGAATCCTTTTTATGCAGTATCGTAAGTATATATTCAACAAAAAGAAATGTTTAAGCATCTAGGCCTCTAGACTTTATTATTTTTCTTCCCTTTTCTGCTGATCTCGTTAAAGAAGAGTCAGTATATCACCATGCTGCATATTTGGTCTGGGGAGGAGGTCTAAAGTGTTTTTCAAAATCACGATTGGTATCATCACCAAAATACTTCTCTTATGGTCCAGTCTCTGACCAGCTCTTATGTGGTTTGTTTGATGACACACACTTACCCTCCCATTCTAATTACGTTGACTACTTAATGTTCTCCAAATAATTGGAGATTACATTTATAAGGGTTAAAAATTTTTCCAATCAGTATTGTTGAATCGGACTCAGGGCTGTTGAATCTGCCTGAAATGTTCTTCTACCTTTTGCCTTCAAATGCCCCTTTTTTATGATGCCTTCCCATAAAGAACCTCTTCTGTTCCTATACTGTATAAATTTCTGTAATAAATTCTCCAAATGTCCTTTTCTTCCTCTCTTTCTCCTTTCTTTCTCTCCTTTCCTTCCCTCTTCCTCCCTTCCTTCCGTCTTAAGCTGGAACATCGTGAAGTGAAGGAAATTATTTACTTATGCTCATGGCCTAATGTAGTAAGTAGGGCTTCCCTGGTGGCTCAGTCAGTAAAGAATCCGCCTGCAGTGCAGGACACCTGGGTTCGATCCCTGGGTTGGGAAGATCCCCTGGAGGAGGGAACGGCTACCCACTCCAGTATTCTGGCCTGGAGAATTCCATGGACAGAGGAGCCTGGCAGGCTACAGTCCATGGGTCACAGAGTCAGACACGACTGAGCGACTTCACTCACTCACAGTGTAGTAAGTAATGCTAACTGTTTGTTGAATGAATAGATGAGCTTCGCTAGGCTAATCCAATTGAGAAACAAGATATAGCAATAGCAAAAAAGTCCTCTGAAAAGCAGAGGTGGTACAAATAAATAAATAAAGTACTTCATTAAAAGTTAAGGCCCTTAAGCCTCACTCAGAGCCTGTTTTCATTGACTTCACATACAGCTCTAAAATGCTGGTTTATTTGGCAGTCACACTGACCTGCATAAACTTAGACAAACTCCTGACCCATGACAGATCTCAGAAAAAACAAGTCACAGACTGACAGGGAAATGAAAAACTATACAAAATAGATAGTAACAAAACTTGTGAAAAATAGCAGAGTGAACTAAAACTGTACAAAAGATGGGAGAGAGCTCATAAGAGAAGGAAAAAAGTGGCCTGCCAGGACCTTCCCTCAGGTGTAAAGTCAAATGAGTAAACTAATTTACTAAAACAGGGTATAAATAAACCTGAGGGCTTTTCCGGTGCCGTAGTAGTAAAGAATCTGCATGCCTGTGCGGGAGACACAAGAGATGTGGGTTGGATCCCAGGATTTGGAAGATCCCCTGGAAGAGGAAATGGCAACCCACTCAGGTATTCTTGCCTGGGAAATCCCGTGGACAGAGGAGTCTGGCGGGCTGCAATCCATGGGGTGGCAAAGAGTCAGACACACCTGAGCGACTGAGCACACATACATACATACACATACATACTATCGGTTCAAAAACAGAGACGCATTTAATACATTAAAGATCATTAATTAGAATCAAGTATGGAAATACATACAGTTTATTGAAAAAAATATTGCTTCTATGTGGAATTGTTGTTGTTCACTTGCTCAGTCATGTCCAACTCTTTGCCATCTCATGAACTTCAGCATGCCAGTCTTCCCTGTCCTTCACTATCTCCAGGAGTTTGCTCAAACTCATGTCCATTGAGTCTTTGGTGTCATCCAACCATCTCATTCTCTGTCACCCCCTTCTCTTCCTGCCCTCAGTCTTTCCCAGCATCAGGGTCTTTTCCAGTGACTCAACTCTTTGCATCAGGTGGACAAAGTATTGGAATTTCAGCTTCAGTATCTGTCCTTCCAGTGAATATTCAGGGTTGATTTCGTATAGGATTGACGGGTTTGATCACTTTATGAAATACCTTATTCGTAGCAATGACAGTAATAAACGCATAGAGCATTCAGGTAGGCTAAAATACTTTGGAGGGAGGGAATGGATATTTTGAGAATTAGGATAAAAAGGAAGAACAGTGTATAGCAGACTTAGGGATCTTTGGGAAATTATCATTCTTTAACATAGATACAATTATTTTCTCTCACTATAATAATTGAGTTAACATTTTAAATGTGCTGTTTTACCTTTCTAGGCTGGGAAAGGTAAAATAGCACATTTTTACCTTCGTTTTACCCCAGGTGAATAAGATGATTCTTATTCCTTCTTTTTCTTAAATTATGGTACAAAGAAAAGTTTTACCTTCACTAGAAATCCCCACCTTGTGTGTTTCTTATTTTCAATTTAGATTAAATCATTGACAGACCAAAAGGCAGTGGTATTTACAGGATTGAGACACCTCAAATAAACATGATTAGTGGTCTAGCAACTCAAACACTGAGCAAAGGTTGATTTGAAAGTGGTATGTCAGATTTAATGCAACTTCCGTTTTTGTTTTGGTGTTTACTATTTAGTGATGCTAAAAATAAGGACTTTTCTCTAATTACAACCCATGAAAAAAGTCTCCTCCCCAGCCTTCTCTGTACTTCTCGATTCAGTTGCCTGTTTTTTTTTTTACAAATGAATGAAAACGTTGACTATGACTGAAGCTCTGTATTAGAATGTATTATTTTTTCCCACTCCTTAGAAATAATAAAAGCACATCATAATACATCTTTGCTATTAACAACTGACCTCCAGTGTGCTGTGGAACTGTGTAATTGAATAACACTTTTTGCAGAGGGAGATAGTCAATAGAAGAAATGAATTTAAGTACCTCATGACGATAAAGTGATTGCTTGGTGATTGTGAAAGTTCTGAAATAGAAAAGCTGCTTTTGATTCCTCTTTGCTGACCTCTTTTCTAAGTGGAATTTGAGAGTTTACTACAATACAGAAAATAATAATTTAGATGCATTTTTACTGATGGCAGCACAGTTTCCTAAATGAAAGTAATATTGTGGTATGAAGATAAAATTACATGGTTTCCATTAAAATAAACACTAGGAGAATGTCACTTGCAGTGATAAAAAAAAAAAGTGAGTGAAATCTGGAAAACAAACTATTTGAAATAGCACATTGGATAATAAGGGATTTTTAAAAAGAAACATTATTGAGCATTATATTGTTACTTGAGGGTTCAGGATGGGGAACACATGTATACCTGTGGCAGATTCATTTTGATATATGGCACAACCAGTACAATATTGTAAAGTTAAATAAAATAAAATTTTAAAAAATTACTGATTTATTAGTACATGCCCATATTTAAAGAACTCAGCTGTTAAAAAATTCAGAATTGTTTCTAACATTTCTGACCTTTGAAAAAGATGCACTGCCAATAACTTGAAGAGCAGAAAGGATCTCTTTCATAGACTTGTTTAAATAGTTACAATGATTTGTTGTTCATTTGCTAAGTTGTGTCTGACTCTGTGACCCCATGGACTGCAGCATGCCAGGCCTCCCTGTCCTTCACTGTCTCCTGGAGGTTGCCCAAGTTCATGTCCATCGAGGCAGTGATGCCATCCAACCGTCTCCTCCTCTGTCATCCCCTTCTCCTCCTGCCCTCAATCTTTCCCAGCATCAGGGTCTTTTCCAATGAGTCGGCTGTTTGCATCAGGTGGCCAAAGTATTGGAGCTTCAGCTTTAGCACTGCATTAATTACGATTGACAACGTGACCATTTCAGTTTATCCTCTTATCATAACAGGTAAATCTGCTGTTTTCTGTAGAGTTTAATATAAAACATACTTCTAATAACACAGAATATTACCACAGAGAGTGAATGTTTTGTGGCCATTGCACCGGCCTTCGTTTTCAGTGAAGATTGCACTGAAGTGCTGTGATGGGTAAAATTTTAGAAAATAGCTCATTTCTTCCAGCTCGGAATATAGCAAGCTTTCATATCAAAAATATGAAATTATATTTATGAAACTTGCTGACTTAACCAAATAGAATCATAAATCTGAAACACTTGGTTTTAGTTTCTATAAATTTTCTTAAGGTTATTTTCAAGTGTCCAATAAAATTTAGTTCATTTTTCCTTTGTAAAACAATATTATTAAATGTACTCTAAATGGCCTATTTAATAGTATTTGATTCTGGCTTTTAAGGGTAATGGGAAATAATGTCCCCAAATGCTTATAATGAAAAGAACTGGTTAATTGAGAACACTGACTATATATTTAAATTCTTTGAGGAATTAATCTTTTTATTTTAATTATATGGAATGTTTTGATATTTTCTTGGTCAGCCTCATGTTTTTGTCAGGGATATGTTGAAAGTCCTTGCAAAAAATCAAATTTATTTGATAACTAGCCAGAGCAACTGTTTAGCATCTGTCTTGAAGGCACAAAGTTGAACTAGTCGGTTTCAAATGAGGAGTCATTATACAGTTCCTCTGAATTTCATTACTTGTTAGACTTTTACTTAAAGGATCATCAATTCTGTATTTTTTCATTATTTAGAAGTTATGTGAAGGTGTAGAGTTTGTGATAAAAATTGTGAAAGAGTATTAGAAATTCATCCTTTAACAAAGAATAAAGGATTCGCAACTTCAGATGGATGCTGCTTCCTCATGAAGGATTTGCTCAGTGTCTGGCGTATACTCCCAATGTTATACATGCTGATGCTGGTTTGGGTGTGATGCTTATTAGTTTTATAATATTTTTGTTAGTATTTTGAGTTTGGGATTTCCCATATAATAGTCACTTATAAGTAAGGAATGCTTTCCAATGAAGCATAATTTGTCCTTACATCAAGTGCTAAGTTTTATTAGATTTAGCCTTTTTGACTCTTGAAATATGACCAAATGTCATTCATTGTATCAGATAAAAAAAAGTCAATAATGTAATGAAATCCTATAAGGCAACTATAAAGATAGATTAGTCATCTATAAATTAAATAGTATGTTCAATAGATTTTGAGAAATATGTATGTTTATAAGTTATCCCACAATTTAATCCTTCTACCTAAGATTACCTAAGTCCACATCATGGGATTATTCCTCTCCTACTCTTAATCCTGTTATCATATCCAACCCTAATGTGTATTCCATCATTCTTTAACTTAAAACTAACATCCATGAATTGACTATTACAGTGTCTTATCAACTGGACATTGTGATGACAATAATGTGTGTACCGTCATAGCCATCTACCTCTAAATCTCTATAGTTTGTAATCAAAGACATTTTTTATATTCTCATTATACATGGCAGTGGTGGCTTGGCTTTTGTGGATCTTTGTTTGTCTTTTAATTTGGGGGCTCATATCGAAGAAGCGGCCCTTATTTGGCATCTCCCATTCTTATAATAACAAGTGGAATCAAGATACTGGGCTGAACCACTCAATTACACTTAAAACCAATGCTTAAATCTAGTCTATGTTTTGTCATATTCCATTGGCTGAAGTGAGATATGTGGCCAACTCTATGACTAGGAGGTGTGCTCTGCCTTCAGTGAGGCAGCCTGAATCATGTGCTCATGAACAGAACTGTATAATCCTCTCTTATAGGCAAGAAAATGAAAATATAGAAATAACTTCCCAGAGATGTTTAATACATTTGACTGCAGCCCTTGTAATTCTGTATTTGGTTAATTGTGAATTTCATTTTTCATTCTGGATACTTGGAGAGTTCCAGAGGCTGCTTCACTTTCCCTTGGCGATTTCATAGCTTCCTACCTTTGGTGACTAAGAAGAAGGTTGCTGTGGTTATTGAGCAGTGACAAGCTGTTTACTGAGCACATTGAAGATGGGAGAAAGGAGAGAAAACAAAGGGTAGGATTGCTTGGTACTGTACCAAAGTGACCAAGCTGGTACCAAAGCACCCAGTTTCTTGCAAAAAAGCTGGTTCTTCTATTGTCCTCAATATTTCTGCATGCTTTCCCTGGTGTCAGTTTTCAGGCTGTTTTAACATGAGGTCAGTTCAGTTCAGTTCAGTCGCTCAGTCGTGTCCGACTCTTTGCGACCCCATGAATCGCAGCACGACAGGCCTCCCTGTCCATCACCAACTCCCGGAGTTCACTCAGGCTCACGTCCATCGAATCAGTGATGCCATCCAGCCATCTCATCCTCTGTTGTCCCCTTCTCCTCCTGCCCCTAATCCCTCCCAGCATCAGAGTCCTTTGGTCAGAGGTATGCAATCCCCTCAGAATGCAATTGAACATAACCTCATGGTAGCATGTCTATGTTCAATGATAAAAATAATTATTTTGTGATTTCTGGGGCATTAAATAAAGCTTGGTAGACTGCAACCATAGATAAGACTTTCAACGGAAAATGGCTGAGTGATATTGAGATCTGGCTATTCAGTGATAAATGCACATCACCTTTACAATAGTTTCATGGATCATAAGAGATATACTTAGCGCATTTGAGCAGTTTGATAGATCTTTCTCAGGAACTTGCGCTGTGACTACAGGTCCTATTTCTAACTGTTCCCCACCTCTCATCCTTCCTCTTCCTGGTCCCTGAGTTTTATCTATGTTTCCAAAAAGTTATGCATTCTTAGAAGCTCTAGAGCAATTACTTAGAAACTTGAGTAAAGCCCTGAATAACACATCTGACATACAGTAGGTGTTGAATATATAGTAGCTATTTTAAATGTATTGTTATAATTATAGTTTTTATAATTAAATGATCAGCTTTGATCCTTGTTTCTTGTGCGAGTTGTATTTAAAACTGCTTGCCTTAAATGGAAAACCATGTAAGCCTTACATTCATATATATATTTTTTGCAGTTTGTATTGCGTGCTTCCTGTGGACATGATGATTATTCACTCACAGCAGAAACTGAAGGAGAATGTGACTGATACTGTCCATGAACTGGGAGGTTTATAGCCACCCATGGTTGCCTGTAATTGAATAGTTTATGTGCTTGAAGGTAATGGATGGGAGATTAAGGGACAATAATACTCCATCTTTACCAGCAAGTTCAGTTAGAAAGTCTTGAGAAGTACTTCTAGTTGTTTACTCCATCAATACTGTTGTGTCTATAAATTTGTGTGCCTTCTCCCCCAAATGGACACACACAAACAGGAAACTTTTAAACATCCAAAATCAACAACTGATATATAGTCTGGAAACCCCACTAAGAATGCTTTGCTGCTGCTGCTGCCGCTAAGTCGCTTCAGTCGTGTCCGACTCTGTGCGACCCCATAGATGGCAGCCCACCAGGCTCCCCCGGCCCTGGGATTCTCCAGGCAAGAACACTGGAGTGGGTTGCCATTTCCTTCTCCAATGCATGAAAGTGAAAAGTGAAAGTGAAGTCGCTCAGTAGTGTCCAACTCTAGCTACCCCATGGACTGCAGCCTACCAGGCTCCTCCGTCCATGGGATTTTCCAGGCAAGAGTACTGGAGTGGGGTGCCATTGCCTTCTCCAAGAATGCTTTAGTTTATATTTAAAGAGCCCCATGATTCATCTCATTGGACTGCCAGATTTCTCTTCTTATTAAACTAATAATGGTACATAAAGGACCCTTAAAAATCCTTTTCCCCCTTTTTCTTTCCTAAGTATAGTCAGTCCTCAGAAATGAGACTCATTCCTTTTTTTTTCCCCCCAGTCAACTCTTTTATTTAATTTTGACCCCAGTTCCAAGGTTATGATTTCCTGGGTACTAAGGAAAAAAAAAAAAAAACAACAACAGCCAAACAAATATTAGAAAACAGGCCTGTGTTTATAGAGTGGGAGAAAAATATAATTTTGGTAGAGCAGAAAATATTAATGTTGTTTTCATGCTTTCAAGAGCATTTGGTTAGCTAATTTGATTTTAAAAAGAAAGAGAGAACAAACGAAAATGAAGAAACCATTACTGTGAAGTCCAAAGGAGTACCTTACTCTTTTTACACCTCTGACTACAGCTGAATGTTTGATAACAAATTTGGCAGATATATTTTTCAAAAGAGAACAAATTTTATAGTTCTTAGGACCTGCAGCAGGAGAAATTTGACTAGATTCATAAAATTGTTAACAGCTCTCTGTTTAATTTGGAATAAAGTAAAAACTCATCATGGCTTACAAGGCCCTGGGTAGTCCAGCTCCTATATTTTTCTCTGCCTTCATCTTGTATCAGACTCTCCTTCACTCATTATATTTTGATTGTCTTACCACCTTCATGCACAGTCTTCCCTGTTCCTGGATTTCTTCCTCTGTTCATCCTAATTCAGTCTTTCTCATTAGTCCTCTTCTGTAGGGTCTTCCTTCACCATCCTAAATAGGTCTATCTTCTCCATCATTGTGTTTATCTTATTCCCAGCACTTCACATTTTGATTACTTGGTGTTTACTCCTTCCTCCTCCACATATACACACTCCACAACTACAGGGTTGTCGGGAGTGTCTTTATTTTTCTCCACCACCTAGAATTTTATGCATTCTTCATACAAGTTGTTGTTGAGTAAGTGCTTCTTAATTAAGTGAACAAATCAGTGAATTATGGAAAAGTGTTGGATTGTGTTTAAGATATTACCTTACCTGTAAGATGAGAGTAAAGGACCTGACCACTGTGAATCTGCTGCACAAGCATAGTTGTGGCCAGATCTCTTGGTTTTCCATCCCGTGTCTCTTTCTCTCCACTGGGCTGTGATGTTACCTTGTAAAACCTATCATAAATATGGACTTTAATCTACCTTCCAGCTGAGTTCTGTTGCCCCTGAACATCTTTGCTGTCTACTTGCTGAATGCTTCTTGGATTATACTTTTACTCCTTAGGTCAGATGTGGTATGGGTGTTTTTAAGGGATCAAATGAAAAACCCATATATGCTAAGGAACCAACAACATTTGATAGAATCTGAATATTGGTTTGGAACAGGTGTTTGAGTAAAATGTCCAGCAAGATAATGAGAGAATAAATAATATATGACTGTTCATGAATCACTTTCATGTTTATGCAGAGTTATTTCTATTTTAAGAAAAATGGATATTCAGAACATTCTCATTTGTAGCAAGCATCGCTGATAAATTTAAAATATAGTTTAATTTATCACAGATCACTTTATCAAATGTCATGTATCTCCTACCTTAGAATTTTGTGATTCTATAATATACAACTTATAATAGTTTCATTTATAGGTAAGAAACTGAATAAAATGTATGTCACTTATCCAGAGTTACCTATAATCATTTATGCAACTGAATTACCAATAAGAAATACTCTTTATAATGTAAATGAATATTTGGTAGCACAGATGAATATGAATAGATTATATGACAGACATTGGTTACCTAACTGGTAGACAGTTAATTTTTGCTTACTGGTAACAGAACCCAGATTTTATTCCAATATAAATGGCCATATCTGACAGAGAATTCTGGGTCCTATGTGGTGACTTTTACTGGTTTAAATTTGTATGCAGGTCAGGAAGCAACAGTTAGAACTGGACATGGAACAACAGACTGGTTCCAAATAGGAAAAGGAGTACGTCAAGGCTGTATATTGTCACCCTGTTTATTTAACTTATATGCAGAGCACATCATGAGAAACGCTGGGCTGGAAGAAGCACAAGCTGGAATCAAGATTGCAGGGAGAACTATCAATAACCTCAGATATGCAGATGACACCACCCTTCTGGCAGAAAGTCAAGAGGAACTCAAAAGCCTCTTGATGAAAGTGAAAGTGGAGAGTGAAAAAGTTGGCTTAAAGCTCAACATTCAGAAAACGAAGATCATGGCATCCGGTCCCATCATTTCATGGGAAATAGATGGGGAAACAGTGGAAATAGTGTCAGACTTTATTTTTCTGGGCTCCAAAATCACTGCAGATGGTGACTGCAGCCATGAAATTAAAAGACGCTTATTCCTTGGAAGCAAAGTTATGACCAACCTAGATAGCATATTCAAAAGCCGAGACATTACTTTGCCAACAAAGGTTCGTCTAGTCAAGGCTATGGTTTTTCCAGTGGTCATGTATGGATGTGAGAGTTGGACTGTCAAGAAGGCTATGCGCCGAAGAATTGATGCTTTTGAACTATGGTGTTGGAGAAGACTCTTGAGAGTCCCTTGGACTGCAAGGAGATCCAACCAGTCTATTCTGAATGAGATCAGCCCTGGGATTTCTTGGGAAGGAATGATACTAAAGCTGAAACTCCAGTACTTTGGCCACCTCATGCGAAGAGTTGACTCATTGGAAAAGACTCTGATGCTGGGAGGGATTGGGGGCAGGAGGAGAAGGGGATGACAGAGGATGAGATGGCTGGATGGCATCACTGACTCGATGGACATGAGTCTGAGTGAACTCTGGGAGTTGGTGATGGACAGGGAGGCCTGGTGTGCTGTGATTCATGGGGTCGCAAAGAGTCGGACAAGACTGAGCGACTGATCTGATCTGATCTGATCTGATACAGTGGTCTTACTTTCCCTTCTAACGGCTGCACTTAAACTCAGCATGCAGTTGGATTGTGGCCAATAAAAATTGAGTAATTGCTGGGGAATCTTTGAGAAGAGTTTATTTACTCACAGGAGAAAGATACAAGAGAGGGGTGTTCCCTGAATGGTCCTTCTGTACGTGGTGTTGGGAACTATCGCACACATCTGCACGGGAGGAGTGCATCATCACAGTGAGCAGGTGGAGTGGACAGATGGACAGGGGGAGGCTGAGTGCTCGAGGGTGTCCCTGATATGCTGAGGAAACTATTCTGCCTCAGGCAGGATAATGTCCTTGTTACTGAGACCACTTTGAGTAGGGGCTTCTTCTACATGCAGCCCCCAGTATCAACAGATGACCATCCTTCAGGTGGACTAATGAAAACCTAGCAGGAGTGCTTCCATGTTATAGTGGAAAAAAAAAAAAGACCTAGCAGAGCTTACAATTTTAAGTCAGCAGGCTTCAGAGTGAGAAAGAAATCAATGCAAACGCTGTCTATTTTAAGGTTTAAGCAACTCTGAAGGCTACCATCGAAAACATAAGCTAGTATGAAGACTACCAACATCAATATTTAGTATACACAGCTCGGAAATACATCTGGATTTAAGTTTGTGAAGTTTGTGTTTTCTGAATTTATGTAAAAATATCTAAGTGAAAGGAATTAGTTTATCTTGGTACCTGCAGGAAACAAGTGTTTTTAATCCTGAAGAAAATGTATTGTTCTTTGGCATTTTTATCTTTTGCCAGTGGGCATGTTGAGATCCTACCTGTAAAATTTTTTTCCTTAATTCAGCTTTTCTAGGAAAAATACCAAATCCCTGAACATTTATGTTTCAGTGGTACTGACTGCAAATCAGATTTTCCATCAGACTTTTACTCTGGAAGTTACTGTTAGTGTGAATGTTATTGGTATGAATTTACTTTGGGGTTTGAGGCTTCTCTAAATTGGGTACTTCTGTGGATTTCACTTCCTTTTGCTAAAGAAGGGAAAAAAAAATCACAACTTTTCCATTTCTCTCCCATGGCTATTTTCTATTTAGGTTTCCCATTTCTTTTTGAGTCAATTTAGGTATTTTATGTCTTTACCAGAATATTAATTTATTTCATACAATTTTAAACATTTATTAGCTCTATGTTGTAAGTATATTCCCTATTTTAAATAAATTTCATTACTATCTATTGTTAGATCATCTTTTCATGTCTAGGTAAAATATCCAGAGATTTGCATAATTATTTAAAATAAGACTTAAAAGTAGTGGAAGCACTAGAATATTAATTAAACAAACTTGTCTTTTGAAAAGCATACTGAGAATTGTGCTTAGAAAGATGTGATCTCAAATATTTTTGAAAAGCAGAAATTTACTTTTAAATTATTAAGGCATCTGCGTCCTTTTTGATCTTCAAATCGTATTATGTCCTAGAGCTGGACTTCTCCACGTGGTGTTTAGGAAAACCTAGGTCCTGTTAAGAGGTTTGTGGAGGAAAATGTCACCCTACATACATGTATGGAGGAAGCACAAATTGATTTGTTTGTTTTCTTGTGTGTGGAGGAATTGCTTTTTCTATTTTGTTTTGCTTTTACCATGAGACTTCTCAGAGCAACTAACATAAATGTGTGTAAAGCAGTTCCATAACTCTGCTCTGTAGAACAGCTCAATTAGCTCAGTTAACATGTTCATTTCAGTTCAGTCGCTCAGTCGTGTCCGACTCTTTGTGACCCCATGAATTGCAGCACGCCAGGCCTCCCTGTCCATCACCAGCTCCCAGAGTTCACCCAGACTCACGCCCATTGAGTCAGTGATGCCATCTAGCCATCTCATCCTCTGTCATCCCCTTCTCCTCCTGCCCCCAATCCCTCCCAGCATCAGAGTCTTTTCCAATGAGTCAACTCTTTGCATGAAGTGGCCAAAGTACTGGAGTTTCAGCTTTAGCATCATTCCTTCCCAAGAAATCCCAGGGCTGATGTCCTTCAGAATGGACTGGTTGGATCTCCTTGCAGTCCAAGGGACTCTCAAGAGTCTTCTCCAATTCCACAGTTCAAAAGCATCAATTCTTCAGCACTCAGCCTTCTTCACAGTCCAACTCTCACATCCATACATGACCACAGGAAAAACCATAGCCTTGACTAGATGGACCTTTGTTGGCAAAGTAATGTCTCGGCTTTTGAATATGCTATCTAGGTTGGTCATAACTTTCCTTCCAAGGAGTAAGTGTCTTTTAATTTCATGGCTGCAGTCACCATCTGCAGTGATTTTGGAGCCCAGAAAAATAAAGTCTGACACTGTTTCCCCATCTATTTCCCATGAAGTGATGGGACTGGTTGCCATGATCTTCGTTTTCTGAATGTTGAGCTTTAAGCCAACTTTTTCACTCTCCACTTTCACTTTCATCAAGAGGCTTTTGAGTTCCTCTTCACTTTTTGCCATAAGGGTGGTGTCATCTGCATATCTGAGGTTATTGATATTTCTCCTGGCAACTTGATTCCAGCTTCTTCCAGCCCAGCGTTTCTCATGATGTACTCTGCATAGAAGTTAAAGAAACAGGGTGACAATATACAGCCTTTGACGTACTCCTTTTCCTATTTGGAACCAGTCTGTTGTTCCATGTCCAGTTCTAACTGTTGCTTCCTGACCTGCATATAAATTTCTCATAATCACAGAGGGTTTTCTCAGACTTCTATCACCTTCACTGGATGGTTGGTTGATGTGGGCCCCTCATGGAGTATGAGCTCCTTGGGGAAGATGAACCACTTTTGTTTCCTCTCTCCTGGCAATGTGCTTGTGAAGAGTAAGAATTTAGAGAAATGATGTAACATGGCGACTGTTTAAGCAGTGCCTATGTTCTGCTGTGTGCAAGCAGGACACAGATTCTTCCCACGTTCTCCCTGGTAGCCCAGTCTATTTTGACTTAGAAAGATGATCACGGAGGAAAAAGGATATGTTTGTCATGAGAGGGGAGAGTGAATGGTCCTCAGAGGGAGGGTTTCTGTTAGGTCCACAGGAGACAAGAAGATTGAAGTTTTCTGGAGAAGGCAATGGCACCCCACTCCAGTACTCTTGCCTGGAAAATCCCGTGGACGGAGGAACCTGGTAGGCTGCAGTCCATGGGGTCGCTAAGCGTCGGACACGACTGAGCGACTTCACTTTGACTTCTCACTTTCATGCATTGGAGGAGGAAATGGCAACCCACTTCAGTGTTCTTGCCTGGAGAATCCTAGGGACAGGAGCGCCTGGTGGGCTGCCATCTATGGGGTCGCACAGAGTTGGACACGACTGAAGCTACTTAGCAGCAGCAGCAGCAGCTCTTCAGCTGAGTAGGGTTTTAGGAAATAGACAGGATTTGCTGCTTGAAAAGTAAGGGTGAGAGATGTGGTGAACTGGGAGGCAATGGAAGAGACTGTGACACTTAACATTGAAACATTAGTTGTAAAAGACATGAGTAAGTTTCTCAAAAGTTTCAAGAGCATAATACCATATAGGCACAACAATCATAGACTTAGCATGTGTAATTTTGATTATTTTTAAGCTCCTGTGAAGTTCTATGACGTGTGATAATGGTTGTTTACAGGGATTGGTTCCAGAAACCTCTTGGATACAAAATCAGAAGATGCTCAAGTCCCTTATATAAAATCCTGTGGTATAGTCAGCCATCCGTATACATGAGTTTGACATCTTTTGCTAATCTTTTGAATCTACATTTGTATCACTGTCCTATTAAATACGGTATGGGTGAGTGGACAGGACCCAGAGTAGAGTAGTGAACTTCATTTACTCTCAGACATTTGCATCTTGATTTAACTTTTTTTGTCTTTTTGAGTAAGATTATGGTAACTCTTGAGACCTATTAAAATGGTTTCTTTTTTGAAAATAGCTGTCAACAAGGAAGTCGACTTGAAGTTGAAGAAGCAAGCTAATTGGTAGTGTGAAACTATGAATAGGAAAGAAATGACTTTTCATGGAAATATGGCTCAGGAGAAGACTCAAAACCTATTAAAATGTTTATATATTTATAATTTGGAGTATTCTGAGAAACCTGGAAAATTATCTTTTTTGAATGGCTAGAACTCAGTGTGCTGTATATTTACATAACACTTTACAATTTAAAAAGTGTTTCTGTCCCTTGTTTACTTGACCCTCATAGAATTTCCTGGAGATTGACAAGACAAATATCAGTGCACCATATTTTTGGAAATCAAAGCTCATGGCTAAAAGTAGCTTTTTATGGTAGAATTTATTAGCGCTCACTGATGTGTTCTCTTATTCATGAGTATACCACCAAACCAAATTTCCCAATTTGCCTGGCACTTCGGTGGGACCATGATTAATGGAATATGATTGGAAATTATGTGGGAGTGAGTTGTGCCACCTCTAGGCTAAGTGTCTAAAAATGGAGGGTGACTTCGACATGCTGTCCCTGTTCCCTCATCTGTTGGCTGGAGGAAGAGAATCCAGTGGAAGGTTTAGGGGGAGTAGAGGATGATGGAGCCACCAGATGGAAGAAACTGAGTTTCCTGAATGTCAACATGGGGCAAAGCCTCCCTACAAATTACATTACACTGTGACATGAATGAAAAACAAATTTTACTGTGCCAAGGTTTTATTGAGATTGTGCGTTGTTTATTATGGCAGTTAATTCACCTTCTCATTCCTTGTTCTATTGTATTTCTGTTCCTAAACATTATCCATCTGTACTAGTAAAATCTTGTATTTTCTTTATAAATGAATGTAAAGCAGTTTGAGAATTTGAAGAAGTATAATGTAATCAAGCAGACAAAGGAGACTTCTTAGATACTATTTGATGGGGTCTGAATCTTCCAAAGGGAGAACCATGAAATAATCCACTAAGAAGATGCCTCAGTTCGAGCTCAGGGAATATGCAAGAGAATGAAAGAAATAGGTATATAGGAAGAAACAACATGATTATCAGTTGAACGGCACTATTTCCGTGCTTTCATTTTGAAACCTAAGCCAGTCTATTCTTGGCATGAGATGGGGCTAGTAGGGAATGGAATGAATAAAGTTGCATAAAGTTGCTTTTGGTAGAAAGTTAGTATTAGATTACAGGACTATTTGATCATACCACAATAAAAATATGAAAGAAGTCATGACCAGGTTATTTTAAGTAAACTGGCAGATCCTGAAGTAAAAATTGTTTGGCCTCCTGGAAACTGGTTACTATTTTACAAATTCAAAGATAGTTTAGAATGCTGTTTGTACCAAAAGTATGTTGAAGCAGAGTGCCTTCAAATTCAGTAGCATTCTTATAAAACTGAAGATGCAAAAATATTTGTGAAATTCCAGAATGTATAAAAATTCTGACTAACTAGGAGCAGCTTTTTCATTTCTTTCTCCTTTACAAACAGCTGCCACTTTTCTCTCCTTCCTTTGCTCAAGACAGACACTATTAATTGATTATAATAACTTCTTTTATCTCTGAATGAAACTGCATCACAGTCATTCTGAACATGGTGCTCGAGACTCTCCCCTCAGGAATATTATCCTTGGAAGCAGGAGAATAACGTGTCCAGGAGAAATAAGGTGGATACTCTTTGTCCAAACTACTCCTTTAATCCAACTATTGCTGGGTTCTTCTCACATCAAAGGAGACAGTACATATTCTACATGGGAATATTTGAGGTTGAGGCTATGAGGAATGGTTATATCAAAAGTTGTTTAATTTTTTACAACTTTTTTTCCCCGCTTATTTTCTGAATTGTTTTTTGCTCTGCACTCTTCAATAAGAGAGGATTAGTAATTTCCCTTTAGTTGTTCTTAAAGATATGCCTTTAAAGATTCATTAATGCCTCCCTTGATATGGAAAGAGAAAGGAGACATTGCACTCAAATTCATTTTTGTACTTGTTATCAAGTCTGCTAAAGACAGCAGATTAAAATTGTCAACTGTAAAAAAAAAAAAGCTTTGGTACTTGTATATTCAAAATACTTTGTTGTGTTTTGAGTATTGAAATTAAATAACAGGTTCTCCATCTTCAAACTTGTATAGAAAGAAATTTTACCCAAATCAAATATTTACCAATTAATTGCTCACAACTTTTGTCAGAATTTGACACGTCCCAGACGTTTTTTCCAGCATCATTGTAAAATTGATATTTCTCAGTCTTTTCTCTCTGATTTTTGCTCTCTCCTTCCCTCTCTTTCACTTCATTGCTATGTTATTTTTAATTTTAACATCACTTTGAGGCATTATGTTTTATTGAGGAATATCCTGTGTACTCTCTTGAATAAAGTAGCCCATTGATAAACTGGTGAATTTATTTTAGGTTTAAATATTTTAAGACATTTGCTAAGTCATGTATATGAGAAAGTAGCTCAATGTTATTATTTTGGGAAGAATTTACAAATTTTGCCCAGATAAGGATTCCCTACACCCTTTTTTTTTTTTCCCCCTACACCCTTTGATTCCACAGATCACTCCAATAAGTCTTCAGGTAGAAGGAAGTGAACTAATCGGCCTAAAGGGAAAGAATAAATACTGACTTATTCATACTCTGTTTCTACCTGTATCTTCCTAGCCACTCATTTTTTGGTTATGTTTTGGCCGTAACTTAGAACTATAATCTTTTTGCTGCTGCTGCTAAGTCGCTTCAGTTGTGTCGAACTCTGTGCGACCCCAGAGACAGCAGCCCACCAGGCTCCTCCATTCC
Source organism: Bos taurus (assembly GCF_002263795.3). Classification (NCBI taxonomy): domain Eukaryota; kingdom Metazoa; phylum Chordata; class Mammalia; order Artiodactyla; family Bovidae; genus Bos; species Bos taurus. The sequence goes on from NC_037335.1 coordinate 36,189,580, forward strand.
TGGGATTCTCTAGGCAAGAACACTGGAGTGGGTTGCCATTTGCTTCTCCGATGCATGAAATTGAAAAGTGAAAGTGAAGTCGCTGTCATGTCTGACTCTTAGCGACCATGGACTGCAGCCTACCAGGCTCCTCTGTCCATGAGATTTTCCAGGCAAGAGTACTGGACTATACTTCAGCAAATTTCCTTTTTGTAAGGGTGATTCTGAGTCGCTTTAGCCTGACTTAAACATCTCCATTGTTCAAGAGGAGTGGAATTAAAATATTTACCAAGAGAATAATGGGTTATAGGGAGAGAAGATGATAAGGAAATAAAGGAAAGTTTAAAAATGCATTTATCCCTTGCATATGTAAACTTGGTACACTATGTAGCATTATAAATTTATTTATTAGAACCAAAAGTGGATTAGGATGATTTATTCATACAAATGAAATCCTAGTTTTTAAACCAGCAAATTCTCATATTGTCACTGTATAGTGAACCTTTTTTTTATTACAGAGACGTAATTTTTCAGGCATCCAGAATTTCAAAAGACAGTAAAAGTGACATACCTCAATTGCTTATTTTTTGGCCTTCCAAGAGGTTACACCTATGGCTAATTAAAGAGCAAAGATTTCAGCCCAAGCCTCTCAACTGTTAAACAACTTCAGTATCTACAAAACAAAGAAACTGGTGTGTGTAAAATTCTCAGGGGATTTGTACACTAAGAAGAGCCAAGTATCTGCTCCTGCAATACTGAAGGTCCTCTCATTTTGTATAATTCAGAACTTGGTGTTTGACTTTTCCCTAGCCCACATATTTGCTTTGGATAGTGATATTGTACCCCCAAATGTCAGTTTTCTTGGTTGACATTAAAAAATTAGACTGAGGCTCACAGCGCCCACACTTCTGTCGACCTTGGCTGTAACTGGAGTCACAGTAAATATTGTTGTTTGTTGATATTGGCACTTGAGGTGAAGCGTGTTGAGTGCAGGAAGCCTCATAGGCCATGTGGCTCACACCACATACCTGGAACATGTGGTTTGTGTTGTCCTCACTGAACTTTCTGTAAAGGGCATACATCTTGGTTTTCTTTTGGGAATGCTGTAATTTTTTTTCTGAGTCAATTTGAAGACTTTTTTTCTCCCTATCCTTCCATAAGTTTCTGGCAGAGTTTTGAGACAGGCCATGACAATGTTTAATGTAAGAAACTGGGAAGGCTTGAAGGAAAATATTTTATTTTTTTAATTTTATTTTATTTTTAAACTTCACATAATTGTATTAGTTTTGCCAAATATCAAAATGAATCCGCCACAGGTATACATGTGTTCCCCACCTGAACCCTCCTCCCTCCTCCCTCCCCATACCATCCCTCTGGGTCGTCCCAGTGCACCAGCCCCAAGCATCCAGTATCGTGTATCGAACCTGGACTGGCAACTCGTTTCTTACATGATATTTTACATGTTTCAATGTCATTCTCTCAAATCTTCCCACCCTCTCCCTCTCCCACAGAGTCCATAAGACTGTTCTATACATCAGTGTCTCTTTTGCTGTCTCGTACACAGGGTTATTGTTACCATCTTTCTAAATTCCATATATATGCGTTAGTATACTGTATTTATGTTTTTCCTTCTGGCTTACTTCACTCTGTATAATAGGCTCCAGTTTCATCCATCTCATTAGAACTGATTCAAATGTATTCTTTTTAATGGCTGAGTAATAGTCCATTGTGTATATGTACCACAGCTTTCTTATCCATTCATCTGCTGATGGACATCTAGGTTGCTTCCATGTCCTGGCTATTATAAACAGTGCTGCGATGAACATTGGGGTACACGTGTCTCTTTCCCTTCTGGTTTCCTCAGTGTGTATGCCCAGCAGTGGGATTGCTGGATCATAAGGCAGTTCTGTTTCCAGTTTTTTAAGGAATCTCTACACTGTTCTCCATAGTGGCTGTACTAGTTTGCATTCCCACCAACAGTGTAAGAGGGTTCCCTTTTCTCCACACCCTCTCCAGCATTTATTATTTGTAGACTTTTGGATTGCAGCCATTCTGACTGGTGTGAAATGGTACCTCTTAGTGGTTTTGATTTGCATTTCTCTGATAATGAGTGATGTTGAGCATCTTTTCATGTGTTTGTTAGCCATCTGTATGTCTTCTTTGGAGAAATGTCTATTTAGTTCTTTGGCCCATTTTTTGATTGGGTCATTTATTTTTCTGGAGTTGAGCTGTAGGAGTTGTATTTTAAAACCTAGTGTAGGAATCAGTATATTTATGTGTGTGTGTGTGTGTATATATGTGTGTGTGTATATATATATATATTATATATATGTGTGTGTGTGGATTATGTATATAATGTTTTCTGTCAGGTGTTCCAGATATTGCCTTAAACTTGTAAAATACAAGGACTGAATTTGATTTAACAAACAATATATATACAACATTTCTAGAGTAGACTAGCAACTTGCTGCTTTCAGAAGTGTGTCCAGGGTGTTTCTTGTTCTTTGAAATGATATTGGGAGTCTCCCAGGAGAACTTTAATTTACTTTTTTTTCAATCAACAGAGTGAAAAACCAATCTTACACAGGCTCTTCTCTCCCAAAGGAAATACTGTATCTTATACATTAGCTTCATAGATAAGTTTAAAAGTTTTAGTGGTTTGCTCTGGCTGATCTACTTTTTTTTTTGGTTCTCTGACTTGATAAAATATAAAGTCAAAGTCCTGATAGGTAGCTTTCAACATTTAGCTTATGCCTTAGGCAGTTATTTTTAAATGTATCAAAACGTATCTTGGTTTTCTTTTTACTATATGGTTTCAGTAAATGACAGGTAGTATTTCATCTTTTCCTTCTTTTGGTACTATTTATTACTTATATTAGGATTAGGCTGCTTGTTAGGGCTGAGTTCCTGAGCTTCTCAGTCAAAAGAACTTTGCTCTAGATCCTAGCTATGCCATTTTTAACAATATGAACATGATCACGTTTTTAACTTCTTTGACTTTCCTTTTACTTATCTCCAAAATGAAGCTGCATCTCACGTCACAAAATTTTTGTAAAAATCAAAAAACAGTATGTGTAGACAATGTGTGCAATTGTGTCTGAAGTGGATTAGGTGTTTAGTAACCTTCAGTGGTCATGTATGGATGTGAGAGTTGGACTGTGAAGAAGGCTGAGGGCCGAAGAATTGATGCTTTTGAACTGTGGTGTTGGAGAAGACTCTTGAGAGTCCCTTGGACGGCAGGGAGATCCAACCAGTCCATTCTGAAGGAGATCAGCCCTGGGATTTCTTTGGAAGTAATGATGCTAAAGCTGAAATTTCAGTACTTTGGCCACCTCATGCGAAGAGTTGACTCATTGGAAAAGACTCTGATGCTGGGAGGGATTGTGGGCGGGAGGAGAAGGGGATGACAGAGGATGAGATGGCTAGATGGCATCACCAACTAGATGGACATGAGTCTGAGTGAACTCCGGGAGTTGGTGATGAACAGGGAGGCCTAGCGTGCTGCGATTCATGGGGTCGCGAGGAGTCAGACACGACTGAGCGACTGATCTGAACTGAACCAAACCTATTTGGACCCCTTTCATCAAGAATTAGATTATGTATTAATTATTTGTGAGATGGTTGTGTTGTGGACATGAACTTGGAGAATTTTCACTTTCCACCTACATACACAAATCTAATATGTGGGTTTGTGCATATGAATTGTAGAAAAACTCAGATTCCAGGTTAGTTGTGTTCAATCTTGAATATTCTCTGTAATATTCTCTGTAATCTTAGGCTTGACCAAGATTGCCTTTGAACTGATTGGTCACTGAATACTTGGTACTTAACATGAAGACAGCATGATGTCTTAGAAGGTGTCAGGGAAGCACTCAAAAGTCGTTTTTTGATTAAGGATGAAACTAGGTCATATTCTGCACTATACATTGAACTCGATTAAGAAGTTCAAGGATTGTAAATATTTTGATAGTGTTTGCTTGCTTTCAGAGGACTATCCTATCCCTTAGGAGAGTCCCTTAGGATCCAAATGAGGACATTCATTTTTGAACATCTTCGCAAGAGCCAGACTGGACAGATGTTTCTTAAAATGAGCTGCTGAGAAGAACTGCAACTAAAATTTAAAAGAAAATGTCTAGTGTGGCTTCAATCTTATTTTTAAAGGCAGCTACTAGAATTGTGGCATGGTGTTAATTTGGTGGGTTTTGGAAACAAGAAGTCCCTTCTGTGAAGGTACTGTTTGGGATAGATTTCAGTCTGCAAATGAAGATGTGATTAGACTTGGTTCATTTATATTGGCCTGTTCCTCTTGTGTGGCCATAGTTTTGCTTGACATTTTTGAGCATTACCAGTTCTATATGCTTCTCTGTCTTTCGCCTTAGTACCGTACTTATACAAGTCTACCATTCAGTCAGCTTCAAAATAGGCCATTTATGGTAAAAATCAGCCCCACCAGTTGATTGACATCATATAAAACCCAAATATTGGCTGATTTCCAACTTATTCCTGATGCGTCTGTTGCCTTGAGATAGACACCTCATGTTCAGTCTGTTACACATGCAGAGTTTGCCCACAGGAGTTCTTCTGGAACCCCAACAGAATGGAAATGTTGTGGCTGTGAGTATTTTAAGCTCCTGGCTGTCAGTTTTGTTCATGGAACCTTCAAAAGTGATTTTTTTTCCCCCCAAAAACTTTAATAATAGTAAAGGAAGACAGTTGGTCCATTGGGCTTTCCTACTTTTCCAGTCTCACCAAAATATAATGCACTTTTTTCCCCACTTTCTACATTTATGCACTGCTTTGTAGAGGCCATTTTATTTCCTTTAAAAGATGATTCCTTTCATCTTTTGCCTTTGTTTTCATTCACTGCCAAAGAAAAGCTTTCTCTTGAAGGCTCCAGAATATAAGGATGACTTCTTTTTAAAGCTTGATCCATTGGAATAAAAATACAATGCTTTTGCCTTTGAAGATACCAAGACAGAAGGGTATTCTGACATCCAGCTTCTGATGCCAACATGGCCCACTCCCAGAAGAGCTGCTTTACGGGGGCAGAAATTCATTCAGAACAACCCCAGACTGGGGAAAGCTGATCACTTTTTTTCTGTCTCTAGGACCAGGAAGTTTGTGAATATTGTTTGAGCACATGCATATTAATAATATGCCCATAGAGAGCAGTAAAATTCTTTGAATGAAAACATTCATTGTGAAGTAAATGAATGTAATTATAATTCATAGGAGCACTTTTGTCAAAGTGCAATTTGTAACCCTTAATATCAAAACACAGCAGGCATCCTTAAATATTGTTCAAAATAAGTCTCTTCTACCTAAATAATTTCCTATTAATCAACTTTAATGTTACTCCCTAATTTGTATAATATTCTACTTGAGTGTATCTAGGATAACTATAATATACTGTTTATCTATAAATGATATGATTTATTGTCTTTGATTTAAGACAGTGAAATTAGTTCAATTTGAGGTTAGTTAAAAAGGGAGAAGTGAGTGAGGTTAGTGTTTCTAAGCCCATAACAATAGTTGGGACATTATTCTCAATGATTTCTTCTGCAGTGTGGACTTTTAGGGTAAGGCAAGGAAGGAAAGAGGGTGATGGGCATCATGGTCAGGAGAATCTCAGTTGTAATCTGGGCTCCAACCTTCTCTGACAGTGAACAAGTTATTAGCTTTTCTTATTTTTTCTTATTTTCTGTAAAGTAAGAATGATTTGTAAAAAATTGTTGTGAGGAGAAGTAGCAATATACAAAATATGGTTATTGCATGTAATGAGTGTGTTTGCATGAAGAATTAGGTTTGCTGATAACAGCATTGAGGAAGTGTTCCAGTTACCATAACTGTTTGATAAATTACAGAAAAATTAGTGCCTTAAAGAAAAGCCATCTGTTATTTTCATAGATTGTCTAGGTCAGGAATTCAGATAGGACACAGTAGAATGGCTTTTCTCTCCTCCACAGTGTCATAGTCTGTGGGAGGAAGCCTCTAAAGGGGACAGATGGACTCATCTGAGGGTTTACTTGTTGGTTCATCCTCTGGCTGGTGTCAGGAGATGTATAATGAGAGAGATACAACAGCTAATGTGTTCTTAGTCACTTCAGTTGTATCCAACTCTGAGACCACAGGGACTGTAGCCCGCCAGGCTCCTCTGTTGTTGGGATTCTCCAGACAAGAATACTGGAGTGAGTTCCCGTTTCCTCCTCCAGAGGATCTTCCTGACGCAGGGACTGAACCTGAGCCACCTGTCTTTCCTGCATTGTAGGCACATTCTTTACCACTGAGCCACCAGGGAAGCCCATAAAGGAGGCGCACAGAGTCATCTGAAGGCTTACTTGTTGAAGTCTGGTACAATTAGGTGTCCTAGAGCATCTCTCCCTTGATCTGTGTTTATGACCTTTCCATGAGTGCTCTTCAGCATGGCAGCTTCAAAGTGGTCAGAACTCTTACATCTTATCTCAGGACTCCTAAAGTGGCTGATCTGAGAGGATTGTGCTTGGGTGAGGGGAAAGGAGCGGCGGGAGACACTGCCAGGAGGTTTACTGGCAGAAGCTGTATTCTTTTATAACCTAGCCTCGAAAGTCATGCAGCATCCCTTCCAGCATGCTGGGTGGCCAGTGCAGCCCCAACCCCTCACCCCAATCAAGAAGTGAGAATCAGATGGGATATGTGAATCTTTGGAAAATACAGTCTGACATATGAAGACAGTGTTTGGATCAAGAACTTTATTATTTTATTAGTTCTCCTCGTCCTTTTTTTTTTTTTTTCTTTTTGGTATCTGTGAAGATACATTCTGAGAGGCATATTGTGGCCAGATATGGAAACTCATGAATGCTGGGTTGCATAATGTGAAACTGTTCTGCAGGCGATGGAAGGCTACTGGAATTTTTTTCTAGGTATGTGTCTGTGTTTATGCACATATGTGTGTGTGTATCGATATCAATACAGAAATATAGATATATGTAACTTTTCGAGACAGGAGTGATTTCATGAAAGAGATGTTTATCCAAGTTAGGAAGTTTCATTTGTCAAATAAGCTGACCTCATAGGGTCTCAGATTTCCCCTGTGTTTCTGAAAATTTGGTGTTCAAACCTGACAGCCCAATCATGACTGCAAAGTCTGACTGGAATAGTGTTGAAGAGAATCTCACTGGACAGACATCATAATGTATGCAGAAAACACAGCTCCATGTGTGGCAGCTAAAAGTGGCAGGTTTTCTTAACTAGGCCCATCCATTCTTCCAAGCTTGTTGTTCTTTATAGTCCTCTCAGAGAAATCAAATGTGGAGCATCGTGGAGACTTATTAAAGCGATAATTTGAAATGTTGCTGTGGAAATTATGTGAAAACTCATCTACTCAGAATCCAGGTTTAAATGCCTTTAGATAATTTCGTACTTAGAATCTGAAAGCAATAGTCTTGCATGTTAAAAACCATCAAATGCTAAAACCAAAACAGCCACAGCAAAAACTCTCCCACTATAAAAATCAAATAATAACTTGACGGAACCTCAAAATAACCATAATAGGACCACATGAGAGGAGCTGAAGAGTGTCTGATCCCTGCAGTTAAAGACTAGAACAAAAATATCTCTCGATGTAGTTGGATCAGATCTCTGATATTTAATGAGAACATACTCGTGCAAATATTTTGTATCCCATTTTACTCTCCTTAATTTTCCTCTAATGAGTTGTTCTGCCCAATATGTTAATAAGGGGAGAGCTCCACAAATCAGCTGCTATAATGACTAGGCTGACTTTTTGTTTAACTATTGACAAAGTAGTCTCCATAGGTGTAAGTTAAGGGAAGAGAAAAGTGTTAATTATTTAAAGCCCACGTTCAAGCTTCCTCTGTGGGAGTTCTGGTTGTTGGTTTTTGTTTGATGTGCTAAGAGTGTATGTCCCTGCAGGAGTCAGAGTCCTATTGAAGGGGCTTAATAAATAAATGTACCTTCTTACTGAGGCTTCTGCAGTGGTAAAACACACTTTGTTGTTTTCCTTAATAAAGAATTTTTATAGCGTTTAGATGAACCACACGTATACATGGTTATGGCCCCTTTTGTACTACATGACAAATGTGGCCTTACTGCTGTTGTGCTGCCCTGTTGACCATGATACACACGTGTTATGATCATAAATGCAGGACATAAAGTGGTGGTGTATATATATGTATATGGCCTTCCCAGGTGGAACTAGTGGTAAAGAACCGGCCTGCCAGTGCAGGAGATATGAGACGTAGGTTCGATCCCTGGGTTGGGAAGATCCCTTGGAGGAGGGCATGGCAACCTTCTCCAGTATTCTTGCTTGGAGAACCCCACAGGGCCTGACGGACTATGGTCCATAGTGTCGCTGAGAGTCAGACTTGACGACGTGATTAACACTGTCACATATGTATATATAGAGAGAGACACACACATGACTGTTTATTTTATGTATATATTTATATATTATCTGTGTGTTTTGTGAGGAAATAGTCTCAGAACTTTGTGGAAGTCATTGTGCATTGTCTAGTCCTACCACCACCAGTTCCCCAGCCCTTTTAGAGCTGTAGGGGTTCCTAAAAATATAATAGAGTTTTATGTTCTTTAAGGTGTACAGGGTGATCACTGAACAAGTATTGCTGTTTTTGTTTTTTTCATTGAATATTTAGCTACAGACAACAATGACAGTGGAAAAATGAATTTATATGCTAGGATGAGTATTTCAAAGTCATTATTAAAAGAATATTTACAGTGGGGGCTATTTTAGAACTGACTGACCTGTGGCTCCCATACATCCCTGAGGACTGCGAGTGTTGCACCAACATTTCCTTCTGCCGCTAACCTGGTCTTTGTTGGAGAAGGTTCCTCTTAAGTGTGTTTTTGTGTTGTGGAGTGTGGATTGAGAAATGAAGCTTTTAAAGATACAGCGATTTTCTCAATGGAAAGGTCAAAGCTGAAAATAACAAGGTCATCTCCAAGTTAGTAACTTCATGGTCAGGCCTTTGGTCAAACTAAGCTGTGCGTAACCTACTGAATCTGTTCTCTCTCTCTCTTTCTTATTATTATTTTTCTTGTTTACTAGGGTTCTTTCAGATTCTTTTCTTTATTTATAAGCATGGTTTTTGAGAAATATATAAATGTGTTTGGTGTGGTTATAGTGTTTTAATGAATTGAAAATTAATTCCTGAAATCTATGAGAGTTCAGTGTTTGGGTCTATGAATTGTGAGTCAGGGCAACTGAGGAATTGTTGGCATAAGAATGTTTGGGAATGATGTGACCTCAGTAAAGTCTGACAGGCTGACACGGAGGGTGCTTGAAGGCACTTCACAAGGTCATGAGCCAGGGTGGAGGAAGGGACAGGAGAGATGTCAAAAAAGTGACTGTATCAGAATTTTGAACCAAGGAAACAAGAGGACATGTTCTTTCTCCTCGTTGTTTAACCATCCTCCACAGTCACACTCATTTTTTCACAACATAGCTTCTTTTTCTAGGGCCCTGAAACCCAAGTTAGTACTGTGGAGCCTATAGTATAACTACAAACTAGGTTTACAGACTTTGAAGGGCTAGCCTAGGAATTTGTGATATTGTTTCCATAACAAATTAGTTCTCAATGTCAGATAACGCACCTATCACAGTTTGTCTTGGGAATGGCAACATACAGATATGGAAATATATGGGTATAGTATATATTTAGCTAGTTGTTTAGTCACTAAGTCATGTCCAACTCTTTTGTGACCCCTTGGATTGTAGCCTACCAACCTCCTCTGTCCATGGGATTTCCCAGACAAAAATACTGGAGTAGGTTGCCATTTCCTTATCCAGAGGATCTTCCCGACCTAGGGATCAAACCTGTGTTTCCTGCATTGCAGGCCAATTCTTTACCACTAGGGAAGCAATATTTAACTAGAAAGCATAAATTTAAATGTATGTATATAACATCATAATATATACCACACAGATGTGCATAAATGTATACATTTGTGTGTATATATACATATGTACATGAAATATCAATAACCTCAGATATCAGATAACACCACCCATATGGAAGAAAGTGAAAAAGAACTGAAGAGCCTCTTGATGAAAGTGAAAGAGGAGAGTGAAAAAGCTGACTTAATACTCATTGTCAGATAATGCACATATCACAGTTTGTCTTGGGCATTCAAAAAACTAAGATCATGGCATCTGGTCCCATCACTTCATGGCAAATAGATGGGGAAACAATGGAAACAGTGAGAGACTTTCTTTTCTTGGGCTCCAAAATCACTGCAGATGGTGACTGCAGCCGTGAAATTAAAAGGCATTTGCTCCTTGGAAGAAAAGTTATGACCAACCTAGACAGCATATTAAAAAGCAGAGACATTTCTTTGCCAAAAAATGTCCATCTAGTCAAAGCTATGGTTTCTCCAGTAGTCATATATGGATATGAGAGTTGGGCCATAAAGAAAGCTGAACACTTAAAAATTGATGCTTTTGAACTGTGGTGTTAGAGAAGACTCTTGAGAGTCCCTCAGACTGGAAGGAGATCAAACCAGTGAATCCTACATGAAATCAGTCCTGAATATTCATTGGAAGGACTGATGCTGAAACTGAAACTCAAATACTTTGGCCACGTGATGGGAAGAAGTGACTGACTGGAAAGCCCTTGATGCTGGGAAAGCTTGAGAGTGGGAAGAGAAGAGGACAAAAGAGAAAGAGATGGTTGGATGGCATCACCAACTAGATGGGCATGAGTTTGAGCAGGCTCTGGGAGTTGGTGATGGACAGCCTGGCATGCTGCAGTCCATGGGGTCACAAAGAGTCAGACACGACTGACCAACTGAACTGAACTGATTTATGTAGATGAGGAGGGCATGGCAACCCACTCCAGTATTCTTGCCTGGAGAATCCTTTGCAGGTGGTTTCTTTACCACTGAGTCACTAGGGAAGCCTTATTTAACAAGATAGCATAAATATAAATGTATGTATATAACTGTATAGATGTGCATGCATGTTGCATACATTTGTGTGTGTATATATATGTACATAAGGAGGACACGGCAACCCACTCCAGTATTCTTGCCTGGAGAATCCCATGGACAGAAGAGCTTGGCGGGCTACAGTCCATGGGGTTGCACAGAGTTGGACATGAGTGAAGTGTCTTAGAATGCACATAAATATATACATATACATAGAGAAAGAGAAGAAAGTATAAATGTAAAATCATTACTGAATTTAAAAGCTCTGAAATTATGCCTTTACTGGATTTTGAATCTCATAATTACACCTATATGAAAAGACAGGCAGCCACTCGTGGTATCAGGAAGAAAGAATCATTAAGGGAGAAGACATACTGGTATTGGAGTGAGAAAGTATACCCTGGGTGTTGTAGTCCTTTCTATTTTGAGGAATAAAGAAAGGGAAGAGATGTAATTAAAGTTGTAGAAGATTATGTTTCCTAAGGTGCATTTTAATTAGCCTTTGAGAAGGAACAGGTGGTATAATTGAAAACTGGTTTTTTTTCAACATTAGTTTCTGCTATTAGCTCTTTATGCTTCTTATACCTTTTGCAGCAATTTGTCTTATTTTCTCTTATTTCTTCTCTAGTTAATTTTACAACATATTAGTCATTATTTTAAATGATATATTTCCAATTATATAGTAGAAATAATAGTTGTATTATTTAATATATAAAATAATAATTATAGAAAATATTTCAATGTATTTAATTTCCTTGTAATGGGTTATATTAAGTATTTGAAGGAAATTAATTTACTTCCTGGAATTAATATTATGGACTATTAATATATTTACATGTCTGTATCCTGGCGAATCAATTGTCTTTTCTCTAATAGAGATGCAGCATAAAAGTAAAATATATTGGTAATTAGAATTAAGTAATTTATAAATTTGCGAACCTTTTATTAAATTAAATGATTTAAAATGCACATGTTACAGTGTATTTATTCAGCCCTTTTAGTCTATTCAAAGACAAAGGTATAACTGTAGTGGAGAAAGAGTGGGCAGGAAGAGCTTATGAGGAACAAAACCTTCTTTGGCAATAGTCTCAATCATGGCAAATGTCTCATTGGAGAGAACATCATTCATGATTTATTCTTTCACTTCTGAATTTCACTATTGGTCATAAATACTTATTTCCTAATCCACATGTTGTTTCAGCAATATAATTTGGTGATTCCTTTGAAAGAGAACATATTTAATGTTTTAAAGCAACATTACTCAAGAGTTGAAGGCATTTTAAAATTACAACCTTATATATACCCAGTAAGACTTCCCTGGTGGCTCAATGGTAAAGAATCTACCTGCAATTCAGGAGACATGGTTTGATCCCTGAGTTGGGAGAATTCCCTGGAGTAGAAAATCACAACCCACTTCAGTAGGCATGCTGGGAAATTCTGTGGATAGAGGAGCCTGGCAGGCTACAGTCCATGGGGTTGCAAAGAATCAGACACTACTTAGTGACTAAGCAACAACAAAATTATGCAGTAACGGTGGTAGGAATCATGCGTACAGATTGCAAAGTTGATCACAGTGAAGGAGAGGGAGCCATTGTAGCTCACTTCTTTTCTCATAGTTGTGAAAAGTTTAGAAATTTTTAAACAGTTTTAGAAATAGGAATTTGGAGAACAATATAAATATCTCAATTTCCAGGTCAGGAATCAAGTCAATGTGATTTGTTTACTTTGTATAATAATGAACAAAATTCCTTTGAAGTAGTGGGATGTTGCTGTAAATCTGATGAGAATTCATTACTCAATTCCCAGAACTAACAATCAACTATGATTTGCTGTACTAAAGATGAAATGATTTTAATAGGCTATTGAGGCTATATGAGTTTCTGTTCCTGTGCTATCATCTTCTGGTCTTCTGCATACCAATTTCCATCCCGAGACCACATGTGTTTCCAGCACGGTTATCAGTTTAACTCACAAATTCCTGAGAGGGCTCTTTTCAGGTATTTTGTAGCATATATTCTGAGCTACTTCACTTTCACTTTTCACTTTCATGCATTGGAGGAGGAAATGGCAACCCACTCCAGTGTTCTTGCCTGGAGAATCCCAGGGTTGGCAGAGCCTGGTGGGCTGCCGTCTATGGGGTCGCACAGAGTCAGACACGACTAATGCGACTTAGCAGCAGCAGCAGCATATATTCTATCTTTGGGACCCAGTTCAAGGAAATTAAATGCAGCCAATGCATTTTGTGTACCTAATTTTATTTTTTTTAATCAAATCTTATTGTAGGTTGTTTAAATTATCTTTTCTACTAGTAGACTTCACTTGACACTGAGATGTGGGTTATGCTTTGGAAAATAGGTTCAAGATCATGCCATCGATTTTGTTATTCAAAGGGGTATAGATATGCTGTGTATTTTTGTCATTTATGCCTATATATGTGTAGTTTTGCACATACAGGAAGGTTCTGACCTCCATTTGAAAATACAGCTTTTCAGAACCATTTGTACTGGAAAGGGCTTTAGGGAATAGGGCTTGATACGTCCTCCATCTCTCCTCTGAAATTTTATCCTGTTGATAGCACACATGGATCAAAAAACTGTGATCCATGTTTTATGATTGAAATGGTTTCATTATTGAAAATGTTTATCGGGGGCCTCGGCAAGGCTTTCTGTCACCCTCCTTGCACTTGGGCTCTGGAACCCTCCTAAGAGAGACATGGAGAAAGACCTGGGGTGGATGGGCTGCGGGGAGAGCATGAGAGCTAGAGCAAGAGAGGAGACATGAGCCAAATTATGAAGAAACAGAGAGTTTGGCTTCTTTCATCACATTTTATTCCAAAAGACTGTTTTTTAAATTTTAACTTGTGTTTAAAGAACAAACCACATAACAAAAGAAACAAGCTCTGGGACGCTCTGGTTTTGAAAAGGTCAAATAGTTGACACTGACTTAAGTCAGAACAGTTAATCAAGGAATCCGGAGTCATAAGGACAGTCAGGGTGGTATAGGGCATGGCTCTGAAATGATGCCTGAATTTTGTCTTTGTTTATTCTTCTTCCCTATCCATGAGCCCTACCACAGAAGCTATTTTCTAGATGCTTAATGCATTCAAATCCTTAAAAACTACAACTGCAATTTGAAATTTCCATTCCAGTAGTTCCCTGTGTTTTATTTTCACACTTCACTGCTGGGGTTCCAAGTTGTCACACAGAGAAGCTGTCAGCAAAGACAGCAAGAGCGAGACATAGAGGCCTGCCAGCCTGCACCCACGAAAAACACAGAGACCAACAGAAGCTCAGATACAAAAGGCGCCAAGACCCCCAGCCGATCAAAATAACTGCCTCCTCCTTCCCTCCTTCCCTGCCTCTGAATCATCAGTCTTCGTGCTAAATAGATGGGTGTTCCCTTCCCAAGTGCTGTCCCCTGCTTCTGGTGCCAGGGTCTGTTAATAATTTAGGGTGTATAACAGTATGTCACAAGAAAGTCAGACATTTTGGAATAAAAGTCGTAATTGACAATATCAGTTTTTATGTCTTGCTGGCTTCTGAGAACAATCTGGATTGTTGGGACTTCCAGTTTAGAAACTGTGAGATGGAACTTTGCAAATCAGTTCCGTACTGTACACTTTTAAAAATTAATTTAAAAATATTTAATTTTATATTAATAGGCAGGATATTTTATGGCTGTATCAGATATATGAGCCATTTGTCCATTATGGCCCTTCAGAAACAAAATGGAACTTCTAAGTTCCCCAAAATGGAACTTCTAATATTATTAATTTGTTTCATTCAATGAAACATTCTTTATACAAACGTACTTGGGTGCCTGTTGTGTGCTAAGCACACAATTTGTGTGTGTGTGTGTGGAAGATAGGAATGAATCTCATTTAATTCTGTATTTTATATTTTGGTTGTATTTGACACCATAATTTTTTGAACAAAAATAGATAAACAAAAACGATGCTATTGTCCAGCAAAACCTTTTAGTGCAGGTGATAAATGAAAAAGCCAATACATAAGAACACAGTAGTCAGCTTAAGGTAGGTTCAGGGAGTTGTGAGAGGAAATATAGATGAAGGCCTTAGGGGCTTCTGAAACTGCTGCAGGGAGGAGGTGGTACTTAAAGACCTCAAAAATGAGCCAGATGCACAGGTGCACAGAGATTGACGTGCCAGGCAGCAGTCCCAGTGCATGCAAAGGATTAGGAAGGATGTCATTTGTCAGGGACCTGGAGGTAGTTTGCTGTGGTGGGCATATGGGTTTATGTAAAGAGCACTGTGAGGCGAGGTTGGGTAGAGAGACAGGGCTGAACTCCTGGAGTCCTGTTACCCTCTGTGGGGTGGAGTTTATTGTAAAGGTTGGGAACAGGATGGTACCTAACGGTATATCGTGGGGAATTCATGATCAGATCTGTTTTAGAGAAAAGTACTTTGACTTCACTGTGCAAGATGGGTAAGAATTGGATGTTAGATGAATTAGTTCCTATAATTCTCTCTAGATCATAGAAGAGGGGCTTGAAACAGAATGGAAACAGCAGAGATTTACAACATTTAAGTGTGTCTTAAATGTTGAAGGTGACATGAGATGATGGGGATAAAAGCCTAGTGCCTGGAATGTTAGTGATGATGTTGATCAGGAGGTACTGGGCGTCCTTTCTTGGGTGGGAAGTGGAGGTGGTGAGCATAATGAAGGGATTTAGGATTATCAGGTCTTGGTCGTATAGCTGGAGGAAAGGAATGATAGAAGTGCAGGAAGACACTGATTTGGGAGGGAGAGCTCGCAGTTTTCACATGAGAAAATATTGACTTTGAAGCATATTGATTGATCAGGGAATCTGTAATGCTAGTTAACACCTCACTGTGTGCAAGGTATGTGCTAGTATGTGTTAAAGCTTTTATTTTCCAAATTTATAACAGTTCCATGAAATAAGTTCAAACATTATTGTCCTTTACACGTGGGGAAACTGAGACTTCGAGATGCTAACATGCTCAAGATCACACAACTAGTGAGGAATTGGACCCTGGAATTCAAACCCAGTTCGAGTCAACTCCTCTTGAACACTTATGCGCTACCTTATGAGCACTCAAGCACTGCCTCTGATGAGACCTGAGTGTCTAGGATATTTATTTCATGCTTTCTGCATTAGTGCCTAAAATAAAGAAAGCTGATGTTGAAACATGTTTACTGACCACTGGGAAAAAAACTTAGGAGAAAAATAAAACGAGAAAAGGTTGTGCCTTGGTTATTTTGGTTGTAATTTACAAGGCTTTTCAAATACATTGGAGATTAAATGCTTCTTGACAGTATCCAGATTTATAGTAAATTTCAGAAGTAGGAGGACCTTGGCTTAGTTTAGTGAAGGAAACAAAGAAATCTTTGGAAAATAGTGAAGTATAGCTCATTTTGAAATGTACTGTGACCTTGTGAAATGAGAAGTGTTTTTTCATCTCTGAATGCACCTTAATCATAATGTAGCCCAGGGGAGCCAAACATTTCATATGTTTTAACAAGCTAAGTGATTTTATAAAAGTGCTGTTAGAAGGATTTATTTTAATTGGACGTTAGACATTCTAGTCTTAAATCATAGCTAGTGCTTTGCTTAGAGCTCTATTTCAGGTTAGCAGAAATAATTTTTTTCAGTAAAATAATCCTTGATATTGGAGTGTTACTTATTTTTGCTTGTATGAACTTTAGGCTTTTTAAATGCTTAAATTGCACATGTAAAATATTTTTAGAATGTGAGTGTATGTGTGTGGGAGGTTTAGTACAATTTTTATTTTCATATTTATCTCAGTTTTACTCTGTTTAATTCCAGCAGTATGACATACTGAGAAGAATAGTTTTACCTTATTAAATAGGTTTCCTCTTTGCAGCAGTTTTCTAGGGAATAGATGGCAATATTTGGAGACATTTTTGGCTGTCATACCTGGTAGTGGGGTGGGATGAGGTATGCTATTGGCATCTAGTGGGTAGGGTCCTGGGATGGTGCTAAAAAGTGAAGTGTTAGTCACTCAGTCATATCTGATTCCTTGCGATCCCATGGACTGGAGCCCTCAGGCTCCTCTGTTCATGGAATTCTCCAGGCAAAAATACTAGAGTGGGTAGCCATTCCTTTCTCCAGGAGAACTTCCCAACCCAGGAATTGAACCCAGGTGTCTCGCACTGCAGGCAGATTTTTTACCTGAGAATCTGCCTCAGATTCCCTGAGGCACCAGGGAAAGCATGTTACAATACACAGGACAACTCTCCACTATAAAAAAAAAAAGTGCAGCCCGACATGTCAGTAGTGCTGTTTAAAAAGCCTACTTTAGTACAATAGTTAAGCCAATTAAGCATACACAAACAGATATTTTCCTTAGCAGCTAAGTGCAAAATACTGATGCTGCTTGGCATTCAGAAGGAGATAATAGGTGTGGTGGGTAAAGAAAGCAGAAGAGTAAATTAAAACAGAGGAAAAACAAGTGAACTACAGGAAAAAAAAAAAAAAAGCAAAACTAAGTTTGGAATAGAAGGAAGAGGTAATGTGATCTTAGTAACCATCCCTCCAGTGCACATCATCAAGACAAAGGGAGTGTGGCTAAGTGACAGTTGTGATGTCCATATTTTCCTTTATATTAAGAAAAATATATGTCATTACTACTGTTATTATTAATAGTATATAGAGCATGAAAAATGTGTTAAGTGCAGTGTAGAATGTAGAGTCATTTACCACCCAGAGGGTTTTGAGCTTATAATTAGGCAGATGGAGCCGACTCAGGCCTAGGAAAGGAAAAATAGGTGACAACATTACAGCTCCGAGGCTGATTTCATGTGATTTTTGCCTGCATTTCAGTTGAACTTTTTTTTTTTTTTTTTAATGAAAGCAGCTACTCTATACTATAGAGAAAAAGGCTTTGAGAAATTATTTGATACCATCAAAGAAAGAAACTCAAATATAGCAGTTAATATGAATAAGCTTGAAACATCCATCATAAAATGTATAAGGAAATCTAGAGTGAGTGAGTTGAGTGAAAGTCACTCAGTCGTGTCCGACTCTTTGCAACCCCATGGACTATACAGTCCATGGAATTCTCCAGGTCAGAATATTGGAGTGGGTAGCCTTTCCCTTTTCCAGGGGATCTTCCCAACCCAGGTCTCCTGCATTGTAGATGGATTCTTTACCAGCTTAGCCACAAAGGAAACATAAGGAATTCTTAATAGGAAGTAAATATCAAGTGTTTTTTTTTAAATACCTAAGTTTCTAGTTTGATACATTCATTTTAATATAGGAGGTTTTTGATTCCTTTCAATATGAATTTTTCAGTTACTTTATTTGCTGTGTCTATTGTTTTTAATTGGCAGATTTAGATAGAAAGATTAAGGGGATTTAGACTTGTGAAAATACAGAAAATACCAAAATTAAAATGTTGGAAAATGAAGACATGTTATCTTTTCCTTGCTAACCATGGATATCCTATTTAAGTCCTTAAGTGAAAGTTCCACAGTCAGTTTGCATTTTAGTGTGTTTGTCTGAAAGGAATACTCTTTCAGGATCAAGGTCTGACCTCCTTAGTTACGAAATGATGCTTCCCTAAGAGTACAATTGAAGTTTTATCTGTTAGAAAGTAATTATTTGGTTTCTAAGTGTGCATGTTCTTTTTTATTTTTTAAGATACAAAATAGCAAATTAATGAGTAATTGCAAGAAGAGTTAAGTTTGTATTACAAGACACCCCAGAATGTCATTTATCAATATGAGAGAGTTCCTGTTATACCCTAATAAAGCATGAGAAAATCACAATCAGACCAAATTGGACAGCTAAAATGAAAATTTTGTAATCACTATGCTCTGTAAATATGCTTTGTGTCAAGTTCTTTGGGGGAAAATTAACATCCAACTCAGGTAAATTTTTCTCCCTTTAATCTCGCCTTTGGTATTGAATGATGAAAACTCATTTGCATTAACTACTTGAATCTCGTTCTGTTTAATTAGAGAATTTCTGCCCTAGTAAAATTACTTCCCAATCTCAGTGAAGAAATGGACATAGTGAGAAGACCTAGCAGTAACTTAAACAGAAAAGATTATATCAAAGGTTTTTTTATTGTTAGATTGACTAAACTGTCATGAACATGAGCGTTAAGTGGGCTAAGAGATGCTACAACATAAATAGATTACTTAATAGAACTTTGAGGAGGATAGCATTAAATGATAATTTAGTTCAGATGAAATTTGTGGTGTTTTATCCATGAATATTTGTGAATTTGTTAGATATTTGTCTTCCCTGCATAATTCTTTGAATATCGGTTTGGGTACCGCATGTTTGCCAGTGTTCCTCCAGGATACTTGAAATTAACCAAGATCACTTCCCAAAGATTTGGGATACATAGTCCTAGGACTGTTAAAGATAAACTGAAGCATATTAACATTTTTATTTGAGCAAGCATCCATTAGAATTGGTCATCACCAAACTGTAAGTAGTTTGGAGCCCTCCTGTCTGCAGACAGGAGCTGGTCAAGATTTATATAAAGAAAGTGCAGGTGCAAAAAGGAAATTATGTGATTGGCTAACTAAAAGCCAGCTTGTGGTTGGGAGTGTCTTGTAAGCCTCATAGGCTGCCAGCTTTTGAATGAAGCAGTCTCTTTAAGTGGTAGATATGTAGAAGGAGAAAAAAAAAAAGAACTTTCGGAGTTTGTTTTTAGGTATAGTGAAAGTGAAGTCGCTCAGTCGTGTCCGACTCTTAGCGACACCATGGACTGCAGCCCACCAGGCTCCTCCGTCCATGGGATTTTCCAGGCAAGAGTACTGGAGTGGGGTGCCATATGTTCCTTTACATTAAATATATTTTATATGATCAGAAATTACTGCATTTCCATATTAAATATAGACTTTTCTCCCTTATACTATTTGGCTGGGTGTTTTTTAAAAAAAATAGACTTTAGAACATATTGCTATCATTTTCCTGAATCTATTTCCAAACTGTTTTGATATTTAATAATTCCTGTATCTTGGGCAGATTATTATTCCTCTTGTACATGTTAGTTTAAGTGATTTGCATTTGCTACCACTGATATCCTTCACCTTTTCAGAAACACCTTTCCAAGGCTTGCTTTTTTACATGCTTTCATTTCACTATAGTAGCATTTTAAATTTAGCGTATATCATTTCAGGGATTTTCTCTTACATTTTAAAAAAGTTAAATTAGAAGGATTGTGTTTTTTGGGCAATATTAAGCAGCTTAGATTGGAGATGATTCATTTAGAATTCATTTATTTTATATTTGTTTTAAATTTTAATCGTTCTTTGCAGTATGATACTCTCCGAATTCTTCTGTATAGGTATAGTGGGAGTATGTAAGAATGGCTGCATTGCCACACTGTTGACCAAAGGAGACCCCTCCCCTCACACACAGGCAGTGTTTGTCCTCACACTTCGAAAAAAAATTGCATCAGTTCCTCACCACCCACTTCAGTCCAGTCTGTCTTCCTCCACAGAAAGTCAGCTGAAGCTTTGCTCCTGATGTCACCAGTGAACCTCTGAGTAAAAACGTGGCTTTCCCCTGGTCCTCATTCTCTGTAATCCCTCTGCAGCATTTTACACTCCAAGTGCTTGTCTCACCTCTAATTTCAGTTCTGTAGTACCTTCTCAGATGACCTCTTGCCTTTGTTCCATCATGGCACTGAATTTCTGCCCTTTTTGCTGCCTTTGCTTCCTGCCCAAACCAGTGGGTAGAGAAGAATATCAGGTATTCAAAGAGTATCCACTCCCTTTGGTAGATAGCTGAGTGCTTTTAGATAATTTATTCAAAGCTCTTTATTTGTTAAACCGAAGGAAAAAAAAAATCAGAAAACACCTAACCAAGTGATTCTCCTCTTCAGCAATCTCAACTTACTTGGCAAAATAAGAAAGAGAGGAGAAAGAGGAAATCATGTCACAGGATCTGCAAAGCTCCAGTTTGGTAATTGCCTGCCTTATTTCTCATTTCCATCTGCAGGCCTATACATCCATGTCTCTGCACCTTCTTGCACCTCTGCGGTTCATAGCCTTTATGACTGGTATTCCAGCTGACCTACATTCTGATTCCATCCTGCTTTTCCTGGTTTATCATTCGCTTGTCTCTTACATGGGCCTGTTGTTTTAGCTACACTATTCTAATTTACTCTGTCCTGAAAGAATCTTTCAGATTTATGTGCTCTCTGAATTGTGGTTCCTGCTACTGGTCCTTGAGATGACTTGAAGAGCACAGAAGGCCATGCCCCTCCACCAACCTTCAGGTCGTTGATACAAGTGGATGGAAAATACCATGGATTTCTTCCACATTTTCAACAGTGTTTCTTACACCTATCTCCCAGGGACACTTCTCTGCAGTCCATTTCAGTCTTTCTGGTTTAGCTAACCCACTAGGTCTTGCCCTCTCAGACATCACTGTAGTAGAAATGAGCATCAGTATCCGTGTTCAGGGCTGCCCCAGCTTTCAGGATTTGCATGCTAGGAGACTTTTCTTCCTAGGAGTAGAAGGATGATAGAGCAGACAAAATGACTTATTTCTGAAAATGCTCCTTGAAATTCAGTCACCAGAGTGTGACCATGGGCATTTAACCAAGGAATGAGAGGCCTTCTCACTACCTGTAGGCACTCCTACTCTTGTGAATGCTGATTCTGAAATTTCATCACTTTGTGGAAGGGAAAGCATCTCTCTCTCCTTTCCATAGAGAGGAAAGAAACTGGACTCTCTCCCTGCAACACTGAACTCCCCACAAAGCTGATTCCTGCCTGTCTTGGAACCTCTTCTTGTGGTGACTGGGAAAGGGGTTGCTTGTTGGAATTGGGTACTGGTAGCAAGCCCTTCTCTGGTGTTCTTCAGTCCAAACTGTAGGTGTGTGGTTGTTTTTACAGGTTGCTGGCTTCCTCTCTACAATCTCTCTCTTACATCTGGGATACATTATATTTTTTATTCTCAATTTCAAATCATAAACATAATTCCGAGACAGGGAAAATTCAACTTGGAATTCTACTGTGGTAAAATCACTGCAGATGGTGACTGCAGCCATGAAATTAAAAGACACTTACTCCTTGGAAGAAAAGTTATGACCAACCTAGATAGCATATTGAAAAGCAGAGACATTACTTTGCCAACAAAGGTTTGTCTAGTCAAGGCTATGGTTTTTCCAGTGGTCATGTATGGACGTGAGAGTTGGACTGTGAAGAAATCTGAGTGCCGAAGAATTGATGCTTTTGAACTGTGGTGTTGGAGAAGACTCTTGAGAGTCCCTTGGACTGCAAGGAGATCTAACCAGTCCATTCTGAAGGAGATCAGCCCTGGGATTTCTTTGGAAGGAATGATGCTAAAGCTGAAACTCCAGTTCTTTGGCCACTTCATGTGAAGAGTTGACTCATTGGAAAAGACTCTGATGCTGGGAGGGATTGGGGGCAGGAGGAGAAGGGGACGACAGAGGATGAGATGGCTGGATGGCATCACTGACTCGATGGACGTGAGTCTGAGTGAACTCTGGGAGTTGGTGATGGACAGGGAGGCCTGGCGTGCTGCGATTCATGGGGTCGCAAAGAGTCGGACATGACTGAGTGACTGAACTGAACTGAAAGTTCCAAATTTTAATTGAAAAATAGTTAATATAAATCACTTAACATGATGACAACATATTGATACATATTGCAAGCCACTAAATATTTTCCACTATTGTTATATTATTATTTGCATGTTGCTTATAATAATTTCAATATCTCTTTAAACAACTAACTTTTTAAGCATGTAATCTAGAGTCTATCTTTTGATGCCGTTTGTAAGTTTTTAATTATGATGGAAAAACAAAAATTATTTTATTCTACGTAAAATGATATTCTCTGGAATGCTACACAGAAGAGTCTGGCTTAATCTTACAACTGTCTTTAACTGCTAAGTCACTTCAGTCATGTCCGACTCTGTGCAATCCCATAGACGGCAGCCCACCAGGCTCCCCTGTCCCTGGGATTCTCCAGGCAAGAACACTGGAGTGGGTTGCCATTTTCTTCTCCAGTGCAGGACAGTGAAAAGTGAAAGGGAAGTCACTCAGTTGTGTCCGACTCTCAGCAACCCCATGGACTGCAGCCTAAGAGGCTCCTCCGTCCATGGGATTTTCCAGGCAAGAGTACTGGAGTGGGGTGCCATTGCCTTCTCTGACTGTCTTTAAAGGAAACACATAGAAAACCCTAGTGAACATATGTGTCTCCACGTATTTATCAACATGTACTATGAATGAAACCTGCTTAGTTTGGCCAAGTTTGCAAAAGAATTTGATGTAATTTGGTGTATTTTTAAATATCCATAAATCCTCTTTTAAGTTAGAAGAATTAGACGTGATCTTAAAAAAAGCAGATTTCACTACAAAGAACAAACTAACAGTTGGCTTTTTTCAGACCTAGTTCTTCATTAAGATTAATGAGTATGACACTGCTCTTGGTAGCAATTACTCTCAAAGAAATGGTGGTGAAAGGGCCAGTAGCCCCAGCATTTCTTTCCAAAATGCTCTACTATATTTTCCTTTAGCAGCACAGTAGCTAGTAGGCATCTGGTAATTTGCAAAAATTTAAGTAAAAGTGCCCAACCCAACCCCAAGACTTATAGTTTGTTTCTAATTGGTAGCCTACACATTTTCTTAACTTGTATCTTGAAGCTACATTCATGATACAAAAGGGTGTGGTATAAGGATGGGCTTCCCTGGTGTCTCAGTTGGTAAGGAACCTGCCTGCCAATGCGGAAGATTCAAGAGACTCAGGTTTGATTCCTGGGTTGGGAAGATCTCCTGAAGAAGGAAATGGCAAAACACTCAAGTGTTCTTGCCTGGAGAATTCCCTGGGCAGAGGAACCTGGCAGGCTACAGTCTGTGGAGTTGCAAAGAGTCAGACACGACTGACTATGTACACACACATACACACACATAGAAAGAATTAGACATAAACAATATGAAAGACAGTTGAATTTTCCAGTTTTGTATAAAACCTGTGCTCTCAATCCCCTGTACTAAATGTTAAAATAACTTTGTTCTAGACAGTATGTGACACAAGGCAGAAAGTTGTGGTTTGGGTGGACAGCAAAAATCAGAAATCTTCACAGCATAGCAGGTTGAGGATGGATGTTGTGGACGGCTGAAATGCCATGCTTTGTTGACTGCAGTGGGCACAGCGTGCATGCCCAGGGAGGACTGTGTGGCCTGCTTGATGTCTACAGAGAACAAGGCTCAGGATCCTCAGTGTACTGGGAACTATGGAGATTTAGAAATTATAGAACTTAATGTGTTGTACAATTTACTCTTTTTTTCCTGAGTCATCTATAACTTTGGAGACCTGTGGGCTAAAAGGATGCATGTATTTTCCCTCCCACTTGTCTTAGACCACAGATTTATAGGTATTTTTGCAGGAAGGAAGTTTCTGTGAAAGGACAACATCTAATTTCAACTTTATTGCTTGGATTTTATGAGAAAGTGACAACTGTAGGGCTGTGGGATAAGAAGCCACATTAACTCCATTATAGTTACATGCTTCATTTTTCAAATTTCTTTCTCTCACATAAGACATGTATGGTTTATTCCTGTAAGACAACAGAAATGGAAGAAGTAATAAGGAAATATCTTGCTCTTCCTTCTGAACAAACCATTTGATTCCATCCTTCATTGAATGTTTACCTAATACTTAAAATATTCAACATGAATCATAGTCACCCTTTGAGTTGTAGGTTCTTGTTCTAAGATGTTTAATGATTTACTCACACGTTAACACTTTTCTTCAGTGAGGAAGAAACTTTGACTTCAAACACTAGATTTACAACTAAATCCTTCAGAGTAAAAATATGCACAAAAATAGCAAATTCTATTAAAATAAAACACTATCAATGCTAATAGTTTTAAATGTAAAGTGTAATTCATTCAGGAAAAGGAAAAAGCTGTTATAAAATGCCCAAATGATTGTGCAGTAATAATTAGAAAATAATTGTTCAGTTCTTTAGTTAGCATACTTTATTTTAATGGAACACTTTGAATTAATAAACATACACATGTTTTTCTTGGTGGTAGTAATAACCACAGTGTATCTTATCAGATAATTAACTTTCACAAACATAATAACAAGTCTGAACATCAGTGACACCATCGCAACAGAATATTTCTTTGGGTGTTTAAGTTTTAAAAGGGGAACAACTGTTTAAATTTAAGCCACTTCCTTCTTGCAAAAGGGCTTGCACTTTTGTTAAGATGTATGAGGTAGACAGACATTTCTGTGAAGAGAAATAAAAGCAGGGGAGGAAGGATTCAAAAACAAGACAATAGGAAAAATGTGCAGACAGGTTTAGGAGATGCACATACTGCATGTTGGGAGGTAACATTACAACAGTAGATGGTAGGACTGTCTCCCTGGATCGCCATTGATCTTAATTAGGATAAGTGACTTACAGGGTCAGCTTTTCTGTGTAATTCAGGCAAGCTATCCTCCTCACAGGAGCTCTCAAAGGGTAAACTCATGAAACACAATAGCTGTTCTTTATTTCTCTTCTCTCTTTGGAAGTAATTTTATTAAAAGGAAGCTCCAGATTATACAGTTCCACTTGGGCATCATGTATCCTATCAATGAAATGCTGCAAGGTCTGTGGGGAGGAAGGGCAGCAGAAAGTAGTTGTCAGAACACTGGGAGAGGATTACAGCCTTTTGCATTTTGGTGGGGACTTAATAGCTAGCTTAACATTTTTTCTGTTTTTGATATGATGCATTTCAAACAAACAAAGTCTACGTTCTGTTTACAACTGCTTGAAAAATAACTGGTCCTTATGTGTGTGTGTGTTAGTTGCTCAGTTGTGTCCAGCTCTTCGTGCACACAGCCCCATGGAACTGGCCCTTATAAAACTAAATAAGCAAAGAACCCAAACTCAGTTTTTGAGGATGTGTGTGTGCACGCGCACGCTTGCTCTCTTAGTCATGTCCGACTCTTTGCGACCCCACAGACTGTAGCCCACTGCTAGAGCATGTGGCCATTTCCTTCTCCAGAGGGTCTTTCCGACCCAGGGATATAACCTGCCTCTCTTGCATCTCCTGCATTGTCAGGCAGATTCTTTACTAACTGATATACCAGTGAAGCCAGATTTTGAGGAAAAACAAATGTGGTTTTTTCCCATTCCCTCACTTCTTCTCTTCCTCCTTTCCTCTCTTAATTTCTTCCTTCCTTCATTTTTGGTTTCTTTTTTGCTGCTTTGCTTTAACTGCTGTAGTCTGAAAAAATTTAGGTGCATTCTTATTGATTTTACTGTTTTGCTAAGAAAGCACGAATTATTTCTTATACTACCTAATCATTCAGTTGTGTGCAGTTGGCGAAAATGTTTGATTGTGCATATTGAATTATGCCTCCATCCATTACTGTTAGAAGTTGTGCAGTTAATTTTCCCCTCATTAGGCTGAAGTGTTCATTTTTGATATAGCTATGAGGTACAAGAGATTTAGTGAAAACCTGTGAAAAATCTTTATATTTGAGTATCGTAGGGAAATACATCAAAGCAGCTTTTGACTGTTCATAGGAATAGTGTAGTGCAGGATTTATACAATGTGAATCATGATTACATTTCAGGAAATGTGCATTTAAGATAGTTGTATTCTGTTCACACTAGAGTCATACCAGAGGTGTCCTGAGGTATATGACCTGGTGGTTTTTTTTGCCCCCAGGAGTGTACAAATGGATAGTCAGGTATGACTTTCATGCTGGTTGACTGATTCTGTGCATATGAGGGGCTCTTGTTTTTCTTGCTTCTTGATGAGCTTTTTGAGGTTACGTACCTGACTCATGCTCACACCCATGGTATTCAACATGGAGACTTGCCTTCAGTGAGGAAAAGTTGGGCCTGTCCCCATTGACACAGTTGCATTCTCTAAAAGAAAATACCCTCCTCACTAAGAGCATCTTGAACTTTGACAAGCATTGGTAATATGGTTCAGAAGATGTGGTAGATACATACTGTGGTAACTGAAAATGGAATGGGATGTATTGTGTGGTCAGTTTTTGTTAAGATTATTAAGATAGCTTGAGGCATAGATGTTCCTCTCAAGTGGATTTATTTGATAATGGTTGTGAATATTTGAATCTCCATTTCTAGAGAAAGTTCGAAGTGATTGAAAAGTAGATTCGTTTTACCCTGTTCTAGTGTTCAGTTTCGAGATGATGTTGGTGATAATAAAAATTAAGATCGTCATCATATAGATGAAATTATGAAAATGCTAGGGGAAATATCATTTTGCCATAACATCAGGGAAGAGTTGTAAGCATTGAGAAATATCAGAGTGACTCTTGGAGCAGGAAGCTACAAGATTCTTGTGAAATGCAATGATTTTAAAAATCATGCCCCACTATGGCTGATTCATGTTGATGTTTGACAGAAAGCAACAAAATTCTGTAAAGCAATTATCATTCAATTAAAAAATAAATTAATTAAAAAATCAAACCCCCTAAGGATTTATTCATTTTTATTTTACACTTTAAAGATTGTGAAATGAGTATTTCCTGACATTTACTGATATTGCCATATCAGTAAACAAGAATGTCACAGTTGCCAATGGTTGCAGCCACCACAGGTGGTGAGCTGGTGAGCCCTGAGAGAACTCAGAAGGAAAGGAATACCTGCCATGTAGCAGCCATTAGAGTGCAACCACTCCCTGTGGTGAGCCCTGAGGAAACAAAGCTCAAAATGTGAAAAGAGGATATTGGTCCCAGATAACTGAGGTGCTTTTCAAAGGAATGGTTTCTGTGAGCCTAGACTCTTGCATCCTTTCCATACATGTTGTTGTTGGTCAGTCACCAAGTTGTGTCCAACTCTTTGTGATCCCATGGACTGTAGCATGGCAGGCTCCTCTGTCCTCTCCTCTCTCTCAGAATTTGCTCAAATTCATATCCATTGAGTTGGTGATGCTATCTAACCATTACATCCTCTGCTGGCCTTTTGCCTTCAATCTTTTCCCAGTATCAGAGTCTTTTCCAATGAGTCAGCTCTTCCCATGAGGTGGCCAAAGTATTGGAGCTTCAACTTCAGCAATAGTCCTTTCCAATGAATACTCAAGGTTGATCTCCTTTAGAATTGACTGGTTTGATTTCCTTGCAGTCCAAGGAACTGGGAAGAGTGTTCTCCAGCACTACAGTTTGAAAGCATTAATTCTTCAGTGCTCAGCCTTCCTTATGGACCTGGAAAAACCAGTTTTAACTGTAAGGACCTTTGTCAGCAAAGTGATGTCTCTGCTCTTTAATACACTGTCTAGCTTTGTCATAGCTTTCTTTCTAAGGAACGTCTTTGAACATCATGGCTGCACTTCACTGTTCACAGTGATTATGAAGCCCAAGAAAATAAAATCTACCACTACTTCTACTTTTTCCCATTATATTTGCCATGAAGTGATGGGGCTGGATGCCATGATCTAAGTTTTTTAAGGTTGAGTTTCAAGTCAACTTTTTTACTCTCCTCTTTCACCTTCATCAAGGGGCTCTTTAGTTCTTCTTTACTTTCTGCCTTTAGAGTGTTATCATCTGCATATTTGAGATTGTTGGTTTTTCTCCCAGCAATATCGATTCCACTTTGTGATTCATCCAGCCCAGCATTTTGCATGAAGTACTCTACTGCATGAACTATAAGTTAAATAAACAGGGTGACTATATATAGCCTTGTTGTACTCCTTTCCCAATTTTAAACGAGTTACTTGTTCCATATCTGGTCCTAACTGTTGCTTCTTGACCTGCATACAGGTTTCTCAGGAGACAGGTAAGGTGGCCTGGTACTCTCATCTCTTTAAGAATTTTCCACAGTTTGTCGTGATCCACACAGTCAAAGGCTTCAGCATAGTCAATGATGCAGAAGTAGATGTTTTACCAAAAGTCCCTTGCTTTCTCCATGGTCCAGCAAATGTTGGCAGTTTGATCTCTGGTTCCTCTGCCTCCTTGAAACCAAGCTTGTACATCTGAAATTTCTCAGTACACAAACTATTGAAGCCTAACTTGAAGGATGTTGAGCATAACCTTGCTGGCATGTGAAATGAGCGCAGTTATATGGTAGTTTGAACATTCTTTGATGTTGCCCTTCTTTGGGATTGGAATGAAAACTGACCTTTTCTAGTCCTGTGGCCACTTATAAGTTTTCCATATTTTGCTGTCATATTGAACACAGCATTTTAACAGCATCGTCTTTTAGGGTTTGAAGTAGCTCAGCTGGAATTCTGTCACCTCCACTAGCTTTGTTCCTAGTAATGCTTCCTAAGTCCCACTTGACTTCGCACTCTGGGATGTTTCCATGCATAGAAAACTGCTAGATTCCTTAACTTGGGATATTTGGTTTTCTTTAATTCATTAAAAACAAAACAAAACAAAAAATTTTGACATTCAGACTATCTGCCCTTTGTATTACCTGGCTCCTCCCCACTGCCCTCCTGCTAGGAGCAGTCCTCTCAGGGTTACTTCAGATGCTGTCTCCTGGGCTTGAAGTTCTCACAGTTCCCATGAAATAAAATATAACTCTCAGCTTTTAGGTTGTGAATATTTTTTAAGTTGACAGGATGTTACTGGAGATAGCCACAATGTGTTTAGTTATTATTTTATTTTGATTTCCTGTAATCAAATATATTACCATCATATTTCAAATATACTATCAAAGTAAAATCTGCATTGTAGATGTGCTTTTACAGTTAAAAGCAGTGAATCACTTTTACAGTGAATTTCCTATACTGACATTCAATGATAATATGATTATTCTAGTTTATGAAAAAATTAATTAAATGAACTTAGGATTTTCTTAAAACTAACATTTGCTCTATAAGCCTGTCGTTTAACTTTTGGAGCTCAGAGTTAGCAACAGAGTTAGCCAGGCTGCTGGGCATGATGGAACAGGAGGTAGAACTGTAGTGAAAGTGAGTGGTAGGGGACAGAAGAAAGCAACAGGATGAAGAATCTTTGTGTCTCGTAGCTCGTTGAAGGCTTGTCTAGGGTTAGAGTTAATAACTGTAAAGAAAGACTAGAACTGTATATTATCTCTTCCCTGTGACACCCAGGCCATGCCATTGTTGTCCACTGTTGTTCAGTTGCTAAGTTGTGTCTGCCTCCTTGTGACCCCTGTACTGTGGCACGCCAAGCTTCCCTGTCCTTCGCTATCTCCCAGAATTTGCTCAAACTTATGTCCATTGAGTCAGTGATGCCATCTAGCCAACTCACCCTCTGTCACGCCTTCTCCTCCTGCCTTCAGTCTTTCCCAGTATCTGGGTCTTTTCCAATAAGTCAGCTCTTTGCATCAGGCGGCTAAAGTAGTGGAGCTTACGCTTCAGCATTAGTCCTTCCAGTGAATATTCAGGGTTGATTTCCTTTAGGATTGACTGATCTCCTTGCTATTGAAGGGACTCTCAGGAGTCTTCTCCAACACCACAATTCAAAAGCATCAATTCATTTGTGCTCAGCCTTTTTTATGGTTCAACTCTCACATCCATGCATGACTACTGGAAAAACCATGGCTTTGACTAGATGGACCTTTGTGCTTTTCAATATGCTGTCTAGATTTGTCGTAGCTTTCCGTCAGGAGCAAGTTAATTTCATGGCTGCATTCATTGTCCATAGTGATTTTGGAGCCCAAGCAAATAAAGTCTGTCACTGTGCTTAGGTGGGCTTTAGAAGAGTAGCACACAGAAGGAACACTGCTGTCTTTAGTACAGCTGGGGCTTCTCCCAGGCTGAAGGATCCCTTGGAGCCAGCCCTGAGGCCCCATCTCACATTTGTAATTTATTTATTTCAATTTATTTCTTTCTAAGTTTGGGCTGCAATGGTTACCTTTGCAGTTCAGTGTCAGGTCTCCTGATCTCAAGATTGATGTTCTTCCCTGGAGCTTCTCTGGTATCCTCATTCTTGGAGTCTGAGTTTTATATTTAACATACTAGTGATCCCTCTTCCCCATACCTCAGTAACAAATACAAGGTCTGGTTTTTATTTTCCTCTTGGATTGACAGTTTTCAACCTCTTCTAGGATCTAGTCTAGGACTATACATTTAAAATGCATGCTTTGATCAATGGAATAAAATAGAAAGCCCAGAGATAAATTCACGCACATATGGACACCTTATCTTCGACAAAGGAGGCAAGAATATACAATGGATTAAAGACAATCTCTTTAACAAGTGGTGCTGGGAAATCTGGTCAACCACTTGTAAAAGAATGAAACTGGATCACTTTCTAACACCATACACAAAAATAAACTCAAAATGGATTAAAGATCTAAACGTAAGACCAGAAACTATAAAACTCCTAGAGGAGAACATAGGCAAAACACTCTCCGACATACATCACAGCAGGATCCTCTATGACCCACCTCCCAGAATATTGGAAATAAAAGCAAAAATAAACAAATGGGACCTAATTAACCTTAAAAGCTTCTGCACATCAAAGGAAACTATTAGCAAGGTGAAAAGACAGCCTTCAGGATGGGAGAAAATAATAGCAAATGAAGCAACCGACAAACAACTAATCTCAAAAATATACAAGCAACTCCTACAGCTCAACTCCAGAAAAATAAACGACCCAATCAAAAAATGGGCCAAAGAACGAAATAGACATTTCTCCAAAAAAGACATACAGATGGCTAACAAACACATGAAAAGATGCTCAACATCACTCATTATCAGAGAAATGCAAATCAAAACCACTATGAGGTACCATTTCACACCAGTCAGAATGGCTGCGATCCAAAAGTCTACAAATAATAAATGCTGGAGAGGGTGTGGAGAAAAGGGAACCCTCTTACACTGTTGGTGGGAATGCAAACTAGTACAGCCACTATGGAGAACAGTGTGGAGATTCCTTAAAAAACTGGAAATAGAACTGCCTTATGATCCAGCAACCCCACTGCTGGGCATACACACTGAGGAAACCAGAAGGGAAAGAGACACGTGTACCCCAATGTTCATCGCAGCACTGTTTATAATAGCCAAGACATGGAAGCAACCTAGATGTCCATCAGCAGATGAATGGATAAGAAAGCTGTGGTACATATACACAATGGAGTATTACTCAGCCATTAAAAAGAATACATTTGAATCAGTTCTAATGAGATGGATGAAACTGGAGCCTATTATACAGAGTGAAGTAAGCCAGAAGGAAAAACATAAATACAGTATACTAACGCATATATATGGAATTTATAAAGATGGTAACAATAACCCGGTGTACGAGACAGCAAAAGAGACACTGATGTATAGAACAGTCTTATGGACTCTGTGGGAGAGGGAGAGGGTGGGAAGATTTGGGAGAATGGCAATGAAACATGTAAAATATCATGTAGGAAACGAGTTGCCAGTCCAGGTTCGATGCATGATGCTGGATGCTTGGGGCTGGTGCACTGGGACGGCCCAGAGGGATGGTATGGGGAGGGAGGAGGGAGGAGGGTTCGGGATGGGGAACACATGTATACCTGTGGCGGATTCATTTTGATATTTGGCAAAACTAATACAATTATGTAAAGTTTAAAAATAAAATAAAATTAGAGGAAAAAAATGATAACAAAAAAAAAAATAAAATGCATGCTTTGATACATGCTTTGAACATTCTAAGTTTTAATTGTTGTCACTCAGTCATGTCCGACTCTTTGGGACCCCATGAACTGTAGCCTGCCAGGCTCCTCTGTCCATGGAGTTCTCCATTTGAAAATACTGCAGTGAGTATCCATTCCCTTCTCTAGGGAATCTTTCTCACCCAAGGATCGAACCCTGGTCTCCTGCATTGCAGGTGGATTCTTTACCTCTGAGCCACCAGGAAAGCTGATATAATTTACATAATTGAAGTTCCAGTCATGACTGTGTGTCTACTTATCTATGTAAAATGAATATATTCCTCATAAATTATTTATCTACTTTTGGCTCTTGCCTAAACCCATATTGTGTACTACGTTTATAATTCATTGTCACACATTCAGTTTAATATACAGAATACTGTGAAGCTTTAGAATTAACCAGAAGAAGGCTTTTGTTATTCCTTTACTATAACTACATAGGTCATAAGTACTCATTAAGTGCTTGTGGTTGGGGAAACAAAACAAACACAGAAATAACTGTGAGAGTATGAATCAACATTTCCATAGTGCTTTTCTAAACATATGGCAGAGTTATAATAGGATATAAAAAACTGCTGGTATTGCCATTTTTTGCTCTCTGCTTCTCTCTTGTTTTGGTTTTATCATATCCAAAATATTTAAAAGTTAAAGTCAAACAATAAATGGGGTAAAATTGCCGTTCTTTTTTTTTTTTTTGATTGCATGATAGTGCATTTTCTCTTTCTTTTGGCAAACTTTATTTCTTTGTAAATATTTTATATTCCAACATTTCTATTGCTCCTGAACTTTAAAATTTCCCTTTGGAATACAAAGCTGTATTACAGTAACTCAACAGGTTAGAAATTATACAGCTTTTATCCTAGACGTGGGAAATGCCGCCTTTATAAATAAGACCTTCTGTTGAAAACTAATAAGAAATAAGAGAATGATTTTGAATATTTAATGTTCCTTCAGCATACTTCAGTGAATCAAATTTCTGGGCCTAACTAAGAACTGACCCAATAATGCAGAAAAGATATCTCCTTCAGAATTTTCTCTAAAGATGTTATTGAGGTGCGGTTCTCCTTAGTTCCTCTGTTGCTTTACTGCTAGAGTGACACGGGCCTTTATAGTAAGAAATATACGGTTTATCTTATGTCCCCATTTAGGCAAAGAACTCTCCAAACTCTTGGAATTTCCTAAGTGATGAGGGCAAAATGGTATCCTTTGTTATGTTAATGATGACTTTTGGACCCCATCTGTTGGTAGGGTTAGTTGTCAGTGTAGCCAACTGCTGATGAGAGAGTTGGAGCTTTCAGCTCCACCACTGGCTTCCTGGAATGGGAGAAGGGCTGGAGACAGAGTTGGTCCCAAATGGCCAGTGAGTTGATCAGTCTTGCCTATGTTGTGAAGCCTTCATGAAAATCCTAAAGATCAGGGATAGGAGACATTCCAGGTTGGAGAACAGTTGGAGACATAGGGAGAGTAGTACCCTTGGAAAGAGAGCAAGGAAGTACTGCACAGCTGCTATACCCCTTACTCTATGGATCTCTTTCATCTGGCTGTTTCTGAATTATATCCTTTTTTTTTGTTTGTTATTTTTTAATTTTTTTTTATTTTTTAACTTTACAATATTGTATTGGTTTTAAAATACACTGATGACCTAATGAACAAATGGGCTTCCTGAGTTCTGCGAACTGTTCTGGCAAAATCAGTGAAACTCAAGGAAGGAGTCATGGGAACACTGACTTATATAGTCGTAAGTCTGAAGCACAGATGACAACCTGCACTTGTAATTGATCAGGTTTTAGGGTGGCAGGCAATCTTGTGAGCCCTGCCTATGGAATCTGATTCTTTCTCTGGTAGGTAGTGTCAGAGTTCACTAAATTTAGTGAACTCTTAAGACCGTCTGTTGGTGTCCTGAGAATTGTTCCGTGGTTTGTGGGGAAATTTTCCACCTCTGATACATTGGAAATGGTTCCAGAAACTCAAAATAGATTGTTAGGTCTTTATGTCCAGGTTATTTTTGTTTCCTTAGCTTGTAAGGGCTTGATTTAGTGTAAAGGGTAGGGAGATTGTAGACAGAATCTGAACCTATGACTCTGCTCTACAGCTACACAATTGTGTGACTTTGAAAACAGTAGGCCCTATATTTATCAACTGTAAAAAGGAAATAATATCATATCCTTCAGAGTCCATGTGTTAGTGTGTGTGTAGCTCTTTAGTGATAAATATGATGGGATTCTGTGAATTTAGCAATGCTCCATGAAGGTTTTCAGAGTCATATTTCTCACTGCAACTCGGCCAGGTCAGCTGGGAGAGTTGGAGAAGATCTTCTAAGACGATGCAAAGAGTTAGATTCAAGAAGGTAAGGAATAAGCTGGAAACCAAGAGTTCTTGTGTATAAAATCCTACCCCTCTGTAGGTTTGATTTTTAACTGATGTTCCTGATACAATATAGGGCTTAGCAGGATCAAATACAGGGTAAGTTGAGGTCATTGCTGAAGGAGGAGCAAGTCCAGCTCAGTTTGTGGTCTCAAAGGTGGAATCATGGCAGTCAACCAGGATCAAAACTGGAAGTTCCCTGAGAGGCTGGAAGCCAGGAAGGAGAGAATGCTGGAGACAGAGCAGAAATTGGGAGCCAAGGATCAGTAACCAAGAAAGCAGACCTATAACAGGAGAAAAGCGTGTGGTAAAGAGCTTTGTGTGGAGTCCAGCTTATTTAGGTGGAGACTGTCTTGTTTAAAGCATCTGACCCAGCTCTTTGGCGCCAGTGGGACTCACCCTGAAAATCTCTGCTACGTCCTGAGCCATAGATTATCGAACGTAGGAAAATAAAACAAGGAAAACACACAAACCTTTTGATATGCGCAGCAGTGAAAAATAACCCTCATTGAGACATGTGGTTTTCATAGCTTAGGTTATGGATTCTTTAGCATTCTGTTATTCATTTTCTTGGCTCCTCTGTCTGTTTACCAAAACTTGGACACCACAACTTGAAATCAGGGTATGAAGAGGATGTGGATCTGTGTGGACGCAGAATCGAAAAATTGTCATTAAATATGCGATAGAAAGTGGAAAAGTAGACATAGATCTTACATAGGAAAAGTTCAGAATGATGACCTTAAACTTTGATGATAGGTGAAGTTCATTTTGGTATTCCTTGTCTAGAAAAAGAGCATACTTATGTCATATTCTAGAAAGATTCCTATCAAGTTTTTCCAATGTTTGGAGAAACTGATATTGATATGTTGGCTTTTTCAGAAAATCATTTCTGAAAAATATCTTCTCCATTTGTTAGGAAATGATGACTATGTTAATCATGTACCTGAGGAACATAGGGTGTCTCCACAAATTTAGATGATATTATTTTGATCATTTTTGTTCTTAGAGGATATAGAGTGTTATCAAATTATCATTCTCACTGACCTCTTGCAACATTCATTTTTCTGGTGAATACTTCCTTTATCCTGCCACTGGCATATTCTTCCTCAAATATAATTGAAGAGAAATAAATGTTAATAATCCAAAGGAGATGGGTATTAATTATGACATTTAATAATTTAGATAGAAATTTTTTAAGTTTTGAGTCTTTGTTCTTAGACGTGCGTGTGTGCTCAGTCGCTCATTTGTGTCTGACACTGCATCTCCATGGGCTGTAGCCTGCCAGGCTCTTCTGTCCATGGGACTTTCCTGGCAAGAGTGGGTTGTTATTTCCTCCCCCAGAGGATCTTCCCAACCCAGGGATTGACCTGCATCTCCTGCATTGCAAGTGGATTCTTTACCACTGAGCTACTTCCCAAGTACCCCTTGTCCTTAGACAAATCCCCTTGAAATGGTGTGAATCACACTGTATTTTCTTTATGGAGTCCCCATGTCTCACTGCCTGTCCCAGTCTCTCTCTATATTCTTTTTGGCTCAGGATCTCATGGATAGGAAGCTGGGAAGTTTAGGTCACTTGTTTCTTCAGATATTGTATGCAATAGGTTGGATGTGATAGAAATCTTGAGAAACATACCTGGATGGAGAGTGTTAGAAACCTTTCCTTTTGACTGGTTTTTACTTAGTATTATTATTTTAACATGCTGCTTGTCATGACAATCAAAAAAGTGGAATTTGGAAAGTACTGAAGCAATATTGTAGTATTTTGGCTCATAAAATATGTGCAAGTTTTCCTGTCTTAAGTCAGTTTTGAGTTGGAACATTTCATGACTTCTCTGGAATGGTAGCCACCATCTGGCCAATATAATCTTTCAGGATTCTTGAAGCCAAAATGTCGCATCATTCTCTGAAAGAAATTCATTTTCAGACCTCTCCAGGACCTCAGAGGGTCACAGCTACCAAAAATGAGGAAATGAATCCTGTTCCTCTCTGTTCAGAAACATCTACTTCAAAAGGTGACGCGCTTTCCTTTATCTCTGCCTTTCTTTAACTTCCTCTGTCTCCTCTTTTGAGAGCTTTTCTGCTTGCAGGAGCCCCAAATCCATATGGCTGACTAGGGGCTGGCTTTTTGGTAACTTATGTTTTAAAGTATTGAGAAAGAATATCCAGTAGATTACTTTGAATAAGGTGTCTGTTTTCCGGACCAAAAAGCCATTACTGGGAAACGACCAGATCGTGTAATACCCGACTGCGTCCCTCGCAGCCCTTGTGGGCAGGGCACAGTGAGAGCGTGGCTCTCGGCTTTTCTTCTCGGCCCATCTTCCGTTGTCTTTTCATACGTGTGTTTTCATCTCATGCTCCAACCACCCAGGCCGACTCTGCCATTCTCCTTAAACATCATATTCTGTGATTTTTTTGCTCATATTGAAATTGCCCTCACATCTTCCTTCTTCATTTTTTCCTCTTTGTCTTATAAATTATACCTCATGTAAAAATTTAGCCTTCAACAAATAGATGGACACAATGTATATAAAGTAGAGGAGGGACTTCCCTAGCAGTCCAGTAGTTAAGACTCTGCAGTTCTAATGCAGGGGGCACAGGTTCGATCCCTGGTCAGGAAACTAAGATTTCACATGCACGGTGAGTCCTAACTAATTAATTAAAATAGTACTTAAAAATAGAGGTGATGGCATTAGTAAAAACATGGAGGCTTCAAACTGAATATTTAATTCATCAGAGTTAACACAGATTTCTAGGATATTTTATTTGTCATGGCTAATAAATTTTGAAAGTATAGAGGCTATAATATATTTTTTTGCTTGTGAGAGTTTGTTTAAAGAGATACCATTTTAGTTGAAGGAACAAATCCTTTTTTTTTTTAATTGTCAGTTATTTCTTCAGAGAAACAGGTCACTGATAATTCTCACCTGGGCAGCGTTTCTCAAATGGAGATTTATGGGATACTACATGTTAATTAAAGTAATACTCAATTGATTTGTATTGATGGAACAGTCTTCGCGGGAGGCAGGTAAAGTTGGAGCTTCCTGTTGGAAAGCCACTCCACGGGTACACTGGAAACCCAGTGTGTGTGCTGGTGAGAAGGTCCCCTTGTTGCATGTGAGTTAGCCTCTCTGAGCTGGCAGACCTGCTATTATTTATTAAGGGGCCTTTATCATGAGGCAGTTGAGGGACTCCAAATGTAGGCATTGCTCTCTTCTTTTTATATGACTCATCTTTCCTTCTTCACTAGATTTAGATAGGTTAAAAAAATGAACCCTCTGTGTTATTGGTTGAGAAAAGACAGTCTCAGAGACTGAACAAACTCAACTTACTATTTTATAGAATACACTCCTCTGCTAGAATCACTGAGTATTTCAAGTTTAATGTACTTTGCCATTAGTTTAGTACAGTCACAGTACCAAAGGTCTCCTTCCTGAGATTTATCTTTCTACATAGAGTCATTAGGATCTGTTATACAGGGATAAGGTAAACTACTAGTTTTCTGATGAAAGCTAACTGTGACAATGACCATCTGGTTGTTTCAAAGGATAAACTAGGAATTAATGTGATGGACCATTCATTTATAGTCTCAGCTTCCTCACATTTTATAGGACTGCAGTGAAGGTCAAATATGCTAAAGTTCCTGAAATCCTACGTTATGATCATGGGGCATGGTAGTGGATTAATGAATGTGAACTATTTTCTTTTTTCCTCCTTTTATTTTTTGTCATATGTTATTAAAATTAAATACATATTGACCTAGTGATTTTCATAACCCTTTAGTGAAAGCCTTTTGTATGGTGACCCCAAAGACACTCTCAAAATATCTTCAGAACTGAACACAAATTATAAGAACTGACTATGATTAAAACAGCAAAACTCCACAAAGTACGAAAATAATCTGAAAGAAAGAAAACTCTAGTTCTCTCAAATGATTTTAAATCACCAAAACCATGAGACTTAAGGTTTAAAAATAATTCAACAGCAAAGAATGCATAATCTCAAGTATGCCTAGGGCCAAAATAACTTGAAAAAAAACCTTGGACCTGCTAAATTTAAAAAAAGAGACTATAAGTAAGCTAAGAACAGTGATAAAAACTAGTGTGATGTGGTTATAAATAAAAATGAAAGCTAATTTAAAATCTACTCAGGATTAAACCAGGACCTGGAGTTTTGACAGAAAGCTTACAAGGTTACAGTCATCTGCATCTGAGAACGTCTGGGCAAGTCAAGGTGTCTAATCATGAACCTCATTGACTTTAGGGTTCATGGTGCTGCAGATTTACAAATGGGTTGGGTTTCCCTGGTAGCTCAACTAGTAAAGAATCTGCATTGCAGGAGACCCCAGTTCGATTTCTGGGTTGGGAAGATCTGCTGTAGAAGGGATGGGCTACCCATTACAGTGTTCTTGGGCTTCCCTGGTGGCTCAGATGGTAAAGAATCCACCTACAATGCGGGAAACCTGGGTTTGATCACTAGGTTGGGAAGATCCCCTGGGGAAGGGGACAGCTACTCACTCCAGTATTCTGGCCTGAAGAATTTCATGGACAGAGGAGTCTGGCAGGCTACAGTCCATGGGGTCGCAAAGAGTAGGCCTTGACTGAGCGACTTTAACTTTCACACTATGGTTTCTGGAGCCTGCTAGTGGGCTGAGAGCTGAGCAGAGGGCCATTAGGATCCAGGGCTCAGTCCCACGGTCTTTGAACAACAGGTAAACCCTAGTCCTGGTAGAGTTCACTTCTAAAGCCCATCCTGGTCTAACAGCTATAATAAAATCACCAGATATTCCCTGAGAATCACATCAGCAATTGGGTTGACCATCTTTCGTAATCAAGCTTTTATAAAAGATGGCTCATGAAAGAATTGTTCCTTCTTGGTTTCTGTCTTTTCTCCCTCTCTCTTTTTTCTTTTTTCTCACTTGCCTCTTTTGAAATTGCTGAAGGGTGAGAATAAATAAAAGTCTTCCTAAGGGTGAAGAAAACAAAAGACCTGCAGAGAAAACAAGCAGTTTTTGAATAATTGGAGTAGACACTATGTAAAAATAGACAATGAAGCTGGATTTAGGAGTGTACTTGCATTTTAGTTAATTTAGTAGTTGACATAAGAACAGCATCTGTTCCTATAAAGATTAAATTCCTGTAATCTCTAATACTAGGCATATTATTAATGGATATTCACTTAATGGAAAGTAGACAACATGCCAAGGTCAAACTAAACTCTAAAAAAAAGGTGCAACTTTTACATTTTCTGTATTATTCTATTAATTTAGAAATTTGGAAGAGACAGAAAGGAACAAAACGTGTTTCCTGTACATAATTAATTAACAAGACAATATTTTTCTGTCAAGAATCTAGTCAAGAGAAAATGAATGCATTATATTTGCAAACACTGGGAGTTTATTTTAAAATATTATGAAAGGATATCTAATAACATATGAGGAATTATTTAAGTTGGAATCTGTAAATTGATATGACCATGTAAATAAATCAATTTGTGAGAAATAGACTTTTAATGAGAAACTATTATGTACTGTTTTTTCAAGTAAGTAAGAATGAGATTTCCAGGGGATGCAAAACGTAGTAAGTGTGCCCTCCCTTTCCACAGTCTGTCATTTTGAAAGAAAGTAGAGATAAGAACAAAGGGCATATGACTTGATATCATAGACCGTATTTTCAGGAACAAAATCAAGGGTGGCTATAGAGTTTGGAGGCCTTAAACTTATACAACTTGGTGAGCTTGGTTTTAGAAAAAATAATTTAAAATTACAAATAAAGGAATAAGGTCAACAGTTAAAATAACTTTGAATGAGAAAATAATAATTTATCAATTTAGAAAGCTGACAAATATCATAGAAATCGAGAAAAATATTTTTAGTAGCTCCTTGTCATACTTGTAAAACTATTTTTCTTTTTTTTTTTGGTTATAATCTTTCATTGGTTCCTCATCTGGCAGTTTTGTAATACCATTTTTCATATAGGGAATAGAAAAATAGTTCAGACCTCTCTATATCAACGCTGTTGAAAATTTGTATTTTTAAAACTGTTTGAAAGCTCTCACTTTTATGACTTTATTGGTGATATGATAATTCCTGTGCTATTTCAAGGCATTATAGTTTTTTTGCACAGTTTCTGGTTATAATACTCCTTGACTTTTGGACGTGAATTAACCAGTTTGTCAGTGGCTTCCTCATAGAAGGAACTGGATGAGTTGGTAAGATGAGCAGTAGGAGGAGACCTAGAAATTGTCCATATACTAGATGGCCAGCAATAATTGAGCTGTGAACCACAATCCTATATTCAGATAAATCCAGACTAAATACATCCCGATTCACCTTCCCTAACTGGACCCTCTAAAGTTGGCTGTAGCCCCTCTAACACTACCATGCATGAAGAGCAGTATGAGTAATGTTAAAGTGATTGGGAGAGAAATAGCTGACTGTTGCAGATTTTACAAAGCATTTAACCCTGTCCGTGTGACATATGAGATCTATCAGGTGAAGGGCCCTGAAGCTTACACTTTCTTAAGTTCAAGGTCAGTCTGCTTCTGTCACAGAGAAGTCAAATGGTGATAAAGGAATTCAGGATCCTTAGAACTCATATTTGACTAGGGATTAGAAAAGACCTTACTCAGGAGAGGACATTTGGGATAGCCTTGAAGGAACAATAGGCTTTCAAGAAGCAGATGTTTCAATGAAATTATTTCAGAAGAATGGAACAGTCTTAACAAATACACGAAAGTTCTAACAT
The DNA here is from genome assembly GCF_002263795.3 of Bos taurus. Classification (NCBI taxonomy): domain Eukaryota; kingdom Metazoa; phylum Chordata; class Mammalia; order Artiodactyla; family Bovidae; genus Bos; species Bos taurus. The sequence goes on from NC_037335.1 coordinate 36,231,168, forward strand.
TTTAGCATATTAAATATCATCTGTTGGAGATATTAGCAACACAGATTACCAGCCCTATTCTGATGTTTTAATTCAGATCTGGACTGGAACATAGAACATGTTTCTTTTTTTTTCTTTCTTTTATTTTTTAATTGAAAGATAAGTGCTGTCCAATATTGTATTGACTTCTGTCGTATAACAGTGTGAATCAGCCGTAAGTATACATATGTCCCCTCCCTCTTAAACCTCTCTCCCACCCCATCCCACCCCTCTAGGTTGTCACAGAGTACTGTGTTGAGCCTGTGTGTTATACAGCAACTTTCCATTCACTATCTGTTTTACATATGATAATGAATATATTTCAGTGCTGTTCTCCTTATTTATCCCATCCTCTCCATCCCCCACTGGGTCCACAAGTCTCTGTGTCTGTGTCTTTATCCCTGCCCTGCAAATAGGTTCATCAGTACCATTTTCTAGATTGCATATATATGCATTAATATATGATATTTGTTTTTCTCTTTCTGACTTACTTAATTCTGTATACCAGGCTCTGAGTTTCCCTGCCTCACTAAAACTGACTCAAGTGAGTTGATTTTTTATGGCTGAGTAATATTCCATTGTATGCATGTACCACGACTTCTTGATCCATTTATCTGTCAGTGGACATCTAGGTTTCTTCCATGTCTTAGCTATTATAAATAGAGCTGCAGTGAACATTGGGATACATGTGTCTTTTCTCCATTAGGCTTTTCTCAGGGTATATGCCCAGTAGTGAGATTTCTGGGTAATATGGTAGTTTTGTAAAAGAAGTCTCCCTGCTAGGATGTGTGTTTTTAATAAGCAAAGAAAGGTGGTTCTGCTGCAGGTGACTGTGCTCAGTATTTTAAAAATAAAATGTGACGAAATAATGATATTTTTGGCAAAGTCTCTAAGTCTGACATGTTTATGAGTAGTGAGGATTGTGGTCATGGTAGGCAAATTAGGGATCTAATGTATAAGATTGTGTGTGTGTTGGTTGCTTAGTAGTGTCTGACTCTTTGCAATCCCACAGACTGAAGCCCACCAGGCCCCTCCATTCATGGGATTCTCCAGGCAAGAACACTGGAGTGGGTTGCCATTTCCCTTTCCAAAAGGAACTATAGAAAGAAAGAAAGTGAAATCACTCAGTCGTGTCCGACTCTTTGCATCCCATGGACTATAGCCTACCAGGCTCCTCCGTCCATGGAATTTTCCAGGCGAGAGTACTGGAGTGGGGTGCCATTTCCTTCTCCAACATATAAGATTAGGTTTACTTAATTCTTTCAACAAAACTTCTGGCCATATATTTAGTAGGCAGTAATGAGGAGTAGTGAGTAGTGAGAAGAAAAGCTATGACCAATTTAGACAGCATTATTAAAAAGCAGAGATAGCATATTAAAAAGCAGAGACATCACTTTGCCAACAAAGGTCTGTCTAGTCAAAGCTGTGGTTTTTCCAGTAGTCATGTATATATGTGAGAGTTGGAGTATAAAGAATGCTGAGTGCTGATGAATTGGTACTTTTGAACTGTGGTGTTGGAGAAGACTCTTGAGAGTCCCTTGGACTGCAAGGAGATCCAAACAGTCCATCCTAAAGGAAATCAATCTTTGAGTATTCATTGGAAGGACTGATGCTGAAGCTGAAGCTCCAATACTTTGTCCAACTGATGTGAGAACTGACTCATTGGAAAAGACCCTGATACTGGGAAAGATTGAAGGCAGAAGGAGAAGGGGACAATAGAGGATGAGATGGTTGAATGGCCTCACTGACTCAATGGACATGAGTTTGAGTAAGCTCTGGGAGTTGGTGATGGACAGGGAAGCCCGGTATGCTGCAGTCCATGTATCACAAAGTCAGACACGGCTAAGTGACTGGACTGAGACTGAATGAGGAGGTATTGAAGATTCTTGAGCAGGATCATGGCATGATTGCAGCTGTACTTTAATTGAACAGCTCTGTCAGTTAAAGGGATTGTGTGAGTTTGGGATGACCAAAAACGAGGGGTCTTGTTAACTAAAACTTATCAAGAGATGAAGAAGTCCTGTCAAAGATGTGATATGTAAAACAGATGGATGAAAGGGATATTATAAAAAGGAAGAAAAATAATTTCAAGGGGATAGAAAGTGTCAAGAGTGTTCATGCTCCAGGGAGTCAAAGAAATGTGAAAACTGAAAAAGTTCATGTATATGGAATTTCAGGCCCATTTGGTATTGATGGAAATATATCTGCTCATTCATCATTGACTCTTTTCAGAGCTTTTCAATCCTCTTGATGTTTTGGTATGTATGCATTCATATTCCTATTATTGTTGCTTAAAGTTTAAAGTTTAGAAATGCAGTATCTAAAGTGGGTAAAACCACACTATTTCTGGAATTTGCTTTTTTTTTTTATAATTTGGGAGTGAGGGGGTCACTTTGCACTTAAAAGAAAATTGTATTGTTGATCATTTTGCTATTTCAACTCTAAATAACAATAAATTCCGGTCCCCAAAGCCACATTAGCCTTTCTTCCATTAAAATATGCATTCTACTCATAAATTTCCCTGCAGGGTCAGAGGAGTAAAGCAGAGATTGTATTTGTAGATTTTTTAGGTGCTTTAGGAAAAACAACATGTGTGAAATCTCCTTACACACAAACCTTCCATGCATTTTGGTTAAACACAGAATTGAGTACTTTCTTAACTAGACTGGCTTTATAAGTTGATGACAAACACGTTCTCATCTTTCCTTAATTGTTTTTTTAAACTGTTGATTATTTAATTTGATTCTCATTACTTGCATATTGGGCTTCCCTGGTGGCTCAGCTGGTAAAGAATCCACCTGCAGTGCAATCCCTGGGTTGGGAAGATCCCTTGGCAAAGGGAACAGCTACCCACTCCAGTATTCTGGCCATGGATTGTATAGCTAATATAATTCTACTTACCTTTCCAAATCATGATTAGGAATCTTGAATAAATTAATAGTGTTCTATGTGCACATTTGTAAAGTTGTTTTACTTAAAAAAAAAAAAATCTTGCCAGAAAGACTGATAAAAATACTGCCGGTAAAACACCTAACAGGGAAAAAAATAAGAGAGAGAAGAGAGAACTAATGGTGTCACACACCATGATCAACTTTAGAAGCTGCCCTTGCAGGTTAATGGTCTTGAATAATAATACTGTCCTCATGGCTAAAATCCAAGGATGCATTTAAGTATATAGGAAGGGAAACCAATTACCATATTCATGTAGTAAGTTTGTTTTTACCAAGCATGAGTATTGGTTATTTCATTAAGATACTTTTTCTTTATTACAAGCCTTAGTATTTATGAAGAAGTGAAAATCTTTTAGAATTTCCTTTAGTATTTGAATTTGAAAGAAAGAATAATATATATACACACATACATATATATTTGTGTATGTGTATCTATCTGTGTGTATGTATACATATATATATGTATATATGTAAATCTGTGCCCTGGCTTATATTCATAGACTTTAGTAAATAATTTCTTTAAGTAGGTACCTAACTCATATGTATTTGTTTGCTGCATTTTGACCATAAGCAAAATATATCCATATACAAAAGGTGTACGTATATTGAATCTCCTGAAATCACTAGTAATTTAATAAATTTCAGTTGAGGCGTAATCTTTGGTTGGAGTTATGTATTAAGGAGTGCTTTATAGGTCATGCCTTTATTTTGTCTTGCAGACTAGCAGGGGAGAGAGAAGACGAACAGACCATAAGCCATGGGAACTGTGCAGCAGCAGGGATATTTAAAGGAGTGGAGTAGTACAGGGTGGGGAGTTATTGACTGACGAGGTCTGAGCTAGGCTCCAGCCTTCCTGTTTCTCTAGGGATTGTGGAGATTCCTGGGGTGCAATACTTTTGGGGGGCTATAGTTGATTTACAATATTATATCATTTTCAGATGTACAATGTAGTGATTCAAAACTTTGTAGATTATATCCCAGCTAAAGTTACTATGTAATATTGACCACATTCCCTGTGCTGGATGTTATATTCCTGTAGTTTTTATTTTGTACATAGTTCGTACCTCTTAATCCTCTGTCTCACCCCTCCTCACTTCCGTCTCCCCGTGAAAATCTAAAAAAATAAAACAAATAAATATAACAAAACAGAAACAGACTTGAGATATAATACATTGTTGGTTCTAAAACATAGAAAGTCCTTCCAGGGGACTTAGGCAGTGTTTCCTTGTCATGACTAGGGGGAAAGAGTGTTAGTAACATCTACTGACTGGAGCCCAGGGATTTTGCTAACGTTTCTGTAATGCACAGAACAGTCCCACAAAGAAAGAAGGATTTGACTCAGTGTATCAGTGGGGAGAGATCCTGTTCTAAAGGGAGGTAGCTATTAGGGAGAGACTGAAGATGTTGATTGTGTAGACAGCAGCGACATTTGATATAGCAAGTTGTCTATGATGGTGAGAGGGGAAGTGAAAAAACAAGTGAAGCAATTGGGGCCTGAAAGGAAGAATTGTCTCTGTGTTAGAAGTTCTTGTACAGCAGATTGGATGTGGCTGCCATCAAGTTCACACTGGGTGGTGTTATTTTCTCTTGTTGAAGTAGGAGGTGAGAGCATCAATCTCATGGAGGAGGGAGGCCAGTGCCGGGCAGACTTCCGGAGAGTGGTGAAGGGTGGGCAGATGATTGAGAGGTGACACAAGTCCCATGGAAGCTGTAGATCATGAGTTGGCATTGGCTCCAGCCCTTACAGTGCTATGATTTTCTCAGGCAAGGCTCAAGCATTCAGCATGGGAAGGGGGGAAGGCACTCTGCAGAAGTGAATGGGGATTCTTAAGGCAGACACGTTGTGTGGGAATGCATGAGAGAGTTCACGGCACTGGTGGGGGCAGTTGGATGGTTAAGACTCTTGCCTGGGTGGTAAAGGGGAGCATAAGCCTTCATATCAGCTCTTTCAAAATTGATGTCTGTATTCCTAGATGCTTTCCATTTTTACTTCAGTCTCTATCAGTGTTGGGATTGCTTTGCTTTGCTTTGCAGATTTTCAGTTCAGTTGCTCGGTTGTGTCCGACTCCAGCATGCCAGGCCTCCCTGTCCATCACCAACTCCCGGAGTTTACCCAAACTCATGTTCATTGAGTCGGTGATGCCATTCAACCATCTCATACTCTGTCGTCCCCTTCTCCTCCTGCCCTCAATCTTTCCTAGCATCAGGGTCTTTTCAAATAAGTCAGTTCTTTGCATCAGGTGGCCTAAGTATTGGACTTTCAGCTTCAGCATCAGTCCTTCTAATGAACACCCAGGACTGATCTTTAGGATGGACTGGTTGGATCTCCTTGCAGTCCAAGGGACTCAAGAGTCTTGCAGATTTTAAACACTAGTTTTATCTTTCTCTGTAGTTTATTTTGCCTTCGAAAGGCACTCTGACAGGCCCAGACTCCATTTATCTGATGAATTGGAGTGACTGATAACATATTTATTTAGTAATTGTGGCCCATTCCTTTAGACTCCTCTTTTGTTTTTCCCCCTCTCGGCTTTGAAAGATCTACTTTCACGGCATTTTTAGATCCACCTCAAAAGCAGCTGGCACTCTCTCTAGGTTCCCAGAGACTTCAGACAGCAAACTTTGACAAAGGTCCTACAAAGAACTTTAAAGCAACATTTCCTTTGATTACATTAGGGACTATGGCTAGTTATGTAATGATTCAGGGTAGGAATTAGTCTGCATCTCTTAACTTTTGGCATCCTGGAGCCTTTATCTTTTCATTTGGTGCTTGAAAGCTTATCTCAGGAAAATCTATAGGCCTTTTTTCTAATTCTGGAAAATGAGGTGCTCACATGTGGCCTGGTGTGTATTCACAAATGCTCCTGTATACAAATACAAAAGAAACATTTTCTTCCATCCATAATGATCTGGAATTATTAATGAAAACACTTTCAGACATGTGTCTAAAACTTGAAGTGCTTAGTATTACACCGTGATATTTTGGTATGATGCTCAAAGGCCGTGGCTTTTGCTCAGTTGAAATTGTTAATAAATAAAACAGTATTTTTAGCTTCTGAAGCTAGGCCCAACCTTGTAGGAGGTCCTGAAATGGTGTCCTTTGATTGTTCTCAGCACCGGCTGGTCAGTGCAGCTCTGTTGGATGGAAAGAGTGGCTACTACATGCCTCCGTCTGGCAAGAGGCCCTGGGTATCTGCAAATGTGCTCTAAGGATAGCAGGGGACTGCACCCATCAGCTGTCAGGCACAGCTTCTGCTTCTACTCTGAACAATAGCCATGTGCCAGGGCAGTAATTATTGGTTGATTTTCCTTCTAAAATAAGTGTCCTAATAATTTGTCAGAAAACCAACTTAAATTGCTGTGATGTTGCCTGCAACAGTTAAAATAGAAAAAAAAAAAAAGCTGCGGTGGAAGTGTTTCAGTTTATTTCTGCGTGCAGTCTATAACTGGTAAATAGTGTGATTAAAATCTCGTTTGCAGGTTTTTTCCAAAAGGTTATTTCTGTGTGGGAAAACCCTTTGTTTTCTTCCTTAATACCCTGAGCTGTAAATTAAAGAATTAACAGAGTTTTGGGCAGTTGGGGGGGGGGGTGCGGGGGCAGTCAGTTGGCAAATAAAGATCCTCACTGTCTATGCTCTTTTGGAATACCTCCCATCTTTCTGGGGCTCAGAGAATGTATTCTCTAGAAAAGCATGCATAATCTGCACCAAAATTAGCTGGTACCAGGGGCTGTACTGCCCAGGGATACAAATCAGGGACTTGATATTTGAAGGTTAATTCAACTGAAATTCCAGAATATCTGAGTAGTATTACCTTGTATCTAGATTCAAGTGTTATCTGTTTTTTTCTTTTAACCAAGAGAGGTGAGATGGATATTTATGTAAATAAATCTGATGCTGTTTGGAAAATGGGAACAAAAGGACTGGCTGGAGCATAACAGATTTCAATGAGGATGGGACAGAAAAGGTCCCTCCCCCTCCTCTTGGTTTTCTGAATGTGTGATATGTATGTGTTTCAGTTCACAGGCAGCAAGAGTGAGACATTTCCTCCTCAGTTTGGCATGCTGTCATGGAAATGCTGATAGGGTTATTTGACAGAGATGTAGCATATAAAAAAAAAGTATAAATTGCATTATTGTATTATACCCTGTTCCATTTTGGACTCATTTTATTAAAGTTCTTTAAAGGTTTATTTTCATCTACAAACCAAGGAATTGTACCCTATTCTGTCTTGCCAGGATCCAATTAACGTCAAGTTGAGTTTTCTGTGTGGACGGGGCCAGTCCATGGCCCTGGGTGATCATCTATTATTATCATTGCTTGCCGGTACATGACTTCACAGCCTAGCATAGAGCCAGTTGTCATCTTTCCATCTTTTGTACCCCCAAATAGCTCACTGGGGAGAATTTGAGAATGGGCGGGTGACAGGCTACTCTATTTCAGAATGCAGAGATCAATCGTGGTTAGCAAGATTAAGCTCAGTGAGACATTTTATGGAAGAAACACTTTCCCCATATTCAACTTGCTTGTATGGGTGTTAATTTCTGTCTCTTATTAAAAATGTTTTTATTTTAGGAAGAATGATATAATATGGAAAATAAATGCCACTCTTTTGCTTGCTACATGTGCTCAGTTGGAAGGATATCAGATGAGTATTTTTATTATCCTACAAATTGTTACTGGTTCTAATAGTTACCTAATATTGAATGAGTATGTTTGGAATTCTGCAGATCATTGCCAAGTAATTTTTGGCTTTGAGTCTACAGAGAAGTGAATTTAAAAAAAATAATGGAAGGACATAGATTCATATCTAAATTATCCATATGACTGAAATAATTGTACTTTATTTAAGAAGTATCAAATATCTACAATATGCTAGGCATCATACAGAATGAAGCTATAACATAAGCCTCTTAAACTTAGAATACCTTGATCTCTAGCAGAGTATTGGTTCAAATTTGAATAATGTTGAACTTTTTAAAAGCATTTTTAAAATTAGTTTTAGTCAAACGATTCTGGTGTATAGGCAAGTCAACTTTTTCATCATTTTTCTTTTTCTTTTTTATATTATTTATCCATTATGTGTCTACATGCTTATTAACAAATGACAGTACCCCTTAATATAAAACATTGAGTTGGAAGAAAATATTTTTAAACAATGAAATTTTTAAATGTTTCATCTTTGGGAACACTTAAAAATCATCGCATCATTTATTTGGAAGGTAGTATTAATTATGGACTTTCTTTAGGAAATACTGTCATATTTGTTATAAAACTCCCTATACATTATAATTAACATCGCCTTTGTAATAAAAACACAGGCAGCTCATTTTCTACAATATTCTGTCCTAGACAGAGTGCTTCTGTAACATACGAAGACCATGCATCTGTAGAGATGCTATTTTGTCTATGAACAAGGTTTTCTTATGATACTGCTTCTAAATTTCCCCAGTAAGGAGAGAAAATCATTTTGCAATCTGTTTTACCACTAACTGAAAGTATGCACATGTGTTTGCACATATACCGTTTCTGTGTTTAGCACCTGGGAATATTTCAGCTATTTACTTCCAAAACTACTTTGCTAACTTACCAGTATGAAATTGATAGATGAAAGATTGTGGTCACATTTATTCCTGGAAGATGTATCTATCCTACAAAAAATTGATCCAGATCTTTGCCAGTTGTGGTAACGTCACACTTTGATTGGAAGATGAGAGTTATAGCAGTTCATACCAGCTCAAAGCTTACACTTTGCTAAACACTTAAATGGCAGCAATAGGTCTCTTTGGGGAACTGGTTTGCTACTGGTCTCTAAACTGAAGCCAGTACACAGATCACTCTGCTGCTGCTGCTGCTAAGTTGCTTCAGTTGTGTCTGACTCTGTGCAACCCAATAGACAGCAGCCCACCAGGCTCCCCCATCCCTGGGATTCTCCAGGCAAGAACACTGGAGTGGGTTGTCATTTCCTTCTCCAATGCAGGAAAGTGAAAGTGAAGTTGCTCAGTCGTGTCCGACCCTCAGTGATCCCATGGACTGCAGCCTACCAGGCTCCTCCATCCATGGGATTTTCCAGGCAAGAGCACTGGAGTGGGGTGCCATTGCCTTCTCGCTGTAGTTCCCCTTAATAATAAAACAAAATTGACATAGTTGACTTACTGGAAATTTGTTAGAGGGGAGGTAATAGAATCTGTATTCTGGAATTTAGTAACATAAAACTGAGAAAGAATTAGAAGAAAAAAATGCCAATGATGACATTGTTTTTTCATTTATCCCTTTCTTTGCCACTTTAATTATATCTTTGCATTTTCCTTTTTAAATAAACCAATTACCTTTCCGGTATGATCCAGTTTGAAGATACATGATAAGCATCAGGTTAGAAGGAAGAATAAATGATTACTTTTAATGATGATCAGCACAGCTGATGTGATAAGTTATGATTAATGAGTAAATGAGCAGTGAATGATGTAAATGAATCTGATTTGAAAACTTAACTATGAAAAGATGCTAAGATGCTAAGAGTTTCTTTTTTATTAAATATAGTGTCTGTGTTAAATAACCTTGTGAGTACATTACCATTTAGAGGAAAGGTGAAAAAAAAAAGAAAACAGTAAATAATGTGTTATTCACCTACATCTTTACCAATGAGCAGAGATTGCATGACTTTGTCTGTCAGTATATGGGCCTTTATCACTCCATTGAACAAAGATGGATACACAGTCTGTGTATTTTGAATGCGTAAGTAGATGGTATGTGAACCTGGAGGCTTGAAGTGGAAAATGTTAAGTGAACATCTAAATAGTGCTGCTGGTAACAACCTTTCATTAAGGATGCATGAGTCTGACATAAGGAATGGTAAGAATGGCTCCACTGATTCTAAGAGGGATTCAGGAGCACTGGTACTACCTTTCTGAAGTTTGTGTTGCTAAACCAGTGTCTACAGTGTCTTATACCAAAGTGTATGGTCGATCTTACTAAGAATGTCAGTAGCTCAGAGATGTTTTATGGCTCTAACACGGTGAATGTAGGGGATTCTTTGTTTTGGTCATTATATCCCATGGCTGTATATTAAATAATGAGATACAGTGATGAGACCACACACCTTTTACGGCTATAAAACAAGTGTTTATGGCCCAGGTATTAATATATTTTGAAATAGGACAAATGAGAAACTTATTTTACTACTCTACACTGACTAATTCATGTGAAACCTCATCTCAATTGTTATTTGGAAAACAATTTAAAAGATTAAAGTGGAATTCATATCTTGATTGTCTTAAATCAAAAATTATTTTCTATAACATTGAAGAACTACTTTCAGTAGTGTCAGTTTGATAGATATTCTTCCTTGTCCTCTTTCTTCATTGGCCTTTGAGTATTCACCACTAAGAATTCCTCATATGTTCTTTTGTCCCAAGGGGAAATGGAAAAGGCAGGATTTGAGGAGTATCTGAAGAGGATTCTTTTTTAAGGTGTAAATTTTCCAGTTTCTTCCTCTCTAAACTCTCCACCCTCTGACCTCTGCCTTATATCCCTCTGTTTAACTAAAAAGGATAAAAATTTTGCAAATGAGTAAGTGATAATTTTCAGCTTTAGCAATGGTCTAGGTAATTAGACACTCATATATATTCCTCCTATGAATGAGGTTTTTTATGATAATGTGTTGAGATTTATAAAACATCTTAGAAATGTAGAATTTTTTTAATCCTTTAATTTTACATATAGGAATTCATCATGATTGTGAGTTTTATATGTAGAAATGAATTACATATAAGAATGACATATGTATAGAGATATAACTATAAGAATAATCACTTAAGTGTTTTTATAACATTAAAAAATTGGAAACAACCTCAGTATTTAGCAGTAAATAAAAATATATCTATATGCTTTATACTATAAAATACTCTTCTATTTAAATAATTATGGGCATACATATGTTCACAATATATTTTAAGTAAAAAGAGTATAAAGTAATCATACAGTGTATTAATCTCTTTTGTAGAAAGTATAAGAGAGCAGACATAACAAAAATCTTCATTCATCAAAGGGATGACCACAGGAAACATTAGAAACCATTGGAAGAAAGCTTTAAAACACCTTCCTTTAATTTATGTTTTCTAATTTACTTATATTAAGAATGTACATTCAGAACAATAAAGTCAATTTATTTAAAAAAAAAAAAGCACAAAAAGGGCAGAAAATAGAAGAGCTCTGTGATAACAGTGAGGTTAAATGATATTCCTGAGTGAGGTGAGATCCACTGTGTTACATTCAGTGCGTTCAGTCCATTACTCAGTTCACACGTCGAGTCCTGCAGTAGGGTGCATGACTCTGTAGTTTGGATGTGCTGTATTTTGCAACCTCACGGCCTGGTATGGATCCATTAGTCTCCACTGTGTCACATCAGTGCTTGGCCGTGTCAGTGTACAATATATTACGTGAAGTTTGTATTTTTCAGTTAATTTATCAAGCTCTAAGCAAATGTAATCAAATGAAAGCAGGGTTATCATGTTTATAACAGTATTAGGCATCTTAAGTACTGAAAATGTACAGATTAGAGGGTACAGTAACTTGGGAAGCCCTTTCTCAATTCTAAGTATGTATTGAACACTTACTATATGCTTGGTGTGACTAGGAGTTAATGCGACTTCAGAGTTGACCAGATCACAGAAGCTTTTCTCAGGATTCAGTTAATGTACAGAGAGAGAAATACATATGTATAAAAGAGCTGTAATAAATGATAGACTGCTTAAACTCATAGAAGAGATACAGAAGGTATGATAAGAAAGTTTAAAGGATAGTGAATCTTATCCACGTGGGAGGATCAAAGAAGAGGTCAAAATATTTTATTAGAGATTGAAAAATGGGTAAATTCTGTAAGTTTTAAATGGATGAGAAGGCATTTTATGCAAGGAAACAGCTTGTACCAAGGAATCAGGGCAGGGTTTTAGGTTCTTGATGGGCAATGGTGGAAACATATTTGGAAAAATAGGTTGGCAACAGCTCTAAAAGTTCTTAAAGGCCAACAAAATTTCTGGTTTATTTGCCAACAGGAAGTTGTTAAAGCTTGTTTGTTTAGTTATTTTGAGTGGAAAAGGGCTTTAGTCATAGATGCATTTAAAACTAAAAGAAAAAGAACGAAAAGGAAAAGAAGGATCGGCAGTGATGTGAGATATTGATTTCCAAGAAGACAAAAGGCTGAGGCTTCAGGGCTGGGTGTTGGTGGGAATGGGAGTGCCACGAACGCATATGGAAACTTAGGAAGAGAAGTAGGACTGGGAACACAGATGACATGGTGTGTTTTCAACATAATGATTTGGAGATGTTGCTAGATAATCTTTCAGACATCAGAAATAAGGACTACCTGGCATTGAGGAAAAGTTCAAGTGGGGGATACCTTTTCATGAAATCAAGTCTCTTCCTGTCTTGTTTTCTTCCTTTCCTTTCTCCCTCTCCCCTTCCTTTCTGTTGTATACATATCAATCTTTAGTTACCTTAAATACTGATAGTCATAGAGGCATAGGCATCTCTATCTGGTGGGAGAATACTGTAGTAGCTATTTTAGTGGCCAGGGATTGGGAGTTGAAACCGTAATAAATTAATGGTCTAGACATGCATAGAATATATTGTTGAGATGCCTAGAAAAGGAAGAGAGGGAATGGGTGTCAAGAATTTTCTTGTCTTTTGCCATCATGAACAAATTAAATGTATATGCAGAACAGTACAAAAATATTCTACCATACTACACTTGGAGCTTGTGTGATTTATTTATGAATTTTGTGGCTTTAATATTTGTCTTTTGCCCAGGCTTCATACTTAATCTATTCCTGATTTCAATTGGCTACTGAGTTCAGTTCAGTCACTCAGTTGTGTCCAACTCTTTGCAACTCCATGAACCGCAGCACGCCAGGCCTCCCTGTCCATCACCAACTCCTGAAATTTACCCAAACCCATGCCCACTGAGTCGGTGATGACATCCAGCCATCTCGTCCTCTGTCGTCCCCTTCTCCTCCTGCCCTCAATCTTTCCCAGCATCAGGGTCTTTTCAAATGAGTCAGCTCTTGCATCAGGTGGCCAAAGTATTGGAGTTTCAGCTTCAACATCAGTCCTACCAATGAACACCCAGGACTGATCTGCTTTAGGAGACACTGGTTGGATCTCCTTGCAGTCTAAGGGACTCTCAAGCGTCTTCTCCAACACCACAGTTCAAAAGCGTTAATTCTTTGGCTCTCAGCTTTCTTTATAGTCCAACTCTCACATCAGTACATGACTACTGGAAAAACCATAGCCTTAACTAGATGGACCTTTGTTGATGAAGTATTTAATATGCTGTCTAGGTTGATCATAACTTTCCTTCCAAGGAGTAAGTGTCTTTTAATTTCAAGGCTTCATTCACCATCTGCAGTGATTTTGGAGCCCCCCAAAATAAAGTCAGCCACTGTTTCCCCATCTATTGTCCATGAAGTGATGGGACTGGATGCCATCATCTTAGTTTTGTGAATGTTGAGCTTTAAGGCCAACTTTTTCACTCTCCTCTTTCACTTTCATCAAGAGGCTCTTTAATTCTTCTTCACTTTCTGCCATAAGGGTGGTGTCATCTGCATATATGAGGTTATTGATATTTCTCCCGGCAATCTTGATTCCAGCTTGTGCTTCCTACAGCCCAGCGTTTCTCATGATGTACTCTGGCTACTAGAAATGAGGAAAAAGAACACCCATAGACATTCTGAGTGAACTTTCTCACTTATCAAGTGAAAAACAATTGCTGTAATAAAGCACAAGGTACTCACTAAATCCTTGAGAAAACAGCCAATATACTTCTTATGGTTAACTAAAACAGACTTGATTTGAAAATATGCAATAAATTGAGTTATACTATATTGTCTGTGTAGCATCTTTGTGACTTTCCATCTTCTAATTTGGCACAGCAAAAATATCAGGACTTCACAATTAGATCAAAAGTACATGACTCACTGTAAACCTCAGTGAGCCTTCCTTCCTTTCTTTTTCCTGTTTTCTCCCTGCCTCTTTCTTTCTTTCTAAATGTATGTAGTACTCTACAGCTTTCTATTATTCTATAAAGTAAGACTGATGGTATAATCTCACAGGACTCCGGAAAACCTTACATATAAGGTATGTAAGACATTCAGTTCAGTGCTTGGAATTTCTTAGAATCTTGGCACAAGACACCAAGCTGAATGGTTTCTAGAGCGGATGATCTTCTACATAAACCAGGACTTCTGGGGACATCTCTTCTATCACATGGAATATGAACTGGGTCACCTCTAACATCCATGGCCAGGGTGGACCTTCAAAGACTGTTTTTGAGCCATCTGTGGTATTTTCTTTTTAATACAACTCCACTATATTTTAGCTTTTAAATATGATTTAAGGAGCATTATACATCAAAATGGGGTAAAGAAATAACTACTCTTCAGTGAATTCTAAGCACTGGACCAAATGTTTTATATATCTTACGTACAATTTCTTCCATAGTCCTATAAGATTATACCATTACTCTTAATTTATAGAATAATAGAAAGCGTTATAGTAATACATATATTTAGAAAGAAAAAAAATGAAAGTGAAAGTCACTCTGTCGTGTCCAGCTCTTTGTGACCCCATGGACTATACAGTCCATCGGATTCTCCAGGCAAGAAAACTGGAGTGGGTAGAGCCTATCCCTTCTCCAGGGGATCTTCCCAACCCAGGGATAGAACCCAGGTCTCTTGCATTTCATTGATGACTCAAAGATAGTCTTTGAAGTCCATCCTGGCCATGGATGTCAGAGGTGACCCTATTCAGATTCCTTTTGATAAAATAGATGTTCCCAGAGATCTGCTTGTAGAAGAACATTTGCTATAGAAACCAGTTCAGCCTGGTGTCTTGTGCCAGGATTCTGGCTCTCTAAGGAGTTATGCATCAACTTTGGGACCTTCCCTCTCTTCCCTTGTCATGAGCCTCTGCAGTTGTACTGCTATGTTGGCCGTATTTCCTATCTACTCCAATGAGTAGTAACAGAAAATCCATCATCCACACAGACTTTGGCCATTTTGTATGTTTGGGTCAGTGATGGTAGAGTGTATTATGGCTGGTCAGGAATGTAAACCCTATGAGAATGGTTCTTCTCCCCCTAAACCTTCAGACCCGGCCATGGCTCTTAACATCATCCCAGATTCACCTCCTGTGCTTTGCATTTCTCACTCACGTCTGGATCTCCCTTCCTGAGCTTCCTTTCAGAGCTCTCAGCCTTATTCTTCCAGAGAAAGAAAGAACAGAGATGAGGTCAGCTGACAGGCTCATAAATTCTACAGACAACTTTTAGGGAGGAAGTGGATTCCTAGAGACAGGACTGCCTATTTATTTTAACTAAACATTTCCTCATCCTCTCCCTCAGTATCATTTAATAACATTATTAACCTTCCCCTTTCAAGATTTTAAGTACATTATTATGACAAATGGGCCTTTAAAAACAAAACTTTTTAAGGAAATGTTAATCAGCTGAAGGAAACAAAGCCAATTAGTTACATGCTGTTACTTTTGTTTCCCATTGGACAGACATATTTCTTTGATGTCTGCAGAAGTGGCTTATTCATTAGAATTAAATTAGACAAATGGCACCATTGGCTCATGTCTTCAATTTTGTAGCACGTGGCCCTTTGCAAGGGCCTGCTTTAGAGACGATTCTCAGTTTGCCAATCAAGTTACCACAGATCTGAGTCATTTTCTTAACCTTTAAGAATTTTTCATAAATCCTTTCCTTCCATGGATGTTGCTAGGGGATTTCAATGGTTCTCCCCAGCTAATATCTAGCTCTGTATAACATAACGTACTAAAGGGAAGTTTTGTCCTCGATAGTGCAGTTTGTTTAGGATGGTCAAAGGCAATTTGCTGGTTTTGGTAGGATCTCCTGAATTTAAACACCTTAAGTGTTCTTTGAGCTTATCGTCTTGTCTTCAGAAAGCCTAATCACTGTAGACCTGATAGAGCATCAGCATGTCACAATAATTGCATTAAGGGCGCTGTGCATTGCTTGTACTGTAAAGCAGTCTAACCTCTTGAAGAAAAAAAGCAGCAGCCTGTGGCTCATCTCGAGCTGTGTAGGAAATAAAAATCTACTGGAATCCTGGAGCTCCTGTCTGTTCTGTGAATGCATCCCAGGAATGCAGTCTTTGAACAACACGTGGGCATGGCAGACATGTTCTAGAATATCCACCATGCCTCTGGTCTGACTCATATGCATGTTTGGCTTGTCTATTTTCCATTTAGAAAATAAACTTTCTGGGTCTAACAGTAATTTGACCTCTGCTTGGCATTAGTTTAATAAAAGGTCATAATACTCCTCACTTGTCAGAACCATCTTGAGCAGACATGCACAGTGCTGGCAGCTCTAAGTGGATAGCCATGGCAGTTAGCTACAAAAATGGAAGAGTGCCTATCTGAATATCAGAAACTGTAAAATTTAATATCTTTCTCATTGTCTTTCATAGACTTCCCTGGTGGCTCAGACGGTAAAACGTCTGTCTACAATGCGGGAGACCTGGGTTTGGTCCCTGGGTCGGGAACATCCCCTGGAGAAGGAAATGGCAATCCACTCCAGTACTATTGCCTGGAAAATCCCATGGACAGAGGAGCCTGGTAGGCTACAGTCCATGGGGTCGCAGAGTCAGACACGACTGAGCGACTTTCCTTTCCTTTCCTTTCACTGTCTTTACACTCCTGATATTTCTCTTTTTCTTAAACCAACTATAGCATTTGTGGTTGTATTTCATGGGATAATCGTTTGGACTTTCATTGTTCAGACCTGAGGCTGACCTATTGTGTGACTTTGCAGTGGAATTCTTTGTTTTGTTCTTTTACTTGGGTTCTCTTTTATTTCTTCCCACCTTCGGAGGATTTAAGTCGGAGCATGACTTAAATTTGAGTATATCCATGACAAAAGAAGCCAGAAGATACATTTAGTTTCTTCTATTAAGCAGAGATACAGAGAAGGGGGAGTAGGTGCTTTGTGTTGTTAAATTCCTCTGGGAATAAAGATTTTTTCTTGCCTCCAGTGTTTGCTAGAGTTATCTTTACTCTCCTTTCTTTCTCACCTCTTACTTTTTGGCCATCTGCCTAACATTGACAGTGTCACTGTTATGGGCTGACCAACCAAGAGTATTAGCATCCTAGGATGCTACAGACATGCTTACTGAAAGGATTTACTATATTATCTAGAATCTTAACTTTGTATCATAGAGTAATCGTATTTATCCATTCTGTGGTTTGGATTTGGTGGACAAATGTAGAAAAATTGACATCAGATCCCAGAGAAAGTGATGATTTTCTTGTCTATGAAAACTAATATTTCTATATTTAGAAAAAAAATTGAAATAAAAATTCTGTGTGCAAATGCTTGATATGCTTGATATGATTAGTATGATGCCCTCTATACAATAAAACAGCACTAAAATCATTATTAAACTACGTTCCAACCACACAACGTTAGTAGTGAGTTAGAGGTGAATTCATGCTTTCAGGGCTGTTTTTTGAAGAATGCTGCGTCACTACAGTTGTAGGTAGTGGGATATAGGGAAACAGTCCCAGATTTGAAACATATTCTGTTACCCCCCCCAAAAAATGTTCACAACTCATTAGGTTAACTCTACTGACGTCAATTTTTGAAATAAAATTCTTACAGGATTCTACTTAGTACCTTGTAATGACCTATATGGGAAAAGAATGTAAAAAAGAGTAGTTATATGTATATGAACTGAATCACATTGCTATACCCCTGAAACTAGTACATTATAAATCAACTGTGCTCCAATAAAAATTTTTTAAAAATTATCAATTAAATTTAAAAATAAATAAAATGCTTATAGTAGCATCCAGTGATCATATCTTTGGTAGATTCTTAAGCTTCTCAGTGTTTGCCTGAGAACTGTAAGGTATGACCAGAAAATGAAAAACACATCTGAACATTCTTTTTGAGAAAATGGTAACTTGCCTCCTTTGCTTTCCATTTAGAAGTAAGACTTATAAGTTTTATAGAAATTTGGCTCATTATCTAGGAAGCACTTTGCTGAATAATTTGTTGTTGTTATTTAGTCGCTAATATCTGACTCTTGCGAGCCAATGGACTGTAGCCCTCCAGGCTCCTCTGTCCATGGGGATTCTCCAGGCAAGAATACTGGAGTGGGTTGCCATTTCCCTCTCCAGGGTATCTTCCCGACCCAGGGATGGAACCCACATCTCCTGCACTGGCAGGCAGAATATTACCTCTTTGCAGATTTTCATAATTTCCAAATTAGGATGAAAACTAGGATACTATCCCTTTAAAAAAAAAAATCCCAGTGCAGGAAAAATGGCATCCTACCATCTTTATTTATTCACTTTCTGATTATTTCAATGTATGCAATATTGTATACAACAACCCTCTGCCCAGCCCATACATTCTTACAAGAGATTTCAACTTAAATGGGAGATTGGGTTATTAAAATTGGTTTTCCAATTTTTAAGCTATGGAGTTTGAAAAATAAAGTACCTAAAAATGATACTGTTTTATCACTTAATATAGCAATGCAATATGTTTTTTTCAGGGAAAACTCCATAGGAATTTCAATTCCATAGTTGTAATTTCCATATTATATGCTGACAAGCATGTGGTTATTATCCATTTACATTGTTTGGAACAGCAGAATGAAAACCATAAAAGTTTAATAACTTTTTTCTTCGTGACAGACAGTTGACATCAGTATACTGTATTTTTT
Source organism: Bos taurus (assembly GCF_002263795.3). NCBI lineage: Eukaryota > Metazoa > Chordata > Mammalia > Artiodactyla > Bovidae > Bos > Bos taurus. Next base: position 36,249,885 of record NC_037335.1, read on the forward strand.
GTTCCTCTCACTGTTAGTCAATTTGAAATCACCTTAAACATTACTCGCAGTTCTGGTAATCATCTAGTTTGTATAGCTACCCTGAGATGCTCCTGGATGTGATATCTAGCAGCATTGTCAGAGTTCGCTTTCATTCCTAGGGTTTCTGAACAAATGGGGGCCTGGTTTTCACCAGAGCTACTATCATCAAGTTGAATTTGCTGATGAAGTGGAGATCCATGTTCCTTTATCAGCATTGCAAATACACCACGCCCATCACTTCTCCATTCTTTGCCTCATTGTGGAAGTTAATACCTTAAACCTTAAAGGGATCTCTGCAAAATTATTGATTTCACACTTCATATTTTTATAGTTAAGTAAGAGGAAAGTTTTGCATCTCAACATGATGCGTGTGTGTGTGTATGTGCGCATGCGTGTGCGCGCGCCTGAGCACGCTGGGTTACTTCAGTTATGTCTGACTCTTTGCGACCCTGTGAACTGTAGCCCACTGGAGCTGAGAGGGCAATCTGGCTTCCCTGACTCAAGGAAAACTGAGATGAGGGTCAGGACACACATTATTGGGCCAGCAGGAGCATCACATGGGAAACATGAAAACGGCAGAGAAAATAGTGGTGATGAGCAAACAGTGATGGACTTTGCTATTTTCCTCTTTCTCAAAATCTAAGGAGAGTTTTCAAAATAAGCATTAGCTATGGTTACTTAAAACCTTACCTCAATGACGTACAGGTGGACTACGACCAGAGAGAAGAGAAAATTCTTCTTTTCTTTGATCATAGGGATAAGAAAATAGAAAATAAAATAGTGAGGTAAAATGTTTTTGAGTTAAAAAAATGTCCAACTATAACATAATTGTAAAAACTCAAGGATGCAAGAAAAATGTGAAGAGGAGGAAAAATAATTAGAACACCTCTCCCCAGCCACCATTGTTAATATTTTAGCATATTTTGTGCCATCTCTTTTGGGGTGCGTTTTTCTTTACCTGCTATCCCTCATGTGTAATTTTGTGTGGTGCTTTTCTGGCTTACCATTGAATCATAAGTACTTCTCATGGCATGTTTATAAATATAACGTTTACTATTTGATGATTATGCCATAGCTGATCTATTGATCCCTATAAATACCCAAATTGACATTTGTATATTTATAATCTTTGTAAATAAGATATATGGTGAATATTTAGTCCATAAGCATTTATCTACATTTTATATAATTCTCATTTAATGAATTTCTATACCTGGAAATATAAGATGGATAACAAGCAGATTTTAAGAAGGAAAGTAAATATTAGGAACATTTAAAGGAGATGGAGGGCAATTCAAAAACCTCACACTTTTAGCCTTTTGTCCTAGAGTCTTGAAGTGTACATTTTTCTTTATAGAAATTATTTTCCTTGCTATGACTTTGGAGACTTCTTGACTCATCTTTTTATGCAAATTGTGGAGTTAAGTTTCAAGTAAGACAGCACACCATATCTGGGTTAGAGTCACTGTACCATTTTCTCCTATTTCTGTTTCTTGCTAAACCTTCTAACTCAGGGCTGTATTTCCAGTCTCTTTAAAATTTCCTAGAATTTCTCTTAAATGTCACTTATTTTAATAGCTTAGCAGTGTTTGCTGCTTTCTGGCAGCGTCCTGATAGCGGCATCAAAGCAAAGAGCTAAAATTTTACTCACTTTGATTGATGAGCTCATTTTGTTACAGAGGACAAATTGGATTTTTTTAATACTGGTAATAAAAATTAATGCATGATGTTGCTTTTCGAATGTTATTGGATCTCTGCCTTAATACGGGTTTCAGCATTAAAAGTGCTAACAGATAACTTGACCGGAAAGTTACCTCCTTCCCCTTTTATCTACCCTCAAATTAAAAGGTGCTTTCCTGATTTTGTCATCCCGGTATATTTATATGTGTATTCTATCTCTATTGACTGAAATAGGGTTGAGGGCTGTGGAGAGAGCACTGCGGTGAGATAATAATCTGTGTTTCAATTTTCCATCTAATTATGATGTCTATTTCTTTTTTATTTTAGCACCTCCAAGATTTACGCGAACTCCTGTTGACCAGACAGGGGTCTCTGGCGGAGTTGCCTCCTTCATTTGCCAAGCTACAGGAGACCCAAGACCTAAAATTGTCTGGAACAAAAAAGGAAAGAAAGTCAGCAATCAGAGATTTGAGGTATTAGGTCCATTGTTCTGTTTCTCTGGGGGAAGAAGGTATCTGCTGGAGTTTTGGTTTGTATGTTACTTGTTTTACTGATACAAGGTGTTATAATCACTGAGATGTGTCATTCGTTATGTTGTTTGGGATGGAAAAGTTCACTCTAAATGGCTCTGACTTTTTCAAAAAGAGAATTTGAGGGTTCATAAGACTGACTGTTGTCCTACTTGTATCAGGGCTCAAATAGTGTCCTTAGCATCCATCTGTAACCTCATTTTCAGACTGCTTCCCCTTAAGATGGCAAGATGCAGTCTCCCATCCTCCCACATCCAAGACTAGAGGATGAGTGTGAATTTCCTCTGCTATTGGATCTTTCTGAGTTACATGTTCATCCCAGAACCATTCCTTATGAACAGCTGGATGGTACAGGCTGACTAAGTTAATCAGAATCTACCTCTGTTTCTGGCAATGAAGTCAGTTCCATTCAACCCTGTGGTTTGAAATGAAGGAGCAGTGTTTTCCTAAAGGGAATTCAAGTTCCTGTAATCTGGAAGGAGAATGGATACTGGGCAGCAAGTTTAGTTATCCACTATACTTCACACCTGTGTTTTAAAAGTAGCATGGACTAGAATGAGAACTTTTGCTCCAGTGTGTTTGTGTAAAGTACTGCTCAGGAAGAAACATACTCAAACAGGTGGATAGTTGATAAACCTGTTGAAGAAATCAGTTGCATTTACTCAAGAAAGCTCAGTGCACTGAAGATGGTAAAACATACATCAGATATAGTTTCTGGGGGGTGTTTTGAAGGAGCCTTATGATGTATAAAGTTACTCATTCTGGAGGAGTAAAATAGGTGATAAGCTGCACAGAAGAAAATTAGAAGAAGCCTGCAACCTCATGCTTGTAATTTATAGACTGGTTCTTACAGGGTACTGGGAACTCCAGCTAATACTTAATATAACACTCAGTTCCTCCTACCTGAGTTTCTGGTCTACTTCATAGCCTAATTTACATTTTGGCAAATTAAAGTTATTCCCAGTTAAAAGAAATATAGCAGCTACAAAACTCAGAACATTGAGATTTTACTCATTTTTCAACAGTTTTCACAGAGAAATAAATGGACCAAATGCATAAAGGGCCTAATTAATTATGCTGGTAAAACTGAAATCTGGACAGTAATTTACAAATGATAAATTTAAAATTGTGTTTGTTTGAAGATCAAATATTTATACTGATTTAAACATAAAAGAATATCTTAATCTTTAAGAAACATTTCTTACATCAGATAGAAAAAGATGTATATGTATGTAACTTCTGGTGCACATAGACTTTTTAGTTTAAATTAAATTGAACTTTTTTGTCAAAGAGAATTTTGACATCAGGCTTGCTAGTAATGATGACTTCTTGACAAACTCTTGTAGTAAAGATTAAGTTATAATAGTAAACATTTCAATGCACGAATTCTACTCAGTACATAAGTCCTAATGAGCATCATATAAACACATCCAGAAAAAGTTAATCGTTTTAACACAAAGCAGATACATCAAATAACATCGAGTCTTGGGCTGTGAGTCTTTAGTATCTGTAACAGTATATTGTATTTTTTGCTTTCACTGGTTTCTAAAGCCAGTGAGAGTGTGAGTGGGACTGATTTTGTTACCTCTTCCGTCTCCACTGGCAAATCTAGCATCTGGCCTAGAGATGCTATAATCAATACCAGGTGTTAAACAGGATTTTCAAATTGGAAATTACAACATTAGCACCTAATGGGGTGCTAATATGGGGTATACAGTTCATTTGTTGAACTATTCAGGCCTAAGCCTAGGAAATAATTCCGAAATGTAATTGTACAATGACAGGTAACAATGAATCAAAAGTTATTAAGAGATTAGATACTCAGTTCTCATCACAAGGAGAAAAAAAATTATTTTCTTATATCTATATGAGATGATGGATGTTAACTAAACTTATTATAGTAATCATATCACCATATATGTAAATCAAACTTTCATTCTATACACCTTAAACGTTATGCAGTGATGTATGGCAGATATTTCTCAATAAGACCAAAAAAAACAAATTGAAATTAGTATTAAAAATGTTTAAACCCTTCTCTACATTAAGCCAAGGGAGTTCTCTCACTACACACACACACACACACACACACACACACACACACACGTATATATTAAATTATGGCATATTTGACAAAAAATTCAGTCTCAAAGTAACTTTGGAACTTTATTCTCCCAAGATGCATAGTAGATTCATTCTAAAATGTGTGATATTTTTAATAAAGTTGAAACTAAATTCTGGTACATTGCGAAGTGGGACATTTGGCTATCTCTGTGAATTTAGAACATAAATGGAATGTGAAAAGGACTTGAAATGGATATATTTTAAAAACTTTCAATCCCTTTTTCCCCATATGTTGACACTTATACACAAAATCTGGGACTGAGCATCTTGTAAATATATTTACAAGGCATTCTTTATTCACAGTTTAAGCACGTGGATGTATTATTCATAGGGAAATGGAAAAAAATACAGAATCTCAGTGAACAGATGAAAAAAAAAACCCATCATAGTTATAGAAAAGTATAGGACTATAGTTTTGTGTACATATTTATCAATATCTTCATATTATCATGTAATTATCAATATCATCATCATATCATCAATATCAATGTCATCATCATTTTTAAAAAGTACTATTTGAATTTGGTGACAAATACCTAAGATTTCATAGCTGTTTCAGAGTACAGTCCATAATGATAGTGAATTCAGGCTTACTGTTTAGAACATTAATTTTCTGCTTGCTGAAGCAAGCCTCCATTTTGCAGCAAGAATGCCCTAAAAATGCAGGAAATGCTAAGCTAGAACAAATACTGGAATGATTTATTGCAAAATTAATGCATGCCATCAGTCTCTTGGGCTATGAAAGACATCTCATTGGCTGCCTAAGTACTAGATTTATGCAGTTTCTCTTCATGGTTCACTCATCTATACAATTTAGGATGAGACATTTTAAAGCAGAATAGCTATCAGTGGTGGTATACATTATCTCTTCACCTTATATTTCAGTTACTAAACGGATCCATATGTGCATTTGTACTATCAAAGACAGAATAATTTAAGAAGTTTACCCATCACAGCAGCACGTTTCTTGCAAAATTAATACCAGGATCACAATGCCCTAGATAACACATACTGGAATATTTTCATGAGTAAACCCTGGATGGTTTTCTGTAGTGACAAGAAATTTACATTTTTTGCATATGTAGTTTCATGTCTTTTCATTGTTCAGTACAGGATTCATTACATGAGACCAATTATTCTGTTTCATCACTGTATCAAAATGTAGTCACAAAATGCTTCTGAGTTTACTGTGAGCCTAGTGGCTGGTCCACCACCGCATTAGGAGGTTTAGCTGAAAGGTAGATGATAGTGACAACACCTGTGACAGCTCTTGTTTCCTCTAATAGGTAATAGAGTTTGACGATGGATCTGGATCAGTTCTCAGAATACAGCCCTTACGGACTCCACGTGATGAGGCCATTTATGAATGTGTGGCCTCGAATAACGTGGGAGAAATAAGTGTGTCCACCAGACTCACAGTTTTACGTGGTAAGTATTAAAGTACAAGGCTGCTGCTTGTGTCACTGTTCAAATTCTGTACCCCAAGTATTCTTTTGTAGGCTCATTGAAAAGACTAGCATTGTCATGACACTTAATTGGGAAATATATTGAAGTCAAATACTTGTTAGGGTCAAACTTTAAATAGATAGTCAGTGCTTTCTCTCATAAGACTTAAAAACTGCTAGTCAGGGACAGAAAAAAAAATTAAAGAAATATTGATTGCAAATGTCAGATACCATTTTGATTTTTGGTAAAGAATCTCAAAAGCAAGCAGGTTATGTTACTCTTTTGCATGTTAACTTCACTCCTGTGTGGATTTTTCATATATAGGTCAGCAACTACTTTTGCAAATTACCAAAACTGACATTGATGCTTGTAAAGTTAAAGGGATATCTTCTACCTAAAGATGATTAGTTATTAATGGAAAGAATCATGAATGACAAATATACCTTTTTTATGTCAAAAAACTAGTTTTCTTCATGATTTCATATTTCTTGAACTAATATCTGTTGGTGCAAAGGGATTGGAAACAGTGAATATGCCTTCTGTGTTTCCGGCCATGTGGCTTATGCAGTTTGTCCAAAGCATGAGATGATTGGCCAGCTCTTTAGTGTGGTGTGTCTGCTTTCAAGACTTCCTTTAGAATGACAGTGGAAAAGAAGAAAGGCCAGTGATGAATAATATTCTGTTGTATAAAACACATACAGTTTGCTCTTCTGCGTAGAGATAAGGACATAGCCTAACTGGGTTTCAGCCATAGTTGATATTTCTGGGTGAACTCTACTGTGCCTTTGTTTCTTCCTTCCTCATACAAACCTGCATTTGTTCATTTGTTTCCTTTGTATTGCTTTGAAATTCACTTTGCGTAATTCCACAATTTAGGAGAAGAGTCTTCAGATGAGAATTAGAAAGAACAGGCCATAATTAAATAATCTTAGAGAAACATATATAAAGAACATTTCTCCTCCGTTCTGGCTCCCCCAGCTTTGAGGGATGTATTTTCTTTGTATGTTTAATAAAACTGAAAACATTTCCTTTAAGATCTACTTAGTACCAGAATTAATCAATCTGAGAAGCCTAGAAAAGATTTATGTATACATCCTAAAATATGTTTTAAGTAATAGAAATGTCTTACTAAGTCTTAGGGGAAATATTGACCAAGTAGATAAAGATCTTTGAATTTTGTATAACAGAATGCTGCTTAAAAACAAGCAAGTCAGGTGTGAGGTACATTTCTTGTCATTATGACAAGCTATGTTCAATATAGAATGTTCTCTGTCCCTCTATAACCGCACAGAGATGTTGATAAAATATTTGAAAATAAAATTAAATGCATGGTTAGGCTTATAAACAAGAAAGGTATTTCCAGGTACTGAAAACAAAGAGAGAACCTCCAGATAAAAGACAATTTGTAATCTTATAAACCAAGATAATAGCCAAATGGACTATATGATACTGGGCTGGTGATTTAACTCTCCCATATGACACAGCTCTATATTAAATAGGATGGTGGGAAGAAGAGCTAGATCAGCTTTCTGTATAAGATAAGAATTCTAGCACTATTTCTGTAGTACAATACTTAGAACTCAGAAGCTAATGAAAAAGCTGGTTAGAAACAGTGAATCCCATGGAGTGTGGAGCAACAGCCACGTAAGGATCCACCCCATTAGAGATGCCGCCACAGTCCAGGACATACAACCCCAGATAAGGTCATTTATTCACAGATGAGCTCATTGGTATCCATTCTAATAAAACATGAATGCCAGTTTCAACACACGAGAGCCAGGAAGCCCAATTGGTGACAGTAGAAGTTATAGTCTGTGAAGTGTAGATAATTGAACTCTATGAATGGGTTGTAAAAGAAATGAATTTTAAATATTTGTAAGGGTAAAGAAGAGAGTAAAATCTGTTAGGTAAAATAAGACATTAGGGAAAAAAGAGCAGTTAGGAGAAGCTAGATTTTGGAGTTGAAAGGAATCTTGAAGACTATGTTTATATGTACTGTAATGTGTACTAAAATATATGCATATGTGCACATGCTTGTGTATGTTCACATAAATTCAGATGAAAGGCCCAAAGACTGTTGAGTAATTTGGGAGGAATATTCATATGGGAAGCAAAACCAGATTGATTTCTTGGTCTTTAATAATTTTAATCTTCTCTTATTCACATGGTTTATCACTAGTGCTATCATGTAGAAAACGTATTACGAAGATGCAATAAGTAAAGTTTATTAGAAACTTTTTTGGATGTTTTCACCTTCCAAGTTTCCTGAACAAACCCCTTAAAAGGAAGCAATGAGAGTTGTTTGGTTTGACTTAATCTTTATGTGTTTGATGAAGACATTAATAAGAAATTGGAGGAAACTGTCACTTGACATAGACATGCACGTGGATTTATATTGTCCTTCCTTCCAGCTGATTAGGGTCCTCCCATCTCATCTGCTTTTATCCAGCTAGCTCCCCATAAAGCAAATACATTTGAAATAGCTTTCTATGTGACTGTCATATATAAGTACATTTGTATGAAAATTTGTGATTCTAGTAAAGTATTTAAACCTTATTTTTTTAAGATTATTTTTAGCAATTTGGAAATGTTTCATGAGAAAAACTCAAAGATATTTTGGATAATGAAAAAGTAGTCTAAACATAACCTTAAAATAGAATATTTGCATGTATCCTTACAGGATGAAATAAGTGGGCTTGGGAAGTACCTTTGTTTCTTAGAGTTGTCTCTTTGTTTAAAATTTCTAAATAACTATTGATAATCTTATTAGTAATAGTCTTTAAAAATATTCCAGTTGGTAAACTGCATTTCTAGATTATGAACATTGTAAACAGTTAACTAGATGAACATGAGGAGTTTTACCCTATAGTTGATGGGCTCTATGCCCATTTTAAGTTCACTTTCCCTTGAAAATCACATTGGCAGATACCCAAGCTCTCTGTTCTGCAGTGGGTAGAAACTGCTTTGCACTTTTTATCCATTGCCCCTTGTCTGATGCCCATTTTGTCCACATGGGTCATTTACTTTTTACCCACTTTGCTGACAGTGCCAAAAATGTGCCAGCTGTCGTGATGGGTTTTGTCTAAGTGGACTGGATGGAGAACACTAATTTATTTCACACAGGCCACTAGAGGACCTGATTAATTGGAGATTTAGTCATCTGACCTGTGCAACTAATGCAGAAGACACTGAAATAATACTCTGACCACTCGTGTGTATTGAAGAGAGTATTTCAGGGAAAACTTGCCCTGTGTAGCTCATTGCCAATTACCCTCATGCTGAAAAACTGTTTTCATAAGGAAGGATAACTTCAAACTCGGGCAGAACATGCACCCCTGGAATGAGATGTTTGAGCAACTGCCATTTATATGGGTAGACTGCAGTTCATAGAAGAAGTAGTGAATGTGGTGTTTATAGACTCCAGGTCATTTATTGATTTATTTTGGTTGCCTTGCCTGTGGATACGTAGGCAAATGCCATCTCCCTAGTTCTATAGCTCTGTAGGGGGCTGAGCATAGCTGTTGTACATGTTTCTATCCTATGCAGAACTTTAAGTGGAGGCCTCACATCTCACTGAGAGGTTATTAAGGGCTGAGCCTTGCCTAATGTGGGATTCTGCTGAGGACTTTGGATTTAATATTAGACTTCCAGTGAAGGGCAAAGATTAGGACCAGAGAAGGTGTTTTAAGAGGAGTGATTATCATCCAGATGGAATTGGTTCTTTTTGAATCTTTGGTTCACGGGCCACCATTTCTTCCTGACCAAAGATATCAAGGGGAAAGCTTGAAAATTTGGATAATGATAACCAGAGATGAAACTGTTCTCTCAGATACATCTTAACAGCCACTGTTCAGGGAAAATGAGTTATGACCATCCATAGACTTTTCTTTCCTGTAAGAATCCAGGATCATATGCCTGTTTTAGGCAAGTAGAAAGACATCAAGAATCCTTTTTCTCTTACTCACATAGCTCCCCTTCTCTAAGAGAAAGTTCTAGAAAAATTTAGTCAACTCTCTGTGACTAAATATCATGTTAGTTGAATTGAGATTTCTTTAAATGTAGTAATCAGAAAATGCACATTTTATCATCCAAACTTCATGTACTATGTCATTTTTCTAAATTTAGTGGACTACTTTCTGAGACTTACCCACTTTGAAATAGTACAGTTCAGTCTCTCAGTCGAGTCCAACTCTTTGTGACCCCATGAATCACAGCACGTCAGGCCTCCCTGTCCATCACCAACTCCCAGAGTTCTCTCAGACTCACGTCCATCGAGTCAGTGATGCCATCCAGCCATCTCATCCTCTGTCATCCCCTTCTCCTGCCCCAATCCCTCCCAGCATCAGAGTCTTTTCCAATGAGTCTACTCTTCACATGAGGTGGCCAAAGTACTGGAGTTTCAGCTTTAGCATCAGTCCTTCCAAAGACATCCCAGGGCTGATCTCCTTCAGAATGGACTAGTTGGATCTCCTTGCAGTCCAAGGGACTCTCAAGAGTCTTCTCCAACAGCACAGTTCAAAAGCATCAATTCTTTGGCCCTCAGCCTTCTTCGCAATCCAACTCTCACATCCATACATGACCACTGGAAAAACCCTAGCTTTGATTAGACGGACCTTAGTTGGCAAAGTAATGTCTCTGCTTTTGAATATGCTGTCTAGGTTGTTCAAAACTTTCCTTCCAATGGGTAAGTGTCTTTTAATTTCATGGCTGCAGTCACCATCTGCAGTGATTTTGGAGCCCCAACAAATAAAGTCTGACACTGTTTCCGATGTTTCCCCATCTATTTCTCATGAAATGATGGGACCAGATGCCATGATCTTAGTTTTCTGAATATTGAGCTTTAAGCCAACTTTTTCACTCTCCTCTTTCACTTTCATCAAGAGGCTTTTGAGTTCCTCTTGACTTTCTGCCATAAGGGTGGTGTCATCTGCATATCTGAGGTTATTGGTATTTCTCCCAGCAATCTTGATTCCAGCTTGTGCTTCTTCCAGCCCAGCGTTTCTCATGATGTACTCTGCATATAAATTAAATAAGCAGGGTGACAATATACAGCCTTGACATACTCCTTTTCCTATTTGGAACCAGTCTGTTACTCCATGTCCAGTTCTAACTGTTGCTTCCTGACCTGCTTCTAAGTTTCTCAAGAGGTAGGTCAGGTGGTCTGGTATTCCCATCTCTTTCAGAATTTTCCACAGTTGATTGTGATCCACACAGTCAAAGGCTTTGGCATAGTCAATAATGCAGAAATAGATATTTTGCTGGAACTCTGTTGCTTTTTCCATGATCCAGCGGATGTTGGCAATTTGATCTCTGGTTCCTCTGCCTTTTCTAAAACCAGCTTGAACATCTGGAAGTTCATGGTTCACATATTGCTGAAGCCTGGCTTGGAGAATTTTGAGCATTACTTTACTAGTGTGTGAGATGAGTGCAATTGTGAGATAGTGTGAGCATTCTTTGGCATTGTGTTTCTTTGGGATTGGAATGAAAACTGACCTTTTCCAGTCCTGTGGCCACTGCTGAGTTTTCCAAATTTGCTGGCATATTGAGTGCAGCACTTTCACAGCATCATCTTTCAGGATTTGGAATAGCTCAACTGGAATTCCATCACCTCCACTAGCTTTGTTCATAGTGATGCTTTCTAAGGCCCACTTGACTTCACATTCCAGGATGTCTGGCTCTAGATGAGTGATCACACCATCGTGATTATCTGGGTCGTGAAGATCTTTTTTGTACAGTTCTTCTGTGTATTCTTGCCACCTCTTCTTAATATCTTCTGCTTCTGTTAGGTCCATACCATTTCTGTCCTTTGTTAGGCCCATCTTTGCATGAAATGTTCCCTTGATATCTCTAATTTTCTTGAAGAGATCTCTAGTCTTTCCCATTCTGTTGTTTTCCTCTATTTCTTTGCATTGATCACTGAAGAAGTCTTTCTTATCTCTTCCTGCTATTCTTTGGAACTCTGCATTCAGATGCTTATATCTTCCCTTTTATCCTTTGCTTTTCTCTTCTCTTCTTTTCACAGCTATTTGTAAGGCCTCCCCAGACAGCCGTTTTGCTTTTTTGCATTTCTTTTCCATGGGGATGGTCTTGATCCCTATCTCCTGTACAATGTCACGAACCTCATTCCATAGTTCATCTGGCACTCTATCTATCACATCTAGGCCCTTAAATCTATTTCTCACTTCCACTGTATAATCATAAGGAATTTGAATGGTCTAGTGGTTTCCCCTACTTTCTTCAATTTCAGTCTGAATTTGGTAATAAGGAGTTCATGATCTGAGCCACAGTCAGCTCCCAGTCTTGTTTTTGCTGACTGTATAGAGCTTCTCCATCTTTGGTTGCAAAGAATATAATCAATCTCATTTCACTGTTAACCATCTGGTGATGTCCATGTGTAGAGTCTTCTCTTGGGTTGTTGGAAGAGGGTGTTTGTTATGATCAGTGCATTTTCTTGGTAAAACTCCATTAGTCTTTGCCCTGCTTCATTCTGTATTCCAAGGCCAAATTTGCTGTTACTCCAGGTGTTTCTTGACTTCCTACTTTTGCATTCCAGTCCCCTATAATGAAAAGGACATCTTTTTTGGGTGTTAGTTCTAAAAGGTCTTGTAGGTCTTCATAGAACCGTTCAACTTCAGCTTCTTCAGTGTTACTGGTTGGGGCATAGACTTGGATTACTGTGATATTGAATGGTTTGCCTTGGAAATGAACAGAAATCATTCAGTTGTTTCTGAGATTGCATCCAAGTACTGCATTTCGGACTCTCTTGTTGACCATGATGGCTACTCCATTTCTTCTGAGGGATTCCTGCCCGCAGTAGTAGATATAATGGTCATCTGAGTTAAATTCACCCATTCCAGTCCATTTTAGTTCGCTGATTCCTAGAATGTCGACATTCACTCTTGCCATCTCTTGTTTGACCACTTCCAATTTGCCTTGATTCATGGACCTGACATTCCAGGTTCCTATGCAGTATTGCTCTTTACAGCATCAGACCTTGCTTCTATCATCAGTCACATCCACACTGGGTATTGTTTTTGCTTTGGCTCCATCCCTTCATTCTTTCTGGAGTTATTTTTCCACTGATCTCCAGTAGCATATTGGGCACCTACTGGCCTGGGAAGTTCCTCTTTCAGTATCTTATCATTTTGCCTTTTCATACTGTTCATGGGGTTCTCAAGGCAAGAATACTGAAGTGGTTTGCCATTCCCTTCTTCAGTGGACCACATTCTGTCAGCCTTCTCCACCATGACCTGCCCGTCTTGGGTTGCCCCACGGGCATGGCTTAGTTTCATTGAGTTAGACAAGGCTGTGGTCCTAGTGTGATTAGATTGACTAGTTTTCTGTGAGTGTGGTTTCAGTGTGTCTGCCCTCTATGCCCTCTTGCAACACCCACCGTCTTACTTGGGTTTCTCTCCTTGGATGTGGGGTATCTCTTCACAGCTGCTCCAGCAAAGTGCAGCCATTGCTCCTTACCTTTGACGAGGGGTATCTCCTCACCACCGCCCCTCCTGACCTTGAACGTGGAATAGCTCCTCTAGGCCCTCCTGCGCTCTCGCAGCCACCTGTCCTTGGACGTGGGGTAGCTCCTCCTGGCCGCTGCCCCTGACCACAGACGTGAGGTAGCCTCGGGCGTGGGGTAGCTCTTCCCGGCCGCCGCCTCTGACCTCGGACGTGGGGAAACTCCTCTTTGCTGCTGCCCCTCGGGCACGGGGTCCTCCCGGTTTCTGCCCTATCCTCGACGTGGGGTAGCTCCTCTTGGCCACACTAAGTGCGCCGGTCGCAGTACTGCTCCTCAAACCACCGCCAGCAGTACCGTAACCAAACAGCATGTGTGTGTGCTCAGTCACGTCCAACTCTGTGACCCCCCGTCTGTGGCCTGCTGGGCTTCTCTGCCCATGGGATTTCCCAGGCAAGAATACTGGAGTGAGTTGCCATTTCCCACTCCAGGGTATCTTCCCAACCCAAGGATTGAACCTGAGTCTCTTGCATCTCCTGCATTGGCAGGTAGATTTTTTACCCCTGCCCCACCTGGGAAGCCCCACAACACAACAGGGCATGATATACAAGATTGTCATTACTGGCTTATTCTGAGATCACACACTAAGTAAAATTATTGTCTACAAAAAGTTAGATGACAAAATATGAGACAATTGAGTTGCTTAGTTTTACAGACATTATTTATTAAGTGACACTTACATTTGAGGATCTACTCCACGTTAGTGCATCATAGTTTATGAATGATCACCATCAAGGCGTAAGATAATACCCAAAGTCCCCAAGATCAGGTCTCAGATAATTTAGGTCCCAACTCTGGCTCTGTCCCTGAATTTCTGTGACATCTTTAGCAAACTTACTAACCTTCCTGTACTTGTGCTCATTTATTTATCTTGCTGTCATGTGCATGGAGAAGGCATTGAACTGGGGGTGTCTCAGATCTCTGCTCTCTGGCTTTCTGTGTTTCAGTCACATCCCTTTTTCAGCAAGTCAGTGCTTGCAAGATGGCAAAAATATGCTTCCTGAAGGTGACTGTTACTGATATAGTAAAACACACAGCTAGCATTTGGGTGAGACAGAAAAGGCATTTCATTGGGAAATGGAGAGAAATGTTTGCATAATATGTCTTTTTCAAAAAATGTAAGCCATTATAGCAGTTAAAAAAAAAAAAAAAACAGCTTTACCATCTTTCAGGGAGAAGGCAGTCGACTCCCTCTGCCATTGTTATACTACCCTGTGATCAGAATTAGCATGTTCATTACAGTTTCATTTTATTAATGCCTCTTTTTGAAGATGAACACAGTTGTCCCTGCTGTGAAAATGGTACTTTGCCGTTTATGTTATAAAGTGGTCTCGGCTGGGGATCCAGGCTAGGAACATTAAAGAACAAAGCACAGCTGCTTGACTGTCACACAAAAAGATTTTTATGAAAGACTGAAACTAAAGGAAGGATGGCCAACACAGAACAAACTTGCTGACAATTATGGTACCAAGTGAAGATTATTTGGAAAGGTTTATAAAATAGTCTTGTACTTGGAATAAATTGATACAACGCTATAAAGCCTTCTTGACTACTGCATTTCCTGGCTGAAAAGAGGTGCAGAGCCATATAAGTAAACAGAAACTTTTGACTTTCAGGAGGACTTCCAAATAACTCTTCTTTACGTATCAGTGTGGACGAAGGCAGGAACCCACATGAACGGTTCCGTGGAGACTCTAGGACTGAGAGACATTAAACCTGATAATATCTCTGAGAAAGTGCATGTGTGAGCTGAAGATATTCATGTTTCCTTGTGATCAGTCTTTTACAGATCTTCCTGTTGGAGACGCATATTGCTTCAGTTTAATCATTATCATTTGTTTTTCCCTGTAGGGCTTGTGTCTTAAAAGGTCTCAGAGAGGATGGGTGCGCTGTGGGTTGTTGCATTTATGTGAGAGCACGTTTATACTTTTGGCTTCATATTATATTATTTAGGATAATTTAAAAATGAATATTGAGTCATATGAGCACTACTGTTGATTGGTTGGTTGGTGGAAATGTGGAAATGTCAAGTTGGAAGGGAGTTTGGTGAACCAAAGAGAATCACTTACGTTTGATGGAATAAATCAAGGTCTAGAGAGTTTGAAATTATTTTTCTCTTGGTCAGACAGCTAAGATTTCCTTTGGCTTTTACCCAGTCAGAAATAATCCCTGCTTTATTATGTTGTGACAGTGTATTCCAGCCCTTCAGATATTCCCTTTTGAGATACAAGAAGACAATTCACATTGTCCAGGAAGAACTGTGTTCTTCCAACTTACCAGTCACAGACAAGCAGATATGAGTGCAAATAGTGCGAAACATTCTATGGATGTGTGAAGTGGGGAAACTCCACTTTGATGATGCATCATAGGGAGGAGGTCTCTGAGTTGGGGCTTGAAACCTATGTACAGTTTTATCAGGCAGAGCTAGTATGAGAGGCTGTTAGGGATAAAGTTTCATGAGCATGCTTGCATACATAGGAAATTGCTAAATATTTGATGGTGGTTGTGGGTGGTATATTAGGGTTCTACAGAGAAACAGAGCCAATGTTAAGTGTATGCATATTTATACTTATTTTATTTATATATGTAAAGAGATTTATTATATTGCATTGGCTCATACTATTAAGGAGGCTGGAGAAGGAAATGCTAACCCACTTCAGAATTCTTGCCTGAAGAATCCCACAGAGGAGCCTGGCTGGGTACAGTCCACAAGGTCTCACAGAGTCGTATACAACTGAGCGACTAAACAACATTACGGAGGTTGACAACTCCTGAGGTCTGCAGGTTGAGTCAACAAGCTGGACGTCCTGGAAAGCTGATGGTATAGTTTGAATGCCCACAGACTTGTGACCCAGGAAGAGCTGATGTTTCCTATTTGAGACTGAAGGCAGGAATATGCCAGGATCCCAGTTTGAAGGTTATTAGGTAGGAGGAATTCTCTTATGTGGGAGAGGGTCATTCTTCTTGTTCTGTTCAGATATTCAACTGATTGGGTGAGTGCCACTCACATTAGGGAAGCCAATCTGCTTTACTGGGTCTTTTGATTTAAATGTTAATCTTATCGCAAAATACTCATATGATAACACCCAAAATAAGATTTTAAAAAATGTCTGGGCACCTTGTGGCCCAGTCAAGTTGATACATGAAATTAACCATCACAGGTCAGTATAAACAATAGTAGCTCAAAGTAGTGTAGAAGTTAAAAGGGCAGTAGTAGAAGAAAATGAGACTGGGACATACTTCATTGGCCAAAGAGATTAAGCTACAAAAGTGAGAAATCATGTCACTAAGTTAATGTAAGATCATCTCTACATGAGTTGAAATTTACAGAGGTTTACTAAAATACTTAAAGTAGCATACCAAACAATTCATGTTCCTTTATACACAATTGATGTTTAAATCAGTACTTTAAGTCTGAATATTTGGTTGTCTTTCACTGATAAAATTTGAACAATTTTTAAAAATTCAATTTTCTGGTTTTCAAAATTAGTTTTATTTTAATCTACTAATTAAGATGTAGTTTTCAGAGTTGTGCATGCATAATTTATTGGGATTTAGGGCATAGATATACCAAATGCCTCATCTAGGATTTAATTATCAAAATCCTAATTATGTATCTCCTTAGAACAGCAAGTAGCTTATTTTATCTTATTAAAAAAAACAATGACTTGTGAATTAATGCCACATTAAACACAAATATGACATACATTCAAGTGTTCTTAATATATTTTATTAAAGATAGTAAGAAAATTTAAAGACTGTCTTATCTGTGATTTTTCTAAATGACCTTGTGTTTTAATTTATATCTCAAAATCTTCATGCTTTTATTTGTTAACTTTAACATTTATTCTTGATTTTTTGTGTTTATAGTTGTAATAAATATGCATATATTGTTTTCGCACAGTGGATTTTTTTTAAACTAATAGATTTTGACCACATTATTGCATATTAAATTTTTTTTCTCACATGCCTGATGATACATGTGTGTTCAGGTAATAAAGTTTGCTCTCAGTTTGGCTTTTTCTAGAAGAGATCCTACATTTTTCAGAATATAACACCAAAAGAATTTAAAAGAGTGAAATTGCATCATGAATGAGATAGACCAAATAAGTAATACAGTTTTCAGATATTTTCTATACTTCTAAGTTGATATTAATACTTCTTTTTGTATATTTGTTTAATTCCATGGGCAACCACAGGTGGATCCTTTATCAGACAACTAGAATATTAAATATGGTAGAAAAGTATTAGCTCATAAAAACTTGACAGCTTTTAGTATATATGATTATTATTTATCAATACTTATACCTTGTATAGTTAAACTAATGACTCTGCTTGGGGAATACACACACACACACACACACACACACACATATATATATTGTGTATGTATTCTATATATTGTATATATATTATACATAGTATGTAATGTGGTGTGTGTCTGACCTATTTGCTTTGTAGCACTTTGCACCATATGAAATTATCTTCTTTGTTTCTTGAAACTTTCCTTTCATGTGCCCCTCTTCCCTTTGCATTGTAGCTCCATTATATTTTTCTCTGGCCTAGAAATGTTCCTAGCATTTACTGGGCATTCAACAAATATTTGTGGAATGAATGTATACTATAAAGAAGGATATATAAATATGGTTATATAAATACATGCAATGTAGTAAGACACCATTTGGGCAGGAATTAATTTCACTTTACATATAATGGACAAAAGTGATCATCATTTCATTAGTTATTATAAGATGGTGAGTGTGATTGAGAACCAGAAAACCAAGACAAATGGAGTAAACACTACAAAGAGAAAGAGTGAAAATGAGGGATTCACAATGAAAAAAGAATGCTCTTCATAGGCTAGATAGACATGGGTTCGTATCAGTAGTCCACTGATTCTGACCGTATGAGGAGCTGACTCTAGAGCTCCTCATCTGTAGAGTGGAGTGATCCTAACTACCTTTAAGGGTTATTTTTAGAAATTAATCACAGATATGAGTAGAACATGTGGCACAGTGACTCAGATACAAAAATTGCTTCCTTCTCTGCTATCCCTCTGAAGCTAAACTCTTTGCTTTGGCCCTCTTATCCACTGCTGAATCCTCAGCATCTAGAATAGTCCCTGGCTACTTTGCCAACAAAGGTTCGTCTGGTCAAGGCTATGGTTTTTCCTGTGGTCATGTATGGATGTGAGAGTTGGACTGTGAAGAAGGCTGAGCGCTGAAGAATTGATGCTTTTGAACTGTGGTGTTGGAGAAGACTCTTGAGAGTCCCTTGGACTGCAAGGAGATCCAACCAGTCCATTCTGAAGGAGATCAGCCCTGGGATTTCTTGGGAAGGAAGGATGCTAAAGCTGAAACTCCAGGACTTTGGCCACCTCATGCGAAGAGTTGACTCATTGGAAAAGACTCTGATGCTGGGAGGAATTGGGGGCAGGAGGAGAAGGGGACGACAGAGGATGAGATGGCTGGATGGCATCACTGACTCGATGGACGTGAGTCTGAGTGAACTCCAGGAGTTGGTGATGGACAGGGAGGCTTGGCGTGCTGCGATTCATGGGGTCGCAAAGAGTCGGACATGACTGAGCAACTGATCTGATCTGATCTGATGATGACTGGAGAAGGAAATGTCACCCCACTCCAGTACTCTTGCCTGGAGAATCCCATGGACGGAGGAGGCTGGTAGGCTGCAGTCCATGCGGTCGCGAAGAGTCGGACACAACTGAGCGACTTCACTTTCACTTTTCACTTTCATGCATTGGAGAAGGAAATGGCAACCCACTCCAGTGTTCTTGCCTGGAGAATCCCAGGGACGGGGGAGCCTGGTAGGCTGCCATCTATGGGGTCGCACAGAGTCGGACACGACTGAAGTGACTTAGTAGTAGTAGTAGTAGTAGTAGTAGTAGTAGTATGATGATGGCAGAGAGGATAGGGTCGACAATTCTGGAAATGAGGTTTTTGGTACCTTATAAAACATTGCTTAGCCCAAAGGCCTGAACATCAGCTTTCCACATGGAAATAAGCTACTATAAGACTCTGAAAAACATATATGCATTACCAAGTTATTTGGAACAACTGAAGATTGTGTATTGGTACAATGTTCTCTAATATGCAACACCTAAGAAATTGAACTTCTTTTTTTTTCCCCTCATGCATTTGTGCTTAATTTTGTGTTAACATCCTCATAGTCTTCAGAATTCTTGAACGTTGGGACCCAGTCCAATTGCTTGGACTACCTAGGTCAAACCAGAGTCATACTTGAAACAGGATTTCTGTTCTGTTACACCTGGATTATGGCAGGTCACAGAATAGACTAAAATTATTAATTTCTTAAACATCTATGAAAATGAAGCATCATTAGTTATACATTTTAGAAGCAAGAAAATCATACATCGTTTCAATATTTAAAGAGGTGATAGAAAATAACTTTTTCCCTTCTAATTTTTTTTGGTAATACCTTTTTTGTGAAAAGTGATAAAAGGTGTGGTTGCAGGCTCAGGACTTAGGAATTCAGACCCTGACTGCACTATTTGCCCTGTGGTTTTGCTCACATTTCTCTTAAGCTTCAGCTCCTTTGTCAAGTAGAGATAATAAGACCTAGTGCCTAAACTTGAGGGTAATTCTAGGAGATGATCCACATAAAGCTTTTAGCAAAGTGCCAGGTATTTAGTTAACGTAAGTCTTTGTGGAGGATATGATTCGTCTCACCAATGATTACTACTAGTAATGCTACAGGTATCAATAATTAATTTTAAATTATTTTAATTAAAGAGCAATACCCTATTAGTAAAGGAGAATTTTCTGGCACAGGCAAAACGATCTCTGTAAGGCTAGAAAAACACATACTTTATAGTCATTAAGTTGTGCTGCTTTGGTCCAGATGCACCTGCCACCAATTCGCTGTTGTGGTTCCACAAAATATTGGGTTGGCCAAAAGGTTCGTTTGGGTTTTTCTGTAAGATCTTACAGAATATTTAGTATTTAAAATTTGAATGTTACTCTAACATAAGTGATTGGGGAGTAACTTAAGAGAACATGGGAGGAAACTTTTCTTTTATCCTAAACAGAATTTTCTCTCCATACTTAGACTAGAAGTGTCATATAGGTAGGATTTTGTTCTGCTCAAGATTGAGCACCCAGCATAATGTTCGACATGCTGTAAGTTTTCAGTAAATATTTGTTGACTGAGTGAGCAAATGACAAGTTCGACAAAGGTGTTTCTGAATATTTTTTCTTTCAGAGCTATATCATTTAAGGTTTTATTTTTAAAAATCAGAAACAAGAGTATATATTGCTTCCACATTTAGGATAAGCACACAGTTGCTGAGAAGCCATTTATATTAATTCATGAGTTTTTTCATTTGATAATATGTTCTCTGTATGCCAGAGATTATGCCAAAAGTTGGGAATATAAAGGTGGAAAAGACATTATCACCACCTGCCTTCAAGAAAGCTACAGTCTCTGCTTGACTAGAAAGTGTAATTTTGGTTAAAATGACAAGACAGTTATATACTGTAGTTGGAGATAATGAAGTCTATTTTTAGAGGTGTGCTCACAGTAATTCAGCTTATATCTTTCTAACTTAGTACTTGCATAAGAACTAATGTCTCCTTGAGTATTCCATCACTATGACAGTAAAATCTTGAAACGTAAAATGTGTTTGACATATGAAGCCTCAACTGACAGAAAAATTAAACTTGCCTTTTTTTGCTGATGAGTAAAACTGTTCTGAGGAAAAATTTTATTTGTGGAAAGATTTCAGATATACTTTGCTTGGGTTTTGAGAAAATTGGTGCAATAAAAATACTTAAATAATTAGCTTGAAAGTAATATTCCCATTTGTTTCTCTCCCAACTAATAGTAAGAGGCGTTTTTATTACTGCACCATTTTATACGACTGATTTTTGCTCTGTGTTGAGATGACAAAGAGTACCTAGATAGGAAATGATTTTAGCATGTGCTAATAAAATACCTTAAAACATCATCTTCCTCAGAAAACTTCCTTCAACAAAATTGATTTTCATAATAAAATATTTATGTATTGAAAATGGAAGTTTAGGTGTTTTTACCCATGAGGAAAATCCATTAGCATATACTTCAAAGTAGGAACATTCTTAGACATGTTACTTCCTAAGGCCTAACAGCTTGGATTAGAGCCCTGTACCCTTTAGAACCTTCTGTTTACACTTGAGTTTTATGAATGTCATTATATCTTACGATGGTAGATACGAATTTCCAGGTATTGCCAAGCCTGTTATAAACTGACATCAAATACCACAGCTGACTTACTGGGGATCCCATTAATCTTTGTTGAAGATGTATTAATAAAGTTAACACTTTTCCACTCACCAGCACATAGAGTTCTGTCATCTCAGCTTATCAACAGATAAATCATTGCCGAGAAGGAAGAGCTCACCCGTACTTAAATTACTCTTTACGGTAATTTACCATAAACTGGCTATAAAGAGCCAGGAAGGACATTAAATGTAGCCCAGTAAGACTAGGGTTTGGCTAGTCTTGACTTAATTTCCTGTCAACATGTTTACAATATGACTATGCTAGCTTAAAAACAAACAAGAAAAATGTGGATGTAAAGCATCTTAAATAAGCCTGGCCAACTGCATGCAAACAGCGTTTATTAAGCCTAGAGGCCCTCTTTCTTGGGTCTTCCAGGGATGACTCTTTGGTCAAAGCCCTCTCCAAATCATCACTGTGTTCTGGTGCCAGAAAACCGCTAGGGGAATGGTGGAGGGGAAGTCATCTGATGTGGACTTGAGGTGGAAACATAGATTGACCCTAGAGCCAAAGGTGCTTCGCTGTCAAGTCCCTCATTTCCATAGTGCCTGCCATAGCCCTGGGAGGGCCTAGGAGGATGTTCAGTTGATGGTGTGTTTTCTCCTAAATTTACAAAAGTAGTATTTTTGTGTTTGTTCTCGTAAAGTAAACCTCTAAAACATCCTAACTTTGAGATGTTACAGAACCTAGATCTACTGCTAAGATAAAACTAAGAGAGTCATATTTGATATGATTGATAATTTTAATTGAGGATGTAAGTCTAACACATGGGGGACAAATAACTTCCCCAACTCACCCTCCATTGAAAAACAGACTTTAAAAAACTTTGCCCATTGTTTATAATTCCGAGTCCCTAATTTTATGGAGAATATCTTTGCTTTGTTTTAGTGTACTCATAGAGTGAACACAGACTACTATCTCCTTAAGAATGGTTATACACGTCACAGACCATTCTCCATCCCACCTCTGTTAGTTAATCTGGTAATGGTTTTATTCCTCCATGTGAAAGACCAGTTATTCTCTTGTTTCTCTTTCTATCTGAACAAACAACACCAATACCATCCCTGAAGCAAAATAGTCTTTTCTGCAGTCACTGACTGGTTCATCATTTTTAATATAATTTAGTTATAAAGTTTAGAGTTGTTAATTACCAAAATTCATCAAATGAATTTCTGAACTGACTCTCTGTGAGTGACATGTTGCCTTGTATGTCAAAGAAGAGACTAGGAGGAGGACTGGCATGGTGGAGGCTGCTTCCTTGAGTTTTTCTGTAAAATGAATATTTACAGGATCTTCAGATTTCTTTTCTCTCTGAGCAGATGTTACAGAGCCTATTTACATGTTCATGTTTTACAGACAATTGGAAAAGCAAAATAATAAAAATGAAAGAGAAAAATTCCTGCACAGTTAAGAATCACCAAACATGCAGCTCAGCTTGGGGAATGGGTAAAGCCCTCTGTGGGCTTCCTATGTGGCACAGTGGTAAAGAATCCACCTGCCAATCCAGGAGATGCAGGAGACATGGATTTGATCCCTGGGTCTGGAAGATCCCCTGGAGGAGGACATGGCAACCCACTCTAATATTCTTGCCTGAAGAATCCTCATAGACAGAGCAGCCTGACAGGCTACAGTCTATGGGGTCACAAAGAGTTAGATATGACTGAGCACTGACGAATGAGCACCTTCTCTCCCTGAGAGCCTGAGAGATCCTCAACCCTGAAAGACAAGGCTACTCCGTACTTGACTGACCTACTAAGAGAAGGTCTGTCTGTGCTGTGGAGGATCTGTAGGTTCACAGGAGTCAGAGTTTAGAATTTGCTTGACCAAAATTTCATAACTATTAAATGAGGTTGATTACCAAGTGCTCTGAGTACAAATCCTATGCTGTATTCACTACTTCATGTTGCCGTTTGATGCTGTGCTGCAGAGGGCACAGTTGGATATAAAGTGACATGGAGAGTAACAGGGATTGATGTTTTGGATCCCAAGTACAAGAATGGGACTGTGTAAAAAAAAAAAATTGCTTAAAGGCAGCAAGTGGGACCACTGGGTTGATAGTTTAGGGGGGATTTTGTCATGAACCTTGAGTTCTCTTATCAGGGGTATAAAAAGAGCTGTGAGTGCATTAAAGCATTGGATGACATGGATATGAAAGTGTTTACTTTAAGGAAGACTTAGGAATCTCCCAAAAGCTCACTAAAAGGGTTCTTTCCAAATGTTTTTCTGATGCAACCCCAGGAAGAGAGAAGGTCAGTGCGTCATTTTAGTCATGTTGGAACTGAGTTGGGTTAGTGTTTATGACCCTGTGACTTTCTCTTTCAAACCTCTGTCTCATGGAGATTACCAGCACCCTTCACCCTCAATCTGATAATCTAACAAGAAAATAGTTCTCCTTCATTAAGAAAATTGTTCAAAGAATCTTTGATCACAATTCAGGATTTTGTACACAGTATATTTCTATGAAAATGAACAATCTAGAGTCCGGTTTGTTTGTTCTTTTTGAATGTTGTCCATTACTAAAATTGCTGAGTTAATTGCAATGAACCAAAGCCTTTATATATTTGGTCTTTATTTAATCTTTATCAGGGACTTAGGGGCATGATAGTCTCTTTTTCAGAGCTCAGACATCTTATTTTGGGAACATATCCCTTTGCTGTACTCCACAGAGGGTCGTGGTGTGAAGCAAATATTTGTTCATTGTCTGTCTTAAATAGAAGTTGGTGGAAGCTTATGGTTAGGTCTTATTGTTAAGGAGGTGATTTTAAATTCTTATTTTAGGCAAAAGCATCTGCAATTTAAGACTGCAGAAGCAGCAGTGAGAAGATCCTAACAGCTCTACTCAGTTGGACAATTCTTCATTACACTGACAGTTTAATTGGGTGTAAAAAGAAATGGCAATTTAAAATCAAGAGCTTTAAGTGGGATAACCTACCAGTTTCAGAGTTAGTATTTAAAAAAAAAATCAGCAAGATTCAAAGACAGCACATCTTTAGTTCTCTGGTTAGGTACTTCCTATTGAGTATGTTCTGTGCTAAAACTGCCCTCAGATTTGCCTTTTAATGGCAACTTTTGCAAAAAAAAAAAAAAAAAATCTGAAAATGAAGAGAAGAAACTTAATTGACCCTTTTATACATGTGGATATTCATAGAAATACCTGTTTTTATAAAAGTTGATTCACTCAGTTTTATTATTTCAGTGTGTCCTTGACTCTGCCTAATGTTCTAATTCAAAAGACTCAGATTTTTTTAGTCCTATGTTTGACTTATCCATCCATGCTTGTATCCCCAGCACCTGGACAGGAGAGGTTACAATGTGTTCAAATATTTGTTAAAATACTATGTCAGTAAATTTGACAATTTAGGATTGTCCAGGTGACATACCCAAGATTGACTTTAGCCTAGTAATCAAGACTAGAAGTAAATGACCTCCATATTTTAGGCTTTGTACATCCCTTTGATGAGAAGCCATTAGACATTTCTCCAAAATAATACTTCTATTCCTTCTCCTGCGAAGTGTAAGAAATTTCAATTGCTCTCAGCTCATGAAATGGGTGTACCAGAGACCAGCCCTTATCAGAGATATGAGTAGACATTTTCCTCCTTCTTTTCACTTTTCCCAAATTTCCTCTCTCTATTCCTTCTTTCCAAAGGATTTTAGGTAAGTGTTATTCAGTTCAGATCAGTTCAGTCACGTCTGACTCTCTGCGACCCCATGGTCTGCAGCACTCCAGGCTTCCCTGTCCATCACTGACTCCTGGAGCTTGCTCAGTCTCATGTCCGTTGAGTCTGTGATGCCATCAGTTTGCATGATGCCTTCACTTTTCGTGACATCCCATGACATGTATGTTTCATGAATTCTCAGATGAAAATTTCTCTTATAGACACTTAAAAATATTTTAAAACTATAAAATAGAAATAGATTCACAGACATAGAGATTAGACTTGTCGTCATTAAGGGGGAGATGTGGAGAGGGAGGGATGGACTGGGAATTGGGGATCAGTAGATGCAAACTATTACATTTAAAATGAATAAACAAAGTGGGTCTGCTGTGTAGCATAGGGAACTGTATCCAGTCTTCTGGGATAAACTATAATGGAGGAGCATATTTTAAAAAAGATTGTATCTATGTTCACTTTAGATAAAAGTTATAGAGAGTATGGTTGTGCTCATGTGGGCGTTTGAAAAATGTCATTTTATACACTGATTGTCCCCAGTTAGACTGTTACCATCTAAATTACTTCTAAATAAGGAATTGACTATGTCTGTGCCAGTCACAGTTCTGGATGAGTTTCGGATTAGCTGGTGAAGATAGTCTTGGCAATATAGAAGACATAATTACTCTAGAAAGATTCATAGCACACCAAAATTGTTAGTAGATTTAGACAGAGTATTCAGAGCCCACAGTTCTAAGAATTAAACTGCTCAGACCCTCTCTAATAACATCAATAGTCTTTTATCTTGCACTTGAAAACTGGTTTTGGGTAGGAGGTATCCTTTGTAAAGAGGGTCTTTTTACTTGAGAATATCAACTTTATGATTGAAGTTGTGTATATGACAGAAACAGTCCACAATCTTTTTGCATAAGAAATGATAAATTCTTCTCACATTTGCTGTCGTTAATAATTCCATTAACTGTAATACCTCATCTGTTTATCATTCTTTTTTCAGTCTTCCATAGACTCTGAAGTAGAGGATCACTGTGTTCAATTTTGAGATGCTCCATTCTTTAATACATTGGCTTTAAAATTCTGTGAAGATATGGTTGCTAGCAAACATGTAAGGCAAAGTATTAAATATTAAGTACAAAGTGATGTCACGAAGACTGCATACTTGATGAAATTAAAAAATGGAATTTCGACCTAGCTCATCTACCAGGTTACACTTTGGAAAGTCTCCTGACAGCTCAACACTCTTGTAGGTTTGAAGGGGGCAGTATTGTCTTTCTGATAAGTTCCTTGGCCTATTGCAATTCAGTTGATTTATAGTTATCATCCAGTACCTTTGGAAGCCTTAATTTCTCACGTAATTAGAATGTTCAGACATGATATTTGAAGGACAAAAAGGTTAATAATATGTGTCACTACTAGATAAGTAATTTATTTTTATACCTTTGAAGTTGCTTGAGTAAATGTTCTTTATAAAATATTAAGATTATTATTCATGAATTTTCCTTTAAATTTTGGGGAGAATGTGTGAACAGCAGAAAATGAATTGTTTTAAATGGTATTCATTCATTTAAGATTATTTTCTTCATGGAAGTATGATCAAGACTGTGAATGTTGCACAGACTACTTAATATATATTGATATTTTATTGAAGCTGTAATGAGTATTGATTCCATAGTTGAAAACTATGGGCAAGTCTCTAGAATGAGGTCAAGAAAGAAAAAAAGTCATTATTTCCCAGTATAAACTAATTTATTATTTAAGGCAAGCATTTTCTTCTCAAATTGATTTCTTTTTGGATGTGAAATTAGTTTTTTCCTAACTTTAAATTACAATAAATTTATTAAGTAGATGACAGGAAAAGGCACTGAATGTATGTAGATGCCATGCTGGACTTTCTGGATAGAAAATTCACTGAAGACAGTCTTGGTCTTATTAGATATCTTTTCCCCTGAGGTTAGTCTGTTAAGCAGCATGGAATAATGCTTCTGAAAACATACAAACTTTTAAAACTGAGGAGTGACTCTTTTTTCTAAAACATCATAAAAGTCCACTGTCTACACCTAAGGGGGATAAATGAAATGAAAATAGACCTAATTTGGACAGCTCCTTCTTCATGTTTAAATAAAAGTGATAGCTTTCTTTTTCAAAGTGAATGCACTTGATTCTGCTTGAGGACTCAGTGTTCTTACTATGGCCTCCTTGAAAAATTTTGGCCATAAGGTTCAATTGCATGCTCATTAAGCAAACAGACTTGGAGGTATACTCTCTGAGCTGTGGGCTCCCAAAGCTCCCATTAATGCTAATGGGAGTTACACGTGTGTGTTGAGGAGAGCATAATACAGCCTTTGAAGTTGAAGTTGCTAATTGAGTGTTTTCTTCAGCTCTGCTTAGCTTCAGTGGCTAAGCTGAGTTCAAGTAGTCTAAAATGTCATTCTCTGTAAGGCCAGCTGATTATCAAAGCAGACTGGCAGTGAAAGAGGCAGCTTTAAAAAAAGAAAGAAAGAAAAAAAAAACCTTTCTTTTTCCCAGAATGGACAAAGAATTAGCAGATCAAACAAAAGAAGGAGTAAGAAGGATCCGAGGATGGACACTCCTTTCCTCTAAAGTGGCTTGAGCTGGGAAACCAGTTCAGAGAGTGAGAAAGAGGGCCTCTTCTTCAGGGGAGGTACTTGCTGTTTGAGCAGTTTTTTGTGAGTTTTTGTGAAATGTGAGGACTACTCAGAGCAGAGTATTGTGCATCTCTGCCTTGCACTTTGGCCGCCAGACAGCAGAGGAACTACTTGTCCCTGTAAGTGATTTGATGAATTTAGGGGCATCCTCAATGTCCATGATCCTACATTTCCATGCTGCTTGTTCCCCCTCTTTTCCTTTGCATCAACTCTTTGGCAAAAGTTGTCTTTGTAAGGATAGTCTTTGTAGACTTCTACATTGCTGGCTTCTATAAAAAGAGAGAGAAATGCAATTAATTGACTTGCACTTATTAAAACATTTAAGTGAGTATCTTCTCTAGTAGTTGATTCTTATTGTTCATAGATTTCTTGTATATGAATTCAACAACTTGTTAAAATTTATTTGTAGCTCCCAAGTCAGTACTCCTGGCTCTTTCATGATTATTTCTTAGAGCAGTAAAAATTTATGTCACCCAATGCATGTGTTCCTGGCTGAGGTCAAGTAAAGGAACTGACTTCTGCAGTTGTTGTCATGAGACTCATGAGTCAGAGGTTTGATCATCTTCTGACCAGGTATAGTTTTGTCCATAGTGAGAAACTTTTTGACCTGTCTTCAGTCTGACAGATACCACAGTTTAATAATGAATGCTGTGAAGACAGCCGAAGCAAAATTGTGGTTCAGTCAGTGTGATGCTCTTGCTACTCTTTGGAAACTGAATTAACTTAAATGGCATTTACTAATAATGTATTCATTCACATAATATTTGTGTCTGAAGGGCAATATATTAAAGATAATAATACAGTATCAAAAACTAAAAAAAAAACTCATATTCTCGTTAATTGCCTTCCAGATTTACCAAACTACAAAGGCCTTCAATTTTACTATGCCATAGGAAAAAAAAAAAGTACAAGAATAACTATATTCTTCTTTGAATAGGAACTGTTTCTAAGAAGACATATCATTTTTTCATTTCAGAAAGTTCTTATTGAGAATATAGTTGGTTTGAGAATGTAGAAATGTAATTCTTCTGGTCCCTCAGGGGCTTAAGAAAAATAGCACAAACCAGTTATGGAGTTGGTGGCTGCCTCTATGGACTGTCACATGGAGGAGATATTAGAGTCATTGTGGGCTCAAACAGCCCAGTGAGGATCAAAAAGTGGCAGGGTTCTGGACTGATCCAAGGAAGGACTCAGGAATGATCTCAGCTTCCTGAAAATTAGCAGGGCAATTTTAGGAGGTAGAGATGAGCAGTTATTTTCTGGCGGTTCTGGAGATGTAGAGGATTCAAGCTTTGGATAGATGATAGCATGATGATGTCAGAGGTTATATGATGCTGTAATATATTACTCTGCCTTTATTCCCACTTATATTTATTTTTAATAAAAGCTCACTACAGGAATAGTCTCTAAGTATGGTACAGTTTGTAAGTATCGCAGGGCTGTTTTCCCTAGGATGAAGGCATGTAGTGTATACATCCTTAGCATTAGGGTCCATCCTTCTCTCTTCCTGCTCTTCTCCCTTCTTCCAGAAATGGATAAGGCCACTGAAACAAAAGAATGCAATCTGTCCTTTAAAATGTTATCTATGTAAGTTTGTCTTAACATGTATGTAATTTTTACATTTGTTACTTGGTCTTTTCAAAAGCCACGTGTGTTGAATACTTATTATGTGTTGGATGTAATAGTAAACTAATTAGGCCCCACACGGACAAAATATTAATAAAATATAAGCCCTTTCTTAATTGATTAAATCTTAGGTCTTTATTATTCATTGAGAGAATGGTAAATCTAAACATGAAAACTTAGCTACTGATGTGACATTAATAATTCTTTTCATGTAAATTTTGAAATCTAGTACTCTGTACTAAGTCTTATTAATGCTATAGCTAATTATAGAATATTTCATTATTTAAAGTCGTTTATTCTAATTTTAAGTAATCACACCTGAGATAATTGTTAAACTATCTGAATAGTCTTTCATAGAAAATAATGCAAAATTTCCTCATTTTTAATATTTCTTTTTACTTTTGAAACATACATAAGTGACCCATAAACACATTCTCTTTGAAAATATTTCAAATCACCTATAAGTAAAACAATGAAAGATGCTCTTCATCACATCATTGCCAAGAAGTAGCAGATTGTTTTATATCTTCCTAAATCTTTTTCAACTGTAGTTGAATAGTGGTGGAACCATACATAGAATTTGTAGTTGAGGCTTGTTTTGCTTTAACCAATAGAATCATATGAATTGTTCTTCAGTTTAGATTTATTTTTGCAGTACAATATCTTGCCCATGTTTCCAAGTCAGATAGTGTAGATCTATCACTATGAGGCTACACTGTATAATTCACTGTAGTTTATTTTATTCTTAATGATACTAATCGGAGCATGCTACAGAAACCCTTAAAAGATGTCTTTTGAATACAACATTTTGTTTTATTGGTTTTATTATATTTTTAATTTTTTATTGAAGTATAGTAGAGGTACGATATTATGTAAGTTTCAGATATTAGGTGATTCATAATTTTTAAAGGTTATACTCCATTTTTAGTTATAAAATATAGGCTATATTCCCTGTCCAGCACAAGATATCCTTTATATATGGTTTTAATCTTTAATTTTTTTAGCTTTTAAAAATTTATTTATTTTAATTGGAAGATAATTACAATAATTTGATGGTTTTTGCACACATCAATATGAATCAGTCACAGGTATGCATGTGTCCCTTCTATCCTGTACCCTGTCCCACCCCCTCCCCACCATGTCCCTCCAGACAGTGAATACACCATCTTGAATGTTTCAGTTTTCATTTTGTCTAATGAAAGTGAAAAGGGGAAAGCACTGTCAACCCCGTGTTTAGCCTGGACTCAGACATTTGCAGGAGACTGTATGGTATAGGTGCAACTCCGGACTAAGTGTTGAGACCTATCCTAGACTCAGCAGCGCATGGTGAAACGGTGGTAACTAAACACTTCCAGTACTGCACGTTTTTTCTTCTGAAGACTGAAATTGATAGTAATGGTCACTGTTTACTGAGTGTGTACTGTGTTCCACGCACTATATTAAGTGCTTTACAGAAGTATCTCTTTTGCTTTTCACAGCAGTCCTGTGACGTATTTCTTCTGCCTAATGGATGGGAGACAGACGTTCTGAAAGCGTAATGTCTATGCAACTAATAATAATAGCAACCAACAAAAACAATAGACTTAAAAAACTGTGCCACTGTTCCAAAGTGCTTGAAATGCATATTGTTCTTATACTTAACAAGCCACTTTTTTGGTGTCATTCTTCAGTCACTAAGTTGTATCTGACTCTGTGACGCCATGGACTATAGCACACCAGACTTCCCTGTCCTTCACTTTCTCCCAGATTTTGCTCAGATTTATATCCATTGAGTCAGTGATTCTATCTAAACATCTCATCCTTTGCCACTCTCTTCTCCTTGGCCTTCAATCTTTCCCAGCATCAAGGTCTTTTCTAGTGAGTCAGTTCTTTGCATCAGGTGGCCAAAGTATTGGAGTTTGAGTTTCAGCATCAGTCCTTCCAATGAATATTCAGGGTTGATTTCCTTTGGGGATGACTGGCTTGATCTCCTTGCAGTCTAGGACTCTCAACTATCTTCTCCAGCACCACGATTTGAAGGCATCAATTCTTTGCCACTTTAATCTACATATTAGCTCAATTAATCTCAATACCAGTACTGATGTAGACAATTTTTTTAATAAGGAGACTAAAGTACAGTGAATCTTAGTAACTCAGTTCACAATCTCCTTAATAAGCTTGTCTTATTCAACATTTGTGTTGACATTTTAAATGTGGGAAATATCCTGAAATGTTTTTCTCTGTACATTATTTGTATAAGGAAGGAACAGGTATAGTTAAAAGAAAGGAAATGCCGAGTGATTAAGAGGGAAATAGAAGTCATTGCATGATGCCCTTTATTTCTGTTAATTGTTGGCAAACCATTTATTGTAGGGTTATTTAATTCTCACAACCATCAAAGTTTCTTAGTAAAATAAAATTGAGTTAAATAGTGATGATCAAAATTGGATTTTTTGTTGATTTAATGTTTTTATTTTACTTTTTAAGTGCCCCATTTTAGGAGAAATGCTGCATTGCTCATGTTTTGCAGATTCTGTTCTGCATGGTCAGAGACCTTCACATAGTAATGAGAGATGCCGGGCACGCTTTGAACATCTACTGTGTTTCAGGTAGCATGTTGACTTTTTGTTGCATATTAGCACAGTTTATTCTCGTGATAAGCCCACCAGATGGGTCATATTTTCCACAGTTTACAGATGTAAGAATTAAGGTAAGATGAAATGCCCAAAACCACAAAGTAAAGTAAGGTGCAGAGTCTGGCCTTGAAAAAACTCAGACTTCAGAGCCTGTATCCTTCCCCTGTACTGTGCTAGTGACCTTTTTGAAGTGACCTACCATCCCTGGTGGCTCAAACGGTAAAGAATCTGCCTGCTATGCAGGAGACCTGGTTCGATCCTTGGGTTGGGAAGAACTCCTGGAGAAGGGAATGGCAACCCACTCTAATATTCTTGCCTGAGAACTCCATGGACAGAGGGGCCTGGCAGGCTACAGTTCATGGGGTCGCAGAGAGTCAGACGTGACTGAGTGACTAACACACACACACACCAACCACCTAGTCCACTGCTGCTATATTAATGTTTTTTGAGCTCCGTGACTCAGCCTGGCATACGTGAAATCACAAACTTAATGGGGCTGTTTGCCCTTAACATCAATTTTACTCAGATAGAGGAAAGCAACATTGTTTTAACATTGAATAGTAATATTTAATATTAACATTTCAATCCAGAGTGAAACCAGTTTGGATTTATTAAGGAGGTCAGTTTAAAATTCTCATTCATTGTTAAGAGGAGACATCTCAAAGAAATTTTGATGTTGATTTTATGGTTACCTTGAGTTTTATTCCTGATGACCTTGGCCCTCCGGCTTTAGGGGTGCCGTGTTAAGAACATGGATAAACCTGTACTTCACCAGTTTCTTTCACTGAGAAGTTATGTCAGAGTCTCAGCAGTATGTGAAGCGCCTCAGCCTTGTTGACCTATGCTGATTCTCTTTGGGCTACATATTCTTTATTACTTGTGTAGGTAAAGAACATATGACCCCACTCATGATGACCCCTGAAGAAAAGTGCCCATTAAAGCCTCCAGAATTAAGATAATCAAGAGAGCATTTCTCTTCTTTAAAAAAACAATTAGCCATCTGTATGTCTTCTTTGGAGAAATGTCTGTTTAGTTCTTTGGCCCATTTTTTGATTGGGTCATTTATTTTTTTGGAGTTGAGCTGTAGGAGTTGCTTATATATTTTTGAGATTAGTTGTTTGTCAGTTGCTTCATTTGCTATTATTTTCTCCCATTCTGAAGGCTGCCTTTTCACCTTGCTAATAGTTTCCTTTGTTGTACAAGAAGCTTTTAAGTTTAATTAGGTCCCATTTGTTTATTTTTGCTTTTCTTTCCAATATTCTGGGAGGTGGGTCATAGAGGATCCTGCTGTGGTGTATGTCGGAGAGTGTTTTGCCTATGTTCTCCTCTAGGAGTTTTATAGTTTCTGGTCTTACGTTGAGATCTTTAATCCATTTTGAGTTTTTTTTGTGTGTATGGTGTTAGAAAGTGTTCTAGTTTCATTCTTTTACAAGTGGTTGACCAGTTTTCCCAGCACCACTTGTTAAAGAGATTGTCTTTAATCCATTGTATATTCTTGCCTCCTCTGTCAAAGGTGTCCATATGTGCATGGATTTATCTCTGGGCTTTCTATTTTGTTCCATTGATCAATATTTCTGTCTTTGTGCCAGTACCATACTGTCTTGATAACTGTGGCTTTGTAATAGAGCCTGAAGTCAGGTAGGTTGATTCCTCCAGTTCCATTCTTCTTTCTCAAGATAGCTTTGGCTATTCGAGGTTTTTTGTATTTCCATACAAATTGTGAAATTATTTGTTCTAGCTCTGTGAAGAATACCATTGGTAGCTTGATAGGGATTGCATTGAATCTATAAATTGCTTTGGGTAGTATACTCATTTTCACTATATTGATGCTTCCAATCCATGAACATGGTATATTTCTCTATCTATCAGTGTCCTCTTTGATTTCTTTCACCAGTGTTTTATAGTTTTCTATATATAGGTCTTTAGTTTCTTTATGTAGATATATTCCTAAGTATTTTATTCTTTCTGTTGCAATGGTGAATGGAATTGTTTCCTCAAACACATGAAAAGATGCTCCACATCACTCATTATCAGAGAAATGCAAATCAAAACCACTATGAGGTACCATTTCACGCCAGTCAGAATGGCTGCGATCCAAAAGTCTACAAGCAATAAATGCTGGAGAGGGTGTGGAGAAAAGGGAACCCTCTTACACTGTTGGTGGGAATGCAAACTAGTACAGCCACTATGGAGAACAGTGTGGAGATTCCTTAAAAAACTGGAAATAGAACTGCCTTATGATCCAGCAATCCCACTGCTGGGCATACACACTGAGGAAACCAGAAGGGAAAGAGACACGTGTACCCCAATGTTCATCGCAGCACTGTTTATAATAGCCAGGACATGGAAGCAACATAGATGCCCATCAGCAGATGAATAGATAAGAAAGCTGTGGTACATATACACAATGGAGTATTCGCCATTAAAAAGAATACATTTGAATCAGTTCTAATGAGGTGGATGAAACTGGAACCTATTATACAGAGTGAAGTAAGCCAGAAAGAAAAACACTAATACAGTATAGTAATGCATATATATGGAATTTAGAAAGATGGTAACAATAACCCTGTGTACGAGACAGCAAAAGAGACACTGATGTATAGATCAGTCTTATGGACTCTGTGGCAGAGGGAGAGGATGGAGATATTTGGGAGAATGGCATTGAAACATGTGTAATATCATGTATGAGACGAGTCGCCAGTCCAGGTTCGATGCACGATGCTGGATGCTTGGGGCTGGTGCACTGGGACGGCCCAGAGGGAGGGTATGGGGAGGGAGGAGGGAGGAGAGTTCAGGATGGGGAGCACGGGTATACCTGTGGTGGATTCATTTCGATGTTGGGCAAAACTAATACAATATTGTAAAGTTTAAAAATAAAATAAAATTTAAAAAATAAATAAAATAAAATAAATAAATAAACAATTATTAGGTTTATTTTTAAACAGACAGTATCTATTCATTAACAATGAACTATCTAAAAAAGAAATTAAGTAAGCAATCCCATTTACAGTAGCATGAAAAAGAATAAAGTACTTAGAAATAAACTTAAGGCAGTGAAAGACGTGTACCCTGAAAACTGTAAATCACTTATGAAAGAAATTAAAACACAAATAAATATAAGGATATCCATGTTCATGGATTAGAAGACTTAACGTTTTAAATAGTTTATTTATATGATCCATTTGCTATCACTAGTCTAATGTTTGTCATTGATCATTCACTAAACCCAGTGGAGATTGGCCTGCTTTCTGGCTAATTTGTTAAGGGTGACCGACTAATCAGATCCTAGATGCTGTGCAGCAGAGAAAGGGTGAGCCAGAAGAAGATGTGGGAGAGACTCTCAGGGCCTGTGAGTGACTCTAAGTGACTGAGAGTATGCCAGTCACTTAGGGTGTGCTCTTCTTGGGGACAGCATCCCTAAAGTGTACTTTTGTCGGTGACAGCCAGCCCTAAAGTGATGCTTTGCTAAGTGGCATACCAGGATTTGAGACTATCTCATGTTCCCCTTACCAAATTCCTACTGGGATACCTTATGCTGTTTCTCCTCTAGCAAGAGCAAAATGCCTTGCTAAAATTTTATGCTATGGAGTTTTTCATTTCTGTTTAAGATAGCTGAACAGGACAATTTAAATCTCCAAATTTTACTTTGGGGCTTAATTTAATTGAATTATTTATACTGCCCAGGTGAATAGGGTAATGGTAAGATCTTCACTTTGTATTTGTGTGGAAACATTTTACATGAGAGTCTGCACAGTTTTATAAGATTTCTAGAAATCCTAAGTTTTGTTCTGAGCTCTGTTTCGAGTTAAATAACAGAAAAACATTGCCCTGGGACGTATAGTTACAATGCAGTGTTAAAGACTGACATCCTGTAATCACAGATATTTGCAGTCCAAGTGTGGTAGAAACTCTCCATGTTCAGTTGAATCAGGTTATATCTGATGTGTGAACATGTTGCAAAAAAAAAAAAAAAGACAAGTTTCTCATAAAGTCATTCACAACATGAAAATATTCCTTAAGGTTATTTTAGTGCTTTTTTTAAAATTGCAGATCCTAGATTTACATTACACTCTAATAAAATGAATATTTGCTTATATTATTGAAATAGTTCTTCTTTGACAATGGAAATAGCCTAGGGGTTGATCATCCTCCACTGCAGGTGGCATCATGAGCAGGAACCACACCCATTCCAATTTATTTTGCCATTGTTTTTATGGTTTGTTCTATTTCAGCCCCGTCAGACTATTACCAAGTGTTCAGATAAGTGTTTCCTTAACTGAGGCTACTGTCCTCTTTTAGGGTGTGCTTGCCTGTGTGCTAAGTCGCTTCAGTCTTGTCTGATTCTCTGTGGCCCAGTGGACTTAGCCTGCCAGGTTCCTCTGTCCATGGGATTCTCCTGGCAAGAATACTGGAGTGGGTAGCCATTTCCTTCTCCAGGATACCTCCTGACCCTGAAATTGAACCCAGGTTTCCTGCATTGCAGGTGGATTCTTATCATCTGAGCCACTGGGGGAGGACCCCCTCTAGGGTGAAGGATTCTTAAATCAGTCTAAGGGAAAGTTATGACTGTTCTGTGAAAGAACTTCCCTGTAAAATTTGGATTGAACTGTAGTCTAAGTGATGTGCTTTGTGAGTATTCTGAAAGCTTCTGAAATTTAAATTGTGACCACTAGACAAGGAAGAGAGATAAGGTTATTGTACAGACATTAGAAATGATCTTTCTAAGATGGTACGGATGAACGTACTGCAGGGCAGCACAGAGAGAACAGACTTGTGAACCCAGTCGGGGAAGGAGAAAAAATGAGAGAGTAGCCTGGAAACATACATTACCATCATCAATTAGTTGTTGGTGTTGCTCAGTCGCTCAGTTGTGTAAGCTTCTTTGTGACCCAATGCCCTGCCGCACACCAGGCTTCTTTGTCCTTCACCATCTCCCGGAACTTGCTCAAACTCACGTCCATCGAGCTGATGCCTTCCAACCAGCTTGTCCTCTTTCATCCCCTTCTCCTCCTGCCTTCTATCTTTCCCAGCATCAGGATAAAATAGTTAGCCAGTGGAAATTTGTTGCATGACACAGGGAGCTCACATCCCGTGCTCTGAGAGAATTGGTGTGGGGTTGGAGGTGGAGGGATGCAAGAGGGAGGGGACTTATGTATACCTGTGACTGATTCATGTTGCAGTATGGCAGAAACCAATACAACACTGTAAAGCAATTATCCTCCCATAAAAAATAAATTAAAAAAATCCCCCCAAAATGATCTTTCTAGAAGAAAATAAAATAAAATTAATATGTAGTGTGATCTTGTAGGACAGGGGGTTGGGGGAGGCTTGGAAGAAAAGGGAGAAGGGCAGAATATCAAGCACCAAGTAGCAAAATCACTCTTGGTCCACTCACTGGTATCTGGGGTTGGTTTTTCTCCTCCTAGAATTATTTATTTACTCCCTGAAAGTAAATTGAAAATATATTTCATCTCTCTTAAATGTCTTGTGACCTGGATTCTTGATGCCTGCACATAAGGAACAGATGTCTTTACATGTGCTTCACATCCTGTGTAAGGTTGACAGATCCACATAAGATGCTATCATTAGGTAACGATTTTCTTTCTCTTTGTCGCTGTTTCCTTCTTTATAAAATGAGAAGGCTAGCCTGAGGTGATTTCTCTCGGATCCCTGCTGACACTAGTATTCTCTAATTACAGAGTAATTTTCTTCAGAATCTCCTTTCTTCTTCCCAGCGTTCAGATATTCCTTTATAGAGATTATATCCACATATATGGACCCATTCATGGTACTTGGATATATAAAGGCATAAAATGCAAGTGGAAAGACTCATCCTTTTAGGTTTTTGAGGAAGGTATAGTTTTCTCTGCACTGGTCTCTCTCCCTGGGAAAGGATTCATCCATGCTATGGTTTTCCTTATGCTTCTTAATTTCAGGCCACCAACTGTATCACAGAGGTAGCTATAATAGCAGCTGGATGGTGGACAACTAGTAAGTACAATACGGTTATATTGCTGAATTTCATGGTGATGAGCAGAAAGGCTTCCAACTGGGTTATGTTCTGTTGAAGCAGAAAAAGCCATGAAGACTACAAACAGCAAACAACATGCATGGACCGCTGCATGACACGTGCAGAAACCTCTGTTCAGCTTCACAGTGATCTCGAATGGTTGGCATCATTTGTACTTTCAAAGAAACTGAGGCTTGAGGTTTAGTAACTTGCTGAGCATGTCACAGTAACTAGCAGATCTGGAATTAAAACCCAAGTTTTCTGATTCTAACCTCTGTGTTTTCCAGTGATCTTCACTGAAGTTCTTCCCTTTTGTGAAATGAAGGATTCCACATTCTTTGACCCGTAGATTTCAGGTCATCTTAGTTGTTTTGGTGAGGTAGAAAGTTGCTCTCCACATTTTCCCAAGTTCAGTTGAATGAGCTTAGAGCACTGGTAAATTATGATAATGAAGTTAAATTCACATCCCATTAAAACTAAGCTAATAGTTAAGTCCAATTATGCTTAGCACTTGCAGCTTACATAAATATTATATTGTCAGGTTTAATAAACTTCAAAATTTGCTCACCCCACATTCTTCCAACTTCACTGTTAGGCTGTAGTGAGACATATTTTGTTGACGTGTTATTTCTTGCTGAAGAGGTTGATAGAGTTCCTTTGTGGACTTGAGTTGGAAAATACAAGCACTGACACATTTGACAGGCCAGAGGTTACCTATGGTTATTCAAGTGATAGATTTAAAGATAAAAGTTTTGTTTGGTTTTATGAATAACTTAGGAACCCAGAAGCCAATTGCCATTACTTCTAAATAAGTTGCTTAGCTAGTCATGCCCTCTCCCCCTCCTCTGACTAGCTTTTAATGGTCTGGACCTTGGGGCCTGTGTTTCATATATGGTGTCACCATCCCCATGCTTCAGGGACCAAAGTCCCTTTTTTGTTGTCAGTGTTGGAAACTGTAAATTTTGTTTGTTTTACTGAAGATCATTTACTGTGTATGAGACCTTTCTCTATATTACTGAGAAATAATTGATACACATCACTGTATATGTTTAAGGCATACAGCATGATCATTTGATATATGTGTGTTATGAAGTGATTACTACAGTAGGGTCAGCTAATATCAGTTTTCTCAGAGATACAATAAAAAGGAAAGAAAGAAAAAAAATCTTGTGATGAGAATTTTTAGGATTTACTCTCTTCACTTTGCTGCATATTATAGAGCAGTTTTGGCTGTAGTCATCATGTTGTACATTACATACCTCATATGTATTTATCATTTAACTGAAATTTTGTGTCTTTTGACCAGCTTCCTCCAAGTGCCTCTCCCCTTACACTTTGCCTCTTGGTTAACCTTAAGTTTGATCTCTTTTTCTATGAGTTTGACATTTTGGTTTTTGTTTTGTTTAATTCCAGAATTCTCTTTCTTTGCATGACTTATTTCATTTAGCATAGTCCTGCCAAGGTGCATTCATATTGTTGCAAATGGTAGAATTTCCTCATGTTTTTATGGTTGAGTAGTATTCCATTGTTGTGTGTGTGTGTGTGTGTGTGTGTGTGCATGCCACAATTAATTTATCCTTTCCTCCATCAGTGGACACTTAAGTTGTTCCCATGTCTTGATTATTATAAATAATGTATCTATGAACAGGGTGGTGCAGATATCTTTTCAAGTTAGTATCTTCAAATTTTGAAAGTATTCTTGGAAATGGAATTCCTGTATCATACAGTAGGCCTCGTTTTCATTTTTTGAGGATTATCCACACTCTTTCCCATAGTGACTTCTCTTCTCAGTTCAGTCTCTAAGTCAGGTCCGGCCCTTTATGACTTCATGGACTGTGTCATGCCAGGCTCCTCTGTCCCCTACTATCTCCTGGAATTTGCTCAAATTCATGTTCATTGAGTCAGTGGTGCTATCTAACTGTCTCATCCTCTGCCACACCCCCTTCTCCTTTTATTTATTTTCTTAGTTCAGTTCAGTTCAGTTCAGTCGCTCAGTCTGTCCGACTCTTTGGGACCCCATGAATCACAGCACGCCAGGCCTCCCTGTCCATCACCAACTCCTGGAGTTCACTCAGACTCACGTCCATCGAGTCAGTGATGCCATCCAGCCATCTCATCCTCTGTCGTCCCCTTCTTCTCCTGCCCCCAATCCCTCCCAGCATCAGAGTCTTTTCCAATGAGTCAACTCTTTGCATGAGGTGGCCAAAGTCCTGGAGTTTCAGCTTTAGCATCATTCCTTCCAAAGAAATCCCAGGGCTGATCTCTTTCAGAGTGGACTGGTTGGATCTCCTTGCAGTCCCAGGGACTCTCAAGAGTCTTCTCCAACACCACAGTTCAAAAGCATCAATTCTTTGGCACTCAGCTTTCTACACAGTCCAACTCTCACATCCATATGGCTTCAGTTAATTATAATCTCATCAATGGTGCACATAAGACCAAACTCTTGATTTTTTTTTTTCCCTATGCTGTGTCCAGTATTTCCAATAGCCTATTGGATTTCGGCACCTAAATATATTGCAGTAATCTCAGACTAAATTTACATGTTAAGGCTAAACTTATTCACTCTTGTGTTTCCTATACTTGCCATCTCAGTAAATGAAACCATCGTTCTCCTGATTATATGTGCCTGAAAACTGGCAATCTTATTTACTCTTCTTTTGTCCCTTATTCTACATAACTACATAGGCAATAACTTTTGTCAATTTTACTTCTTTCATTTGATCTTTTCTTTATATCCTACCTTTCAGTGCCCTAGCTTGGGTACACATTGCTTTGGGGACTTCTGCAGGAGATGTTTTCTGGTTTCTGTTCTTGGTATCTGTTCATCTGTTGCCAACTTTGATATCATCCCCAGTGCCTATAGAATAAAATCACAATTCCTTATGACAGGCAGAGCCCCTCAGCAGCCTTTTCCTGGGACGACCCTCATCTCATGTAATATATTTCATTCTGTTTTCAGACTAAATTCCTTGCTGTTCTCTACTCTCATGCTCTCCTTCCACAAGTCTCTGTCTTATCACCTGTTATTCATTCTTTACCCTCCTTTCATTCATCCAGTGAATATTTATTGATTGAAAATCTTTTATTCCTCTAAAAAGAGATCCCAACTTATGTGTTTCTTCTCCAGCCATCTCTGCAGTCTGATTGTCCACCGTGATGCTTTGCTCCATTGTTTTACTTCTTCCTACATGTGTCTCCCCTAATCCCCTGGGTAGATCTTCAGATTAGAGACTATACCCTGCTTGTTTTTCAGTGTCTTACTTTACAGCAGTACATGGCGCTTAGTACATTATCAGTGAGTTTTATTAAAGAATGGATATTCTGGAAACTGAGTTTGAAAGAGCAGCATCAGCAGACATTTAATATTGAATGTCCTCAGTGGTGAGGATAGTTGTATTATGTTTCCAGAACAATTAGTAGAGACTTTGATGCACAATTGATAAAAAATATTTTCTAGTGCTGGCACTTTTTAATTCAAAGCATATGTTATTATTATAAGGACCCAGGGAACCACAAAAGCATGCCCTGTGCTTATCAGTGGTCATCCTTCTAATCTGTTAGGCTATTCATTAAGGAATTTCAGTAAAATTTTAATATGACAATACTGTATAATACTTTGCTCCAAACTCCCCAGAATCTATATAATCAGTATATATTTATTGATAGATTTATTACATCAGTGGATAAGAGAGTTAGGACATGTACTTTATGTCAATTTCCTTTATAGTTAGCAGCTGTTGTTGGATTTATATTCTAAGTGGGATCAATCACCTAATTGCTTGATGAACTTTGGCGACTATAATTGAGAGCATCTCCTCAAATAAATGAAGTATTTAATTTAGGAAATGGGGTTTGGGGTGCTAAGGTTCTTCTCTCTTTTTATTCAGGTCATGGACAAATGTTCTCAAATGAGTGAGGAAGCAAACACATTAAGAGGTGGCCACTCTGGTGTTACAAAGTAAATAGTCTTGAAACTAATGACTGTAGAAAGCTGTCTGTAGGGCCACACAGCATCCTTTCTACCCATTCTACCCTTTCTGCCAGAGTTTAAACCTCAGACTAAGTACAGTGTAGTATTTAAGAAAAGGCTGATTTTTTCTTTGATTTTTTTTTCTTTCACAATTACAATAAAATCATCTTTAAATCTAGTTTAATCTGATAATTGCCCACATAGTTCCCTTGCTAATGTTTGCAAGGAGTAATGAATGATTTTACTAAGGCTGAATAAGGCAACTTATGAATGGTGAAACCTCCACTGTCAATGCAATTTCATTAAAATTGTTATTAGTTCCTGGTGTAGATTATAAAACAGTCTCCATGGAATTACAAATAAGCATGGAAGTAGTAGAATGCTATTTATGATTTAAAATGCTCTTTGAAAGCAAAAAGTTTATTAAGTTAGACTTAGTTGCTAAATTTTGTTGCTGTGTTGTCGGAATCTAAAGATTCCGGGAGTCTGGAGCAAAGTATTATACAGTATTGTCATATGAAAATTTTATTGAAATTCCTTAATGAATAGCCTAACAGATGACCACTGATAACCACTGATGACCACTTAGGAATCTAAAGCTTCCTAAGGTAGCTATGTGAGGAAAACCAAGTAATTCAGTGATGGGTTTGACTAAAGAGGAGTATTTTTGAACAAATATATATATATGTATATACACACAGATGCATATAGATAGAGATATAATAAAAGCTGTGATACAGATATAGATAGATGTGCTTACAGCCTTATTTTGCATATATCTATGTTTGTAAATGTACATGCATTGCATAATTTCTTAGTCTGGGTATAGGGCTGACCTCAAAAAAAAAAATAATACAAATGAGTTCATTTAGGTTGAAAGCCATTTACTCAGGGTTGTCTGGAGTGTTTGAACACATGGGAACATCATAAAGGGAGATTGAAGAGAGAAACTTTTGTTTTCATGTCAAATGAAACATGCTGATTCCTTCTGTAATTTGAATTATTAGGGAAAACTTTAAAAATTGTGTTTTGTTTATTCTTTCTCATACAAGTTTAAGGCATTTGTCATCTCATAAAGTTATGGTCTTTTAGATCCTCATTCCTGGTAAACCTCATGGTTCATAAACAAAGACAAGGTGTTATAAATACGTTACCAGTTTCGTGTTTAGAACTCTGTGCCTAGTTGAACGGGTATAATCCCCAAATCATTTATATAACGCATTTGGCTTCCTGACTTTCGAACAGTTTATTGGCTATTGTACCTCTAGATATGTGGGGAGAGAGTTCCCTTCATGTTATTAATACATTCCTCGCTGCTTTGCATCTTCTGTTTGTAGCCCTCTGCTGACTCTCAGTGAGTAGCCATGACTCTGGAGGTCTGCTGTCTCCTACTCTTCCTGTCCTTGCACATACTGCATTGTATCAACATTGTAGGAACCTCTGATTGTCTTCTGTAGACTAAGAGTCTTTTTTTGCCTTTTATCTCTAAATTCCTAGACTTAGCACAATGCCTGGCATATAATAGGTGCTTGATATGTGTTTCTTGGCTGATTGACCTAATTGGTAAAAAAATAATTTTCCTAAATTTCATTTTTTAACCCTGAAAGTATGTGTTTTTGATAATTTGAATTCTGTGCAGTTAAAGATTGTATTCTATTACAACACCAAGAAGCAACTGGGAGAATACCACCACCAATATGATAAAGCTAATTCAAGTTATAATTGTGCAGTGTTCCCCATTAGGGGGTAAATAGTGCAACTCATTCTGAAATTTACATGAAATTAAGATGGACCTGTTAATTTGGAGGAATAATTGAATAAGAATGTTCGGG
Organism: Bos taurus; assembly: GCF_002263795.3. NCBI lineage: Eukaryota > Metazoa > Chordata > Mammalia > Artiodactyla > Bovidae > Bos > Bos taurus. The sequence continues at coordinate 36,293,887 of NC_037335.1, forward strand.
AAAATGTAAATAAGGTGGTACTATTTCTCTTTTATACATCTCAAGTCTCTGTTTAATTTAGAAATATTAAAATGCATTATGCATATTGTAGTTTTCTCAAATGACCACAGTTGGTATGTTAAGTTTTAGAGCATAGTAGTTCATTCAGACACTAATTACAAATTCACTTATTGAATTAAATTTAAATCTTATAGCTTTTGTTATAAACAGAGTGCCAAAGCTGAGAAAACATAAATAATTGAACAACTTTGGGCTCTGTAAAGTTTGTGTTTTGTTAATTTATTAAGTAGGAATTGAGAAAAGAAACAATAATGCTAAGGAAATTATTCAGTTTTCTAGTCTTACTGCTTGCATCAATTCTATAGATATAGCAAGTATTTCATAACTACCTTGTACTTACATGATTTCTGCTGGTCTTCACATCTCAATACCCTTAGGACCTTTTTGCTTTTGCTTTTCAATTAAAGTCTAACCTTTTTCTCTTTTTCCCACAAAGGAACAAAACTCTATACTCAAATATTCTTTGCAGTCTTTGCATCAAGATCTTTAAATGTCTAGACCTGGAATTAATAATTCCAGCTCTGCTCCTAGATTGATAATCTGAACATTTTAACTCCTTGGAAGACAGCAGTTCTCTGAGAAGGTCAGACACTGTGGTTTCTTTAAAAGAGATTCTTCCACTGAACAGTCCTCTCCCTTTGGAGGGTATTTCATAATGCCCTGAAAACGAGCTGGCCTGTGGATGTGATTGATTTTATGAGAGAACTGTTGGGGTTAAAACACGTGATCTGATAGAAGGACCACATTCCTAGCCAATTTCCTGTCTGATGCATCAGTGGCTAAAGTATCTGCTTGTAATACAGGGGACACAGGAGACGTGGGTTTGATCCCTGGGTTGGGAAGATCCCCTGGAGAAGGAAAGGGCAACCTACTCCAGTATTCTTCATGGAAGAATACAGGCTACTGAAGCTAACAGGCTACAGTCAATGGGCTCTCAGAGTCAGACACGACTGAGCACATAAACTCAGCTCAAAAACAGGCTGTCTTCAATGTTAGCTGATAATATATTCCGTCTTATAATATTTTTCTAGTACTTTAATATTTTTCAGATACTCATTATTTTTTACCGACACCCTCATTGCAGAACATTTGGAGAATGTAAGAATGTCTAAAGAAGAAAATTAAAATAATCCCAATCCTATGTCTCTAGGATAAATATTGTAAACATTTTGGTGGATATTCTTACAGGCTTTTTTCTATGCATGCTTGTTTAATCCTACTCTCACTCTTAAAGAGATTAAAAAAGCTTCTTTCTACCTTATTCCCCAAAAGAGATATGCTAAGAAAGGATATAAAAATTGATAATTCGTTTGAATTTTTTGAATGAATTCAGTTGAATCCTTTGTGTCTTTAAACATGTTGGCTCAAGAAAAGTGGGTCCATTTTTCTTTTAAATAATAAAAAACCAGAATCTGAGATAATGGATTATATTTATCATAAGAGTTTAATGAAGAATAAAATGAATTATCTGAATGTTGTTACCGATTCAGATTCTGTAGTTATGTCAAGCCACAAAAGCCTTTGGGAGTATAGATAATACTCTAGCTAGGGTTCACAGTGTCCAGGGCCACATTGATAAAGCAGCAGTGAGCTTGAAATTGATATTGATTTAATGCCCGAGCAAAAGCTTCAGAAATCTGAAATGTAGTTCTAAAATGTAAACTTGAATGCATTCTGGATTTATTTTATTTTTCCTTATTTTCTCTTTGTTCTTGTTTCTTCTACAAATTTAATTTTTTAAATTATTTTTCTCATTGTTTGCATAAATGTAAAGTGTTCTGAATTGTTTCTGGAACAAGGCATGTATATTAACAAATATGTAAGTAAACAGACAAAACCAAGAGTAATGTAGAGTGGGGATAATGTTGGTTTCCTTGAACTGAAAGGTGATTGGTGAGAGGAGAAAACTTACTTTACCAAAAGAGGAATAAGAGAAGTTTAGATATTTGGATATCCTTTTTGTCTTGATGTTTTGTCTCCTTTCTTTCTAGTTTCTTGACTAAATATGGATCCCTGTAGCATTCATATTATTGAGTGCTAGCACAAAGTCTGTTGTTCCAGGATTAAATCTAGTAAAACAAACAAAATTTCCACTTAACCCCTTACTTAGAAAATAAATGAAAAGTAGGAATTGATAATGACAGCAATGAGTAATTTATTATTGTAATTTAGAAAATACACTTTCTTATCCCTATTACAATTGATTTCTTTGAGCAAAGACATCTACCATTTTTTAGTGTAATTAATAGAAGCCATAAATCTTTGCAAGCTGTTTCTGTAGCAGTACAGCAATATAGGAACATGAGGTTTTAGGATGACATCTTGTTAGATATTTAGCTAAAAATTGCTTGCACCATTTAATGAAAGTGCCAAATGGAGTCCACCCACAGCAAACTAAAACTAAAAATTAAAGCTATGAAAAGTTTATTTGGTTTCCCAATACTTTACATAGTGAAGCTATATTTTTCTTAATAGTTATTATTAATTTATTTACATTTATAGCTAAAATGGGAATTGAGATATTATAGCATTACTTAGGTCTTTTAGTCTAAATTTTATTAAATGTAGCCTGTGTGTGTAAATTTCCTGGTAGTATTTTATGTGTATCATATATTTCACATAATGTGAGAAAGAGTTTCATAATGTGTATATTGCAAGTACTTTCTTTGAATTGATTATAATATCTTGACAAAAACCCATTTTCTTAAGATGGAAAATTTATGTATCTCAAACAACCTCATTCTTCAGAATGATTTAATATTTATGTTTCTCACTTTCTACATTGTTTTTGCTCCTCTGGAGGCCTCTGCCATATATTTTGTCTTCTCATGCTTCTAAGTAAAAAACTACAATCATGAACTCTATTGTAGTTTACATATGGTTGAATAACATCATATATTATTATTTTTTTCATATCTCTCACAGAATGACTTAAAAGTAATTATTGTGTTTGTGTAGTTAATATATTTTTGAAGCAGTATTACTAGTCTATAATCAGTCTATTTATTTTTTAAATTGCATATTATACTCATTAATTAAGATAATTCATGATATGGAAGATAATATGAATTATTTTCTTCTTTTTCATAGTGATTAGTGACTCACATATTCATAAATTGCTTCAACAAATTCTACAGTTTTATCAATGGAATGGCTCCCTTTAAGAAAGTAACAGGTTCAGAATATGATACTTTTTTGTTTATATTGAAGCCTTTAAGAGAGCCATCAACAACACCTTATTTCCTCCCAGGGAATTCACCCAGTGGTTATTAGTGATATGCAGTGACAAGTACAACATAGAATTTTCCCTGCTCTATAAGTTTCGGGACTGTTCTACTTGAGTACACACTGATTTGTATCTTCACAAAAGAGATATACATACATAGGTCTGGATTTTTTTTTTTTTAATCAATGCACATGGATTAGTTACCTATATAGTTTACTTATAAAGTAGGCTACATTTTCTTTGAAAACAAGAACTTTTGCTGATACATTTTTATGCTTTCTGGTATATTAATCTTGGGAGGAAATTTAATTTGTTTTGTTCGTTGAACTAAATTAGCATTGAAATACATTTTGTATAGAGTGTTAAACTAAACTATGTAAGTACAAAAAGTCTATCTTGATACTCTCTTAATCTGTTGTTAGTAGCTTTGTCAGATATCGACCTGTTATATTTCATACATATGAAATATTATAGGTATAATTGTAAATCCATGACTATGCATAGACATCATAGCAATACTGTATATACATTCATATGTATGAAAGATCTATGTGTGTGTGTACTCTGTTTTATATTCCTAACTTATATCCAGGTGACAATTAGAGTAAAAGTATTTAAATACCGTATCAGTACTTTTTTTAAAACTTTCTCTAAACACTATATACCCTATGTGACACTTAAAATCAGTTCTGAATGACCACGTGGTTCTACATCTCACACACACACACACACTGCCCCCAATGTGAATCAGCGTTTATATACCACTGAAATAGCACTGCCTCTTATGCAAATTTGTTAAGATATTTCCCCTTCAATTGTTTGAGGAGTTAGGTGTTTAAAAGGGAAACTTTAAAGGGGAGCACGTGTACACCCGTGGCGGATTCATGTTGATACATAGCAAAACCAATACAGTATTGTAAAGTAAAAAAAAAAAAAAGAAACTTGAGTATGCATCAGAATCATCCTGACAGCCTATTAAAATGCTTTTTTCAAGTTCTCTCCAAAATAAAAAAATAAAAATAAAAGGGAAACTTAATATGGTTCAAAGATATAATATTAATAGTGTCATGTGTTCACTTGTCTGGAACTTGCTACTTACTTGAAAGTAGTAACAACATGAGTTTTCAGTATGCAGAGCATGAATGTTCATCAGCTCTGAAAATCTTGGCTCCATTCTGGTTCTCTGGCCAATAAAATCAGTGGTCCAGGAAGACTACAGATACATTATGAATTAATAGTTAAAAGTCTTCCTTATTGGGCTTCCCTGGTGGCTCAGATGGTAAAAAAAAAATCTGCCTGGAATACAGGAGACCTGGGTTCAGTCCTTGGATTGGGGTTATCCTCTGGAGAAGAGAATGGTGACCCAATCTAGCATTCTTGCCGGGAAAATTCTGTGGACAGAGGAGCCTGGTGGACTACAGTCCATGGGGTCACAAAGAGGTGGACATGACTTAGTGACTAACAGTTTCATTTTCATCTTCCATATTAGGTGGTAAAGTTTACCGTCTCATTGTTCTTAGCAAAACTTCACCTCCCCAAAGAGAATAATCAGTTGTGCAAGGCTCATCTTGAATCAAAAGCTATCAGTTGAAAATTTAGCTCCTTGTATAATTTTCCAACACTTGTGAGAGTATCTTCATCAGTAAAGAAAATAGGTCATTTCTTTGGCCTCAGGTTTCTTTTCTAGCATTGGCTTCTGCTGTTCCTCTTTGTCTTCCTTTCATACCAGCCATGTAAAAGCATCCTTGGTTTCCCAAATGTGCTACACTTATTTATATTTCTGGGAAATTGCTTTTATATTTGTCTATATTATCGTCTTTTACTGTCTCTGTCAAACTCCTACCCATCATTCAAACTTCAACTCAACTATTACAATCTGTTTTTGACTTTCTTTGGAAGAATTTATTCTCTCCTCCTCCTTAAGTCCATACTACTATATAATAACCCCTTTAAAATTAGCACACAAAGTTATAATTATTTATCATTAGGCATCCAATAAGTGAAGAGGTTTAGTCACAGCAGTGATTATGCTATAACATTTTTCTCAGTACCCACTGCTCCATAACCAGACAATGTAACATTTGTTGGGTCATTAGGTATCTGAGATGTGTTTAAAGAACTGTGAACTCAGAAGAGTCAGTGTCTCTGGTGTATATACCATTGGTGTTGACTCTAATCAAGATGAAAGATGTGAAACCTTTGATATATCTACTCTACAAATGAAGAGCTGAGCACATCCAGAGCTATTCAGGTCTTTGTATGTTAATGTCAAGCACTCACCTAAGAGTCAGTTATACTTCCTTAGAAACAGTATACGTTATCGTTTATTATCATTTACACCCAACATTTTAAAGTTTATTCAGCTAAAGGGAACAAGCTGTTGTATGTGATCAAGTCAGGTTTAGTGTTTGAGGGTGATTTTGAGGGAGTGCTTCTACATTTGGGTAGTAATTTGATGAATTGGACTAATTAAAAAGCAGAGATACTACTTTGCCAACAAAGGTCTGTCTAGTCAAAGCTATGATTTTTCCAGTAGTCATGTCTGGATGTGAGAGTTGGACCATAAAGAAAACTGAGTGCTGAAGAACTGATGCTTTTCAACTGTAGTGTTGGAAAAGACTCTTGAGAGTCCCTTGGACTGCAAGGAGATCCAGCTAGTCCACCCTAAAGGAAATCAGTCCTGAATATTATTGGAAGGACTGATGCTGAAGCTGAAACTCTAATACTTTGGCCACCTGATGCAAATAACTGACTCTCTGGAGAAGACTGATGCTGGGAAAGATTGAAGGTGGGAAGAGAAGGGGACGACAGAGGGTGAGATGGTTGGATGGCATCATCGACTTGATGGACATGAGTTTAGGTAAACTGTGGGAGTTGGTGATGGACAGGGAAGCCTGGTGTGCTGTAGTCCATGGGGTCACAAAGAGTCGGACACGACTGAGCGACTGAAGTGAACTGAACTTCAGAAAGAACCTGGAAAGAGGATATTGTTTCACTTGGAAGAGTTTAGCATCAATACAAGTGTGTCTTGCTAAAAGTCTGTATGTTCAGCACCACTTATTTTTAATTACCACAACAAATTCTTTTAAATTTAAATATTAAACTCATATTTTGATACTTTTGACCTCATGTCAGCTCAAAGTTGTTTTGATAAATATATGATACTATGAGGCTGAACTTTGATTAATTCTGTAAAATCAACAGCCAGCTGTTCAAAATGTGTTTCTTCTCTGCCCAGAAATTTGTTCAGCTTGAGCTAAATCCAAACTTTAGGAGAACTGAACTTAGGCTTGTTAATGGTCAACTAGCTCTTTAGAGTACAGTCTATAGCATTAGAATATTTTTATTATAAGTACAGAGTTCAAATTTAAAGCTTGATTTAGATTTGTATCCAATGCTTAGACTGAAATTATGTGATATAAATGAGGTTGTTACTACAATTTGGTTTGCTCTCAAGGCTCACGGAAAGGCAACTTTGTCATTACTCTCAGACTTACCGTTTTAGCTAACTAAACTTATTCTTATGAATTTGAACTTTAGAGATTCTTAAAATAATCTCCAGTTAAATCACTGGAAAAGAATCCACTCCCTCCCACATTCTTTCTCCTCTTACTCCCATTTTCCATAAATTATTGTTTGATTTTGATTGCAATCAAGCAGTTTTCTTTTGAAAATTAAAGCAGGGCTGCTAATAAACAACCACCTTGGATCAGTAGATAGAAAGACACTGAAGTTAAAATTAGGCTGAGTGAATTCTCCCAGCTGAAGAGTGGCAGGTGTGACTTACTTTGAAGAGGTTTTGCCCAAATGCAGAACAGAAGTAAAATATGACTTTCATGACAAAGGTTGTGATTGGCTTAATAGTGCCCCTTCCCCATCAAAATGCCTAGGTCTTAAAGCATAGAAACTGTGAGTATATTACTTTGCAAGGCAAAAAGAATTAAAGTTGCAGGTAGAATTAATGTCATTCATCAACTGACCCTGAGGTTGAGAAGGTAGTCTAGGTCATCTGGGTGAGTCTAATGTAGTCATAAGGTTTGTTAACTGGGAGGCAGAAGATTTAGCGTCGGACTGATGAAATCTGAGGAACACTCGGTTGGCCTTTGCTGGGTTTAAAGCCAGAAGTGGGCCACAAACTAAGACATGTGGGCGCTCTCTAGAAGCTGGAAAAGAAAACAGTTTTTTTCCCATAGACTCTCTAGAAAGGAATACATTCTCGCTGACACCATGATTTAACCAGATTACGATTTTGGACTTCTGATGTCCAGGACATAAGGTAATAAATTTCTGTTGTTTTTAAGCCACTGGGTTTGTGACAGTTAGTTACAGCATCAGAAAGAAGTTAATTTTGTACTATAATTTTTCTACTGTTCAGTTTACAACTTAAGTTCTGATAGAAATCTTTAGTATTATTTGCATATTTACCTTCCGTGTGCCTTTTTGACCCCGGCACTGACATTGAAAAGGCATTTCCAGAGTTTTTTTGACTCGTTCATTTGTTTGGAAACATCCATCGAAATGATGCCTAATGCCAACCTAATGCCAATAATAGTGCACACAGAATCTCTGATGGGCTTAGGTTGAAATTGGGTTAGGGAAAAGCAGCTTTAGTCTTTAAATTTAGAAATAAAATGTCTAGGAAGAGAAGGACATGAAAAAAATGGTAACATATCATCCATAAATGGAAAAGACTAAAGCATGAAAAACTACTTAACTACCCAGCCTCTAATAAATCTGTTGCATATCCATATTTCAGGATATAGCATACAACTATGAAAGTGTTCTTCAGTTAAGATATCTGGAGATAAAATACATGGAAGGCATGATCACCCTACTGCAAAACAAGGCATTATTCTTAAAAGCCTTCACGATATCACCCATGTACATCTTAATGTTGTATTAAGAACTTGATTCCTTTTTTTTCTGAGCTATTTTCTAGCATAGCTTAAGGGAAAGCTATATCTGTTTCAGACACTTTGACCATCTGGTTTCTAATATCAGCCTTAATAAAATCAATTCCAGCTTACTATGACTGTACAATATCCATATACCCTTAAATATGACCATATTTGGTTTACAAGAATCAATGTTCATACCCCCAGTAATCTTTGACCAGCCAATATTCGTTGACCATGTGAAAGCAAGTACTATGTATTGTTTCCAACATGATTTTCTTTCAGGAAATTTCTCAATTTAAATTTCCCAAATGGGCAGCTTCACTTTTGAAACTGCAGCTAGCCACCATGAGATTTTCGCAGTGTTCATCATAATTTGCAAAATGTTGTAACAGGTTGTGTGGGCACAGTTCAGGAATCAGAGGAATGTGTCAAGTTTCTCATTCAAACGGAAGCATGACTTTATTGATTTGGGAGGTGGCAGACATGCCAAGCCATCCAAGTACCAGGATTCTATCCAAGGCAGTTTTCTGGAGAGGAACAGCCCATGCTGGGAGCTCTCTGTCATGTACAGAAATTGAATTGTGTTCCGAACTCCATGTTCTCATTTTCAAGTCACAAATAGCTTATGGTGACAGTAAATTCCTATTCCACGTATCATTTTTTTTAATATTTGTAGTTCAGATACTTAGAATGAGGTTGGTAGGTTTTCATATTTTCTTTCTCCCATGTTTCTTCCTGTGTTTCCTGAGAATACACTCATAAAAATCAAGATACAGGTCAGAAAATAAGTGCAATTCTGCTGTATTGTTTATTATGCTATCCCAGGATTAATGAGAACTCTGTCTAGAGTAGTTTACTGCTTAAAATGTGACCGCATGAGATGCAGACTTCAATGTTTGTCAATTAAAAGCTGTGCTTATTCCAAAGGCAGGAGAGTATATATTTATCTTCTTGAAAGCACTTTTTATTTGGCCGTTCGATTGATTCATTTACTTTTCCTTACAGTGTAAACGTTAACCAAAGTAAATTTGTCGATATGATTTTTTTCTCAGTAGTACTTGGTAGTAGAAATTCTCATTCTGAATAATGTTCCTTTCATACACATGTCACTCAATTTTTTTTTTTTTTTATGGAGCTTTCACATTCCTTGTGTTCTAGTGTATCAAAGCTCAGTAAGAATCACTTGTCTAAAAATACTGAAATTAAAAGACGCTTACTCCTTGGAAGGAAAGTTATGACCAACCTAGATAGCATATTCAAAAGCAGAGACATTACTTTGCCAACAAAGGTCCGTCTAGTCAAGGCTATGGTTTTTCCAGTGGTCATGTATGGGTGTGAGAGTTGGACTGTGAAGAAGGCTGAGCGCCAAAGAATTGATGCTTTTGAACTGTGGTGTTGGAGAAGACTCTTGAGAGTCCCTGGGACTGCAAGGAGATCCAACCAGTCCATTCTGAAGGAGATCAGCCCTGGGATTTCTTGGGAAGGAATGATGCTAAAGCTGAAACCCCAGTACTTTGGCCACCTCATGTGAAGAGTTGACTCATTGGAAAAGACTCTGATGCTGGCAGGGATTGAGGGCAGGAGGAGAAGGGGATGACAGAGGATGAGATGGCTGGATGGCATCACTGACTCGATGGACGTGAGTCTGAGTGAACTCCGGGAGTTGGTGATGGACAGGGAGGACTGGCGTGCTGCGACTCATGGGGTCGCAAAGAGTCTGACACGACTAAGCAACTGAACTGACTGAACTGAAGCTCCTCAATGGAAATCCTAATTCAGTAGGTCTGAAACATGGTCGAAGTATCTCTTTAACAATTACCCAGGTGATTCTTATAAACAGGTCAATTGTCAAAAGTGTTATTATATCTACTGCTTGATGAAGAAACTAAGGCCAAAAGCAACTGTCTATAGTCACAGGCCAAGTGGAATCAGGTTCCATGTACCCTTTCCATTGGTTGGTGTTACTTGCAGTGTGTGTGTGTGTGTGTGTGTTATAGAAAGATGAAGAAAATGCCTTTCTTCTTAGTTGCTTTCTTTTCCCCCAACACCTGGTTCTTTGAAATGTAATATGTATAGAATGTAAGTTACTATAACACTAGTTGTTGAATACTGATACATGAGTATACTTTTGCCAAAGAATCATTATTTCTATGACAACTGCTATGAAAAATCTATGGTTAAAAAAAAAAAAGGTATTCCTTTTCCACTGGCATATCTATTATATGTCTTTAGTATTAGAAAGTGGGGCTTTCAAAACATATTTTGGTTATTGCAGTTGCCATGAGCTTAAAATGACTGTAACACAAAGAAATGTCAGCTGGTATGATTTCCTTCAAAATATACAGAGTACAGCTGGCTTCTTATTTTTGTCCATTCTAAAGATACTGTGGCTAGCCTAATTTGTACGGGCCCACTGGATCATGCCTAATTGAGTTAATGAAGCTCTTCTGTAACAAGAACCCTCTAAAGGAAAATAAAACACAATGAAATTTCAAAATGCAAATTAGCCCAGCTTTACTGGGTTTCATTCTCATGGGTAGAAGGCACGGTAAAAGAAAATCCTTAAAGCCAATTATACCACATATTCAAAGATCAGGTTTACCTAAAATTGTCACACGCGTGTTGCGTGTGTTCTGGGCAGAAGAGCCCGGTCACTGGCTGCTTGTTGTCACTGGAGCCTGCCTGGGATACAGAAAGCTTTTATTTGCTGCTTAATCCTACCGGCTTGATTATTTCGTGTCTGCTGGCATCTTCGAGAATTTATGGTTTTCTTCTAATCAATGGAAAGATACATTGAAAAAATTATTTGCCACAGTGGAAATTTGCACTTAGAGAACTTTGTTTAAGCTTTGTCCCTCTTCACTGAGTGGTTTGTTCCTTTCTTGTAACACGTGTTTCTGATTTCTTGGTTCCTTGGCTGCAAAGACCACATACAGCTTTCCAGGGCCATTGAGGTCAAGGTATTTCAAAAGTAGCCGTGTATTTATTTTCCTCCTGGGATATAAGAGAACTTTCAGTCTATTGAATTTAATTTGACTTTTCCCTCTCATTCAATTTTCCATTAAAGTTTATATGATTAGGAAACTTGTAAGGACTATGATAATAGATATGGCTATATTTTACTAGTTTTACTCAAATTATTATGTCATTACACACTTTCAGATTTCACAAGTGTATTTAACTGCTGCAGTGGCAAAAGCCAATATAAACTTATTCTCTTCTTGGAGTACTGGAAGGAGGTTAGTGAAATTGGAAGAGATTCTGGCATTACTTTGTTTATTGTTTAGAAGTGAACAGACTTCCTAGAAACCTAAGAAATCAAAGCTAAAATCTAAATAATGATAAGAAATGTGCCAGTGCCTGTAGCTGCTGCCTGTACTGACATATGGTTTGCAAGTGGTTGAATAACCTAAAATAAGAATGAAGTGTGACCCTGGTCTCTTGCTGACTCTTAGTTTCAGTTTCTCTATGGGTAAAGTGAAGAGCCTGGATCAGATGGACCTCTTTGAATTCTATGTCTAAGATCTTAAAATCCTATATTAATATTAAAATTTAAGTGTATATTGGGTCCAACACAAGGCAAATATTGTGAGAAGCAATAGAAACCAAAGCAATGTGCAGTGATCTTGAGGGGAAAACAGGTTGTTTGTTGAGGTGAATAGTGGTTAGAGAGGTAGATTCCCTTTCTGATTCCCACTTAATGAGCTCTCTGAAGAGTCACACTGTCTTGGGGACTTACCTTTTGAATACTTAAAATGGAATGATCTAACCAAGTCAGCGTGTTATTTTATTTATTTTTTTCTTTTTTGGATCAGCTGTCTTTGATCTCAGTCTAGAAGAGGTGGGTGAAACAAGGCCACTCCAGAGAACAGTGTAAGTCTCCACTGTGAGGTCGGCAGTACAGACTACTTGCTCTGTGGAACACAAATCAGAGAAGAGTGCACACGGGCTGCTGGAGACTTCATGAAGAAGCAGCAGTGTGGTTTATATGGTCTTTTACTTGATAATCCACAGGACGTTATAAATGATTTAAAAATTAATGTCTATTAATATTCACAATTTGTTTACAAGTATAATTGGTTACAATAAAGTTTTAATCTCTTGTTGATTGAGGGAGAAACCACGGTACAGAGAGGACAAGTGGATTTATGAGATGATTGGATCTGTCACAACTTCCTGATCTGTAAAGTAAGGTTATGGCCCAACCCATAGGACTTTTGAAAAATATAATGAAATAATTCAGGCAAAGACTCAGAAGTGCCTGGTGCATTGCAAGCATTTAATCAACAGAATTGCCTCTCTCTCTCTCTCTCTTTTTTATTTATTCAGTTCAGTTCAATTCATTAGCTCAGTCATGTCTGACTCTTTGCAACCCCATGAACCGCAGCACGCCAGGCCTCCGTGTCCATCACCAACTCCTGGAGTTCACCAAAACCCATGTTCATCGAGTCGGTGATGCCATCCAGCCATCTCATCCTCTGTCGTCCCCTTCTCCTCCTGCCCTCAATCTTTCCCAGCATTAGGGTCTTTTCAAATGAGTCAGCTCATCACATCAGGTGGCCAAAGTATTGGAGTTTCAGCTTCAAAATCAGTCCTACCAATGAACACCCAGGACTGATCTGTTTATTAAGGTATCTTTTTAAATTGGCAAAAATTCATGATTTTACTAGAATATATGCATTTCATCTGGGCAAGCAAAGACTATCATGAACATTGACATAAAGTCTGTTTTCAAAGTAGGGTGATGGTTGTGGTGCAGAAATGAAGTTAAATCCCACATATCTACTCACATCCTAATGGCATCCAAACTCTGTCTTCATGCCTTAAACATTCATACCTGAGACTCTTCAAAAACAGGAGACAATGTTGTCTGAATGGCTCAAAAGGGAACCAGTAATAGAGTGACTGTTGTTTAGTGCAGCGCGGTAACTGAACCTTGCCAGAGCCGTCACAGGAGACTGACTCTGGACAGTGAAGCTCTTTCATGTTGGAGCCGAAGAACTTTCTAGCCATCAAGCAGCTTTCAATACTGTGCCTTTCCTTTTCTCTCCTTTTTTAACCCTGCAGTTAAACGTTTAAAGAATTCAGTTCTCTAGAGAGCGCTAAGCCCTGGTGGCTCTGATGGTAATGAATCCGCCTGCAAAGCAGGAATCCTAGGTTGCATCCCTGGGTTGGGAAGATTCCCTGGAGGAGGAAATGGCAACTCACTCGTGTATTCTTGCCTGGGGAATTCCCATGGGCAGAGGAGCCTGGTGGGCTACAGTCCATGGGGTCACAAAGAGTCAGACACTGAGCAACTAAGCACAGCACAGAGTTGGCTAACTCAATTTCACGTTTTTAAGACCAATCTTGAAAATTTCACATGATACGCATTTTATTGAAAGCCACGAGTTATTTCCTGCTATTTAAGAAGTAACATTTGTTATATTTGCACACAACTTACTAGCATGCTTCCCCAGGGGCTCAGACGGTAAAGCGTCTGCCTGCAATGCGGGAGACCCTGGTTCGATTCCTGGGTCGGGAAGATCCCCTGGAGAAGGAAATGGCAATCCACTCCAGCACTCTTGCCTGGAAAATCCCATGGATGGAGGAGCCTGGTAGGCTGCAGTCCACGGGGTCGCAAAGAGTCGGACACGACTGAGTGACTTCACCTTCACCTTCACCTTACTAGCATGCTGAGTGTAAAGGCTGAAGGTAAAACACTATTTTAAAATATTGGAAAAAATATATAAAATCTGTTAAATATGTGAAAAAGTCCAAGTGCATGAATGAACAACTTTCCTCTTAAGAGAAAACATCTTAAGGGGGTGTTTTTTAAGAAGTAATATTTTCCCTCTGTGAGATAGTAAAAAGCAATATTATTTTTATTGAGTTCCAGAATGCTCACATGTGAAAGAATGGCATTATCAGTGACAACATGGTTATTTAGGGAAATGCATGTGTGTCTGTGTGTGTGTTATTTTTAGTAACAAAACAGGGCTTCCCTGGTGATTCAGATGGTAAAGAATCTGCCTGCAGTGCGGGAGACCTGGGTTCGATCCCTGGGTTGGGAATATCCCCTGGAGAAGGGAATGGTAACCCACTCCAAAATTCTTGCCTGGAAAATTCCATGAACAGAGGACCCTGGCAGGCTACAGTCTGTGTAGTCCCAAAGAGTCAGACACAGCTGAGAGACTTTCACACAGTAACTGAACAAAGAAGGACTATCAACACCGATATTCATTATATACACAGAAGCAATTGAAAAAGAGGCTAGGATCTGGGATTCTTTTCTATTAACCATAGTGGTCCAGGGCTTCATTGTAAGCTATAACTGAAAGGCTTTGTGTATAGGTAAGGATTTATTTTGTCATTGATATGACTGCAAAAATAGTTTAGATTCCTATGGTTGAGTATAGAATGTATATTTTAGGGAGGTGCTGGTAAAATAAACTTCGCTTTCTGAATATACAATTTAAAAAGTACAGAAAATAACATAATGGACAGATATCTATTAAATCCTACTGGTGTGTCACATTAGGTTTAAAAAAAAAGTCATTATTGTTTGTCCATTCTCTTTTATTCACTTCTCCCACTTCTCTCACCAAAGAACAGAGTGACCTAAGCTTAGTATATATTATCTACATGAAAGTCTGTATACCTAATACATATGCATTTGTCTTAAATAATATTTAGCATAGTTTTTCGTGTTTTAAAGCTTTACATATTGACATTATAATTTACATAAATGGTATTCTACTTGGTTTGTGTGTTCAGTATCACATTTTAAAAATCCATAAAATAATCAGACTATAAAGAACAAAATTACGTGCTAATGTCAGTTCCTTTGGAGAAAATGTCCTTATTAAAACCTATAGTCTAGATCATTGATTTTTATTTCCTCAAATATTCCATTGAATTAATAAATCATAGTTTGTTAATCCTTTTTAAGTTAATTAGCCTCTAGGTGATTTCTGGTTATTTCGAGCTCTAAATAGTACTGCAGTTGTTATTCTTACATGTGTCTCTTTATTTACATAAGGGAGAAATTCTCCAGAGATTTGCCGGTTTAATTTGTGAAACTGAATAGCAAAATAAATAAATTATATTAAAAAGAAGACTCTTCAACTTTAATAGATATTTCCAAATTTGTCTCATTAATAAATTGTTTCTGTGGTTCCTAATGAAGCTGAATATATGCTTATACTTAATTTGCATTTCATCTTCTGTAAGTTGTTAGTTATTGTCCTTTTCCATTTTTCCATATTAGATCATTATTGTTATTAGTGTATAAAAGTTCCTTTACTAATTCTGAGTTAGATACATTGCAAATCTAGTCTCTAGGTCTAAGGCTATCCTATTACCTTGTAATGATTTGTTTTGCTTAAACTGATTTCGAGTTTTAATTTTCATTTAGTCAAATATATCAGTCTTTCTTAATGATTATTGCTTTCTCATTATGTCTAAGAAACTATTTTTGTGCCAAAGTTATAAATATATTATAATCAATAAGATTGACTTTTTCATATTTGCATCTTTAACTCATTGGAAGTTGACTTTCCTCTGGTGTGAAGTAGTGATGTAATTTTGTTTCTTTACCTGGATACATAGTTTTTCCAACTCCATTTCTTGACTAGTCCATTCTTTCTCTGATTTGAAGCACTGCCTCTGTCCTAGAGTGAGTTCCCAAGCTTTTATGGGAACCTTTTCTAGTTTCTTTATCATGACCATTTTTAAAACCTTGTCAATTTCAATAATTTACTTGGGGCCTTACTTTCATTTAACTTTTGAAATTTATGCACATACTTTTATTATTCTATTGAATATTTAAAAATCTAAATTTAAAAATTTTTAAAACCTTGTCATTTAAAGGTTTTAAATTTTTCAAACCTTGTCAATTTCAATAATTTACTGGGGCCTTACTTTCATTTAACTTTTGAAATTTATGCATATACTTTTTTTCTTATTATTCTATTGAATATTTAAAAATCTAAATTATCTTTTGCTCTATCCCTCCTTTTATTTTTCGAGTTATATTTATTCCTATTTCCTTTTTTTTCTATTCCATTTATTTTAACCAGAGTCATTAGAAGTTAGTTTTAATTATAGTGTTTAATTGATAATTTTGTTTTATTATTCTTTTTACTGGTATTTTTAAAATATTTCACTAGTTTCTAATCTTTCCTATTACTCTTTGCTTTCTTTAGGTTTAGTAAGTCTTTTTCTATTTATTGATCTGAAAGATTAGCACATTCGTTTTGGATTTATCTATGTGTATCCAGCTTCTGGGTACTCACTGTCCTAGAGCTGATTCTTTGGACTGTTCTCAGTAGCAATCAGTTATTGAACTAAAAACATTCTTTTTAGTACAGTGTATGCCATGTAAATATGAATATGACAGTACAATATCTAATTTTCAAATTACTGAAAATTAGGATGTCTACTGGAGAACCACGTCTACTGGAGAACAGGATATCAGTGCATATATAATCAACCATATTTGGCTTCCAGCTTTCATAGAACCACTACAAAAGCAGTTGTTTCTTCCTTCCTTGCTCAAGAAAATTTCAGCCCAGTTAACTACCCATTAAAACATTACACACACACACACACCCACCCACCCACCCCCATGTATATAGGTGGAGCAGTGGTAAAGAATCCACCTGCCAGTGCAGTAGACACAAGAGACAGGAGTTCAATCCCTGGATCAGGAAGATCCCCTGGAATAGAAAATGGCAACCCACTCCAGTATTCTTGTCTGGGAAATTCCATGGACAGTGGAGCCTGGTGGGCTACAATCTGTGGAGTAGCAAAGAGTCAGACATGACTGAGCAGACACACACACGTGAATGCACACACACATATTCATGTATATATTTATATGTATACATGTGTGTATATGCATATATGTAAATATGCAAAATGCATATTTTATGAAAGAAAGAAAATCAAAGTGTTACTTGCTGAGCTGTATCTGACTCTTTGCAACTCCATGGGCTGTAGCCCATAGATCCTCTGTCCATGGAATTCTCCAGGCAAGAATACTGGAGTGGGGTGCCATTTCCTTCTCCAGGGGATCTTCCTGACCCAGGGATAGAATGCAGGTCTCCCACATTGAAGGCAAATTCTTTACCATCTGAACCACTAGGGAATCCCCCATACATATTTTATAGGGTTAGACAAAAAGTTTATTTGGGTCTTTCCATAACGTCTTACGTGTGTGTATGTGTGTATAATGATTCTATGCAAAGGTCACCTGACCACATGGACATCACTAGATGGTCATGCTGTGTACACGCTAGTAAAGTAATGCTCAAAATTCTCCAAGCCAAGCTTCAAAAGTACGTGAACCGTGAACTTCCAGATGTTCAAGCTAGATTTAGGAAAGTCAAAGGAACCAGAGATCAAATTGCCAACATCCATTGGATCATCGAAAAAGCAAGAGAGTTAAAGAAAAAATATCTACTTCTGCTTTATTTACTACGCCAAAGCCTTTGATGTGTGGACCACAAAAAACTCTGGAAAATTCTTAAAGAGATGTGAATACCAGACCACCTGACCTGCCTCTTGAGAAACCTGTATGCACATCAGGAAGCAACAGTTAGAACTGGACATGGAACAACAGACTGGTTCCAAATTGGGAAAGGAGTATGTTAAGGCTGTATATTGTCACCCTGCTTATTTAACTTATATGCAGAGTACATCATGAGAACCGCTGGCCTGGAGGAAGCACAAGCTGGAATCAAGATTGCTGGGATAAATATCAATAACCTCATATATGCAGATGACACCACCCTTATGGCAGAAACTGAAGGCCTAAAGAGCCTCTTGATGAAAGTGAAAGAGGAGAGTGAAAAAGTTGGCTGAAAACTCAACATTCAGGAAGTGAAGATCATGGCATCTGGTCCCATCACTTCATGCCAAATAGATGGGAAACAGTGGAAACAGTGCGAGACTTTATTTTCTTGTTCTCCAAAATCACTGCAGATGGTGACTGCAGCCATGAAATTAAAAGACGCTTGCTCCTTGGGAGAAAAGTTACAACCAACCTAGACAGCATATTAAAAAACAGAGACATTATTTTGCCAACAAAGGTCCGTCTAGTCAAGGCTATGGTTTTTCCAGTGGTCATGTATGGATGTGAGATTTGGACTTTATAAAGAAAGCTGAGCACCAAAGAGTTGATGCTTTTGAACTGTGGTGTTAGAGAAGACTCTTGAGAGTCCCTAGGACTGCAACAGGGTCCAACCAGTCCATCCTAAATGAAATCAGTCCTGAATATTCACTGGAAGGACTGATGCTGAAGCTGAAACTCCAATACTTTGACCACGTGATGCGAAGAGATGACCCATTGGAAAAGACCCTGAAGCTGGGAAAGATTGAAGGCAGGAGGAGAAGGGGTGGACAGAGGGTGAGATGGTTGGGTGGCATCACCGACTCGATGGACATGAATTTGCGTAAGCCATGGGATCTGGTGATGGACAGGGAAGCCTGGCGTGCTGCAGTCCATGGAGTCGCAAAGAGCTGGACAGGACTGAGCAATTGAACTGAACTGATACAAAGGTGCTTTTATACAACTGATTGTATAACAACCATTTTGTTGTATTTGCAAGTAGCTCCATGGTCAGTTAGCTATTTTCTGTAATTACACAATTTTGTAAATCATAGCTCACTACGTAAAATAGGGCTGAAAATGGTGTCATAATGGACGACTCCCATTTAAGGTTATTTTGTATTAACTTGTCAAAAACAACCTTGACTGTTTCATGCCATCATGTTCTATGTTACCTCTGTGTTCAGGTGTTCTTTTCATTTGCAACAATAAGAAATTTATTCGGGACTGCAAGCTGCAGCATGTATTCAAAACTGAAGAAACAAAATACCTTGGGTCACTATTGCAGAAGGAAAACTTAATTGCTCTCATCACTTCACTTTTTAGGTCTATTAATATAGATGATTGTTCTGCTATGTTCTAAGCTATTTTCTTATTGCTTCAGTGTTTTAAAGTTGTGTATTACTTCAAATCTGTCTTCATTTGCCAGTTATCTCAACGGCAATGCTCATTTTCTTTGCATAATATCTTATTTAGTTTTCAAAGGCAAGTCTACATTTTCTTTGCTCATATCCCCTGCTAATGATAACACTTTGGCCTTAAATATTTAGTTAATTTCATGTATTCTCTCTTAATATCTGACATTATCTGTTAATAGAAATGTATTCCTCTCTTTACACTGACTTTCTTGCTGAACATTTGTAGAATGACTTAAGAGCTCTTTAAGTCCCGGAAACACTTTAAATGTTCATGAGTACAGCACAGGCGTGAAATCTGATCATGTCACTGCCCTATTTACATATCTTTGATGGTTTACTGGTGGGATGAGGAGCAAACTGTTTAGCAGGACCTCTGGGCTCCCACCCACCCCAGCAACAGTTTTTCCCATCATAAATGCCGTCCAGTCCCACTAAGTATTCTCTATTTGTCCCAGTGTATACATCCACCTGCTATTCCTTCCATGTAATTCCCTGGTCTTCTTTTGCACCATCTGGTAAATCTTTCCTGTCTATCAGCACCTAAGTCTTTGAAAACTCTTTTGAAAACTGTTCTTAATGCCTTTGATAGATATGGTCATTATCCTATTTTGATGTGGTTAATACCTTTATAAAAATACCTTATATTCCATTAATGCATTTAAATCTGCAACTATATATGTATTCCTTTTTTCCTCTAAAATATGAGCTCTTTATTGTGGGTACAGTAGGTTTCTTGTTGTTTTTTTATTGCCTAATAAATACCAGAATGGTTGGCATGAATACATGTGATCAATAAAATCAGTCTGAATGAATGAATTGTGAAATGCAGTATCGCTGTTGCCACTTTTTTGTTGGGCGTATCTTGACACAAAGAATCTTTGTCCAGTATGTGATGTGTATTTAGCAACTTTGAAATTGTGTGCATATTACTTCTATTACCTTGTTGTTGTTCAGTCACCCAGTCGTGTCTGACTTTGCGACCCATAGACTGCAGCATGCCAGTCCTCCCTGTCCCTCACCATCTCCCAAAATTCGCTCAAGTTCATGTCCATTGCATCAGTATGCCATCCAGCCATCTCATTCTCTGATGCCCTCTTCTCCTTCTGCACTTTATTGGTAGAAGCTGAAGGTGGACTCTTTTCCAGCTTCAGGGATTTTTCCAGTGAGTCAGTTGTTCACCTCAGGTGACCAGTATTTTGGTGACCAGTATCTTTCTTTAAAAATATTTTAGTATATTATAAAAAATATATTTTAAAGAATATATTATATTCTTATGTATCATAAAGAATGATTCATGGAAACATTAAAATGAATAACCACTCAGAAACGTTAGTTAAGCAACACCTCTGCATTTAAAACAAAATGCTGTTCTGCATCAAATGATTTTATAAGGTATTATGTCATAGAATATATCTTTTCCTCTTATTTCTCTTTTTGTTATTCAAATTAATATTAGTTGAACTCTGCCATCATATCCCTCAGAGACATTTATATGATGAGAAGTTGCTATGAGTGAAGGGCCACTTACACGTCATGTTTGTAAACCATCGACTTGAGGATGCAGTTGTTCAGAAGCCCCAAACTCCTCTATATCCTTTGTGTTTATTAGACATAGTTAACGTTTGGCTTCTTAGAAGTCTATGTATGATATTAAAAAGCTGTAGTTATTATTTGATTTCTAATTCAATCCAGTGGTTGCAAGCACACCAGACTACTCTCTCAGAAAATCTCTGTAGGGTATCAGCACAAGAAATTCTGTAGTGAAGAATGTGTAGAGATCCTGGTTATCAGCTATGGTGTAGACATGTGTGGAGGAGAGGAAAGGCTGCAATTTTTTGCCTAAGCAGTGTTAATCAGGATCTTACCACAACAGTTAAAATCTTTCAAGTTGTATTTCCAAATGGTGAAGTATTTGAACTTAGGACTGGGTGTTACGTCCTGTGCTCTATTTTCCACCCCCAAGTGCGATTTACAATGCCTTTGCACATGGTAATTATTAAAGAAAATGCTGAGGTAAACAGGATTACCATGTAATTCTTCTCTACTAAATATTTTTAGTAGAATGGCAAGAATTCCTTTCAAATAACATGGTGTTATTCCTTTAAAAATCAGTTTCTACCAGGTAGTAACTCTGCCTGTATTATGTTTTAGTATTTTCTGCCACATATCTCAGTTTATAAACTTATTAAACTGGAGTTAATAATCCTGATCCTATGGCCTTGCATAGAAGCAGCTTCATAGATTCTTAGTCACTATTCATGGCAAATGTGTCCTGGGATAACTTCTGGCAATACTTGTGTATACTACTGTTTAGCACTGATAACCTTCAGGTTTCAAATGAGTACCCTATATACAGTGCTTGGATGTGTTAAGAGCCTGTATAAAGTACCACTGAATTCATGATAAAATCCCAAACTAAATTTCAGTATATTTACTCTTATGTTCAACAATGTGCATTGTATATTCAGAGAAAAGGAAGGGAGATGAAAGTCATCAAGGTAGTCTCAATTAGATGTAGAGATCACACGGAAATATGTGATTTTAGTAGAACAGGAGTTCTCAAATATAAATATGTATCAGAATCACCTGGAAGGCTTGTTAAACCATAGATGGTTGGGTTCTGTTTCTACTTTTTGGTTCAGTAGACTTGGGTTGGGGCCCAAGAATTTGCATGTCTAATAAGTTCCCAGTGATGCTGAAAGTGCTACTCTGGGACTGTCTTTAGAACACTGTTGTTGAGTGTAAGTAGAATGACAAAGATGAATTGAAGATGCTGCCAGAATGGAAATAGGAGATGGCCATTTGATTTAAGAAGTTAGGGAGGGTTTTCAAAGGATCTAACACTTGAGCTAAGGTATGAAAGATCCCATGGAGTTCTCTAAGCAGACCATTTTAAAGTACTCCTGGCTGAGAGAATGGCATTGGCAGAAGCAATGTGGTGTATTCACAGAGCTCTAAGTTGTAATAGTTGGCAGTTCAAGCCATGTCAGGGAAAGTGGAAAAAGGAAAGTAAGAGAGGTTGAGGGTAGCCTTTAGAGGAAAAATATTTCAATCAGGAAAACCCAGGTTGAAGTTTTTGCAGTTTTCAAAGATGGCTCTTACTGCAGTGTGGAGGCAGAATGGATGGGATGAATTCAGTACTGAAGTTAAAATAGATTGTTCATGATGAGGGTTAGTAGCCGTGGGGAGAAAGAGGAGAGAGAGATGGGGTAACTCAAAAGGCAGCATCAGTAGCAATTGGATATGGCCACAAAGGAAAAATAACCCCCGAAGGTACTTTCTAGGTTGGCCTAGGTTTGATGGAGGCATGTGCTGAGATTGGGCCTTCAGAGAATAGCATATATTCATGAAGCTTTGATGGTGAGGAATAATTTGACTTTCTGTCTGTGAAATGTGCAACCAGAGATACTCAGGGAAGAAACATGGATGTGAAAATATGGATTATTTTGTCGGTGTATTTAGATATTTATCTAACACCACAATATTCCTATACTTGTATCTAGCTACCTAGACACAAAAATAGAATCACACATAACACTAAATTAATTATTATGGCCTCAATCTACAGAAGTTCTATTTATCTTGACTTTATAATATTAGGAGCATCTGAAATGTGAAATTGTAGAAAACATCAGAAAGAACATAAAGTATAATAGGTAATTGTTAAAGTTCCGAATCATAACCATAAAGCCACTGCCATTTTCCCCAGCAAACATCATATAGTATGAATCTATTTTGGAAGCCTGTTTGAAATGCAGAATTATTCCAGTAAGTTGGAAGTGGTACTATAACAAAACTTAATATCGTGTGTTTATAGTTATTATAGATATTGACATTATGTTTTACAAACATGATAGAATCAGAAATTGCTGCAGGTATTATGTGCCAACAATTGCTTGAAAAGTGTGTGCATTAATATTTAAGAGGAAACAAAAAAGCCTTCAGCAATCTTCCAACATTTTGGGATTTGGTGTTAGAAGAATAGATAAATAGTTTGTGCAGATATTATTCCATAAGATGCATGCATATGGAATTCTATCCATTATAATATTGGAGGATTAAAAGGCTGTTGGGGATATCTCATTTGTAAATATAAATTGACACACATCATTCTTCTGCTAAAATGTTTGCGGCACCTTTCCTGTTAAGCAAAACTACATCCAAAACTCAGCCTTGTGAGGAACCAGCCCAGGCTGGTCTTCTTCCTTAACACCTAACACAGTGCTTAGGACATGTGGTACAATACTGTAGGGTCCAGGGGACTGTGGATATGTAGATACAGAGGAATCTCGTATATGGGGGGCAGGCAATAAGTTATGTATGGATTCTCGACTGTGCAGAGGTTCAGTGCCCCAGCCCCCACATTGTTCAAGGGTCAACTGTATTTAATAAAGGTTTAGAATCACTACATTTATTACAACCATTTTCTATTTCTTTTTGCGACTTAAACACCTTTTGAAAACCTGGGCAGTTACTTTTTCCCTGTCTAAATTATTCTTGAGCAATAGATATGCTTAGCAATTTTTCTTGCATTTTAATGGAAATTTTGTGGGCTTAAATACTTCTTTGCCACTCACAAAATAAACAGATTAAGTCTTCTTTGCAGCCACATTTTTAGAGATGTCAGTCTGGACTGAAATTTTCATCTGATAAAGGCACATAGGGTGGGGGAAAGGACAGAGCCGTAAGTAATGCTTATTGACCTATAATTCATTTTGAAGAATTAAAAAAAAAAAACAGCACACAAAAGGGTCCTTCAGTATAACATGAATGTGTATGTTGGTTGCTCCATATAGAATTATTTAATGAATTTGCTATACTCTTAGAATGAAATCACTGTTTTTTTGTGTGTGAAAATTTGAGGCAAGGTGTTAGGGAGTGAGGAGAAAGTGTAGGAATGTGCCAAAACGATTCTGTGAACTAAATTTAGTCAGGCCCTGTTTGTTGATTCTGTGAACTAAATTTAGTCAGGCCCTGTTTGATATATATAGATAAATAATCATATTCTTTCATTCTCTCTCATGTTCACATGCAATCTGAGTTACATTCAGGAAAAATCTAAGTCACTCTGGGTAAATAAGACCTGTAGTTTAAGTACAAACTTTAAAACTTTGCCTTATTAAGTTCAGACTTAGAGATCCTCTACTTGTTTGCAGTCTAAAGTATGGAAAGGTGTTCTCAGAGTACAATAACTGTTGTCATATCTGATGTGTGATCTAATTGCATCACTTTAATAAAATAGATGACCAGATTGTCCCTGTGACGTTATGCCTGA
Organism: Bos taurus; assembly: GCF_002263795.3. NCBI lineage: Eukaryota > Metazoa > Chordata > Mammalia > Artiodactyla > Bovidae > Bos > Bos taurus. Next base: position 36,318,356 of record NC_037335.1, read on the forward strand.
TGCTGGATTAATTTGCTGTTACCTGTCTTTATATAATAGTGATTTTCTTTCTTTTTTTTTTTAATTTCAATCTCAGTTTTATTTATTTATTTTTTTTTTACTTTACAATATTGTATTGGTTTTGCCGTACATTGATTTAATCCACCATGGATTATGGCGTAACCCTCCCACCTCCCTCCCCATCCCATCCCTCTGGGTCATTCCAGTGCACCAGCCCCGAGCATCCTGTATCATTCATCGAACCTGGACTGGTGATTCGTTTCACATGTGATCAATTACAGGTTTCAATGCCATTCTCCCAAATCATCCCACCCTCGCCCTCTCCCACAGAGTCCAAAAGACTGTTCTATACATCTGTGTCTCTTTTGCTGTCTCGCATACAGTGTTATCATTACCATCTTTCTAAATTCCATATATATGCATTAGTATACTATATTGGTGTTTTTCTTTCTGGCTTACTTCACTCTGTATAATAGGCTCCAGTTTTACCCACCTCATTAGAACTGATTCAAATGTATTCTTTCTAATGGCTGAGTAATACTCCATTGTGTATATGTACCACAGTTTTCTTATCCATTTGTCTGCTGATGGACATCTAGGTTGCTTCCATGTCCTGACTATTATAAACAGTGCTGCGATGATCTTTGGGGTACACGTGTCTCTTTCAATTCTGGTTTCCTCGGTATGTATGCCCAGCAGTGGGATTGCTGGGTCATATGGCAGTTCTATTTCCAGGTTTTAAGGAATCTCCACACTGTTCTCCATAGTGGCTGTACTAGTTTGCATTCCCACCAACAGTGTAAGAGGGTTCCCTTTTCTCCACACCCTCTCCAGCATGCATTGCTTGTAGACTTTTGGATAGCAGCCATTCTGACTGGCGTGATATGGTAGCTCATTGTGGGTTTGATTTGCATTTCTCTGATAATAGTGATTTTCTAATTAATAAAAGTCCTTCCTCTCTTGGACATGCACATCCTTCTTTTTAAAATTTATTTAAAAAATTGTGACTACTTATGAAAGTCAGCATATCACTTGGTTTTAGATAAAGTTTGCTTGGAGTTCAGCAGTGAGTCATTTAAGTGAGATTGGCAATTAATTGAGCGATTGAGTTTTAATAGCTTTGGGGGAAGAGTGCATGTCTGGTGAAAATGTATATTCATTTCACTGAGTGGAGTAAAGTGAAAAGAACCCACAGGAACTGTGCACTGAGCTCTAAGTAATAACAAAATATCTGAAAGTTTAAGAAAAATATCTCTTCTCTCAGATATTAACCTTCCTTTTGCTATGCAAAAACACCTAATAGATAGAGTGTCCCCTTGGTGCTTTCAAACTTCTGAGATTAAAATGCTTTAATGGACATTTTATTATTTCATGTCCTTTTATCTTATTTAATTCATTATTCCTTAATGAAATAGTTAAGGCAGTTTTCAGGGCCTTCTAAATATTGCCATCAGGAAATAATGTATCCCCGTGAATCTGTTGGAGGAAGGAGGTCAGTGCTGTAACAGCTACAATAGTAGATAATATCCAAATTGATTACCTTGTAGAGCCACTTTTTGGGAACTGTGTGCTTCTTGATTGACACCGTCAGTAGAGCTTTTGTTACTATGGGACACTGCTGTCCATAGGATTGCACAGAGCTGGACACAACTGAAGCGACTTAGCACACACCAGTTACTGATATTTTGATCAGGATGATTTTGGTAATTTTAAGAAGTGGCTACTTTTTGCTTCTAGTTTATTTTGAGATCAGTCAAGGCTGGTTTCAATCAGAAAGACTAAAAGGTGAATGGTATAGCTTGTCCTTGGCAGTATATCTAGGCATGAACAGGTTGGCACCGAATTTGAGATGACATTAATAGAATATGACAGAAATGGTTTTATATTGAGGAAGACTGAAGGTTGTCTCTGGAACTGCCAAGTATCAGCACAGATAAGGTTGAAATGAAATGTAAAATATTCATTAGATTATTTTCTGCTAAGTTTATGCACACATGAATTCTAAAATTATTCTACTAGAATTGAAATATAAACAAAATGTAAATATTAGCCTCATTCATATTGTAGTCATGATATTGAACAGTAGTTAGAAAATGTTTTGCATAGGTGAAAAGTGCAGAATAAATAGCAGTGCTTCCTAAATACTCCTACTAATGTTTTTACTTAAGTGATACAAATTATGCAGCATTTTTAGGGGAGAGAGAAGAGCTTTTAGTATTTCCATATTATAGAAAAAGTGAAACAAAAGCAATTTTCCTGAAGGTTAGAGATATGGTTAATAGTCAAGAAAGATGGCTCCATTTATTTAGAATTGAGGGAAAAAAAACACATTCAATCTGACTTTAAGCCAGTTTTAATATCAATGGGACTTATCTGGCTAATTGCTACGGACCCAGAATGGATGACTTTTGAAGAGGGCCTGCAGCTTTGTATGAGATAATTTGGGGTCTCCCTAGTCTCCTGAAACCCAACACACTGAACTTTTCTTCATTCTTTTGATGGTGGAAATGTTGTTACATTTTCCATTAACTGTTTTTTTTTTTCAAGCCAGAAAGTACACATGTAATTCAGAACGGGCTTCTCTAGTCTTCCCAGTAGGTTGTTATCTAATCTATTTCTCAGTGCCTCTAATGAGGATGACTTGAGTACTTCTCTGAGCAGTTCCTCTGTTAACCCCCCTTGTAGAATTTTTTGTGATGTTTAATCTTAATTTATTCTCTTTGTAGCTGTGGACCATTATTCTTCATCTCAGCCTTTTATTACTATTTAAAAAAATTTTTATGGTCCTTGCAAATTCCTCATAATTGCTTTTTCCCTAAATGAGGAATTTCCCTGAAGTCATTTCATGTACGTGACTGTCCTGTGGATGTGGTGCAGAAAGTCTTATTTCTGCAATGCTGTTGATAAGCAAACCCCTCTCTCCTCAGATCATAAACCTGGACCTTTTTATGTTAAGAGAGCATCATAGAAGATTTGGGGGAGAGCTTGGCTTTGCTGTTTGTTAGGGTGGAGGAGATCTTAGAGATTATTTTCTGACTCTTACTAATCTTTTTGCTTCAGTTTCTTTATTTGTAAAATAAAGTTCTGAGTCAGCCACACCCCATTAGTGGCTAACTAAAGAGTTTAATCCAGCTTTACTGACAGCAGAACTTGCTTATTATATTTAATAAGAGAACTCACAGAATACTACCTGTATCTGTTTATAAATTATGTGGGGGAAAAAAAAGCATTTTGTATTCAGAGTCACAATTGTTGACTGCTGGGTTTAATTTCTGTATCACCACCTAAAATGTAATTTTTGTTCCCACCAACTCTAGTTCTTTTCTAAGTTTAACTTTTTCACATAATTTTCTAGTGCCATATAATTGGCCTGAAAGAGACCGTGAGCAAGAGCTGTCACCAGAAAGTCCTCTCTTGATGCTCAGGATGAGTTTTGGCTTTGTGTTGATAGACTCTCATCAGAGCATCCTCTCGGAGATAATGGGCAATCTCCTCAGCTTACAGAGCAGTTTATTTATACAGTTCCACAGGCTTTACTATAGGGACAAATCATAGCTGTTAACTATGAGTTTCCCTTAAAACAAAGCAAACACGAGGGGAAGAAATTCACTTATCTATTCATCACGTACTGGTTTTCTAAATCTAGAAAGACAGATTAAAAAAAAAAATTCCACTGTGACTTTGCTTAATTGTTACTGCCTCAGAAATGTAATATTGTTCTCCTAGCAAGGTCCATGAAGAAAACCACTGGTTTTGAGTTACTTCACTCTGCCGAATACGTTTTTATTTGATATATTTATGTATAGATACTATAAGTGATCATCGAAACCCATGGATGGTTTTTATTTTAGAATTCTCATCCTCCCTGCACCCTTTAATTTCTGCTTAGTTTGCTTCCATATGTCTGCAGTTGAATATTCCAGAAAATAGAGTGCAACTGTTCACTATGAAGCTTTGCTCTCTTTGGAACCAGCTCACCTTACCCCTTTACGGAGTCCTAGCACTCACCAGGAAAAGCTGGGGTGGAGCAGTAGAGAGTATTAGCAGGAAAGCTTTAAAAGAGGAGTTTTCTATAAAAGGCTTTACTAATGACAAGAAAGCATAACTTGTTCAACCCTAGCAATAAACAGCAAATAGGATTATGGCTTATGGTAAAAAATAGGCTTATTGCTTAGATGGAGTATGCCATGGGAACCCAGGAAAAGGAGCACTTTGCGCATTCCTGTGGGCTCTTTGTGGCAGCTCGGTGCTTTTATGAGAGAGCTTGGTGATTTTATGTGTTAGCCTGTGGAAACGATTCTACTTCTGAAATGCTTCAAGAGTGTTTAAGTGTAATGGGCTTTGTACCGCCTGCCTGGTCTGTACCCTGTAGAGTGCACTCAGACCATTCAGCTTGAACTCCATTTTATCTAGCTCTTTATCCATTAATTTTCTGCTGACCTTGGGCATAAAATATATGCGCTTTTTATGCTATGGCGCTTTGTGCAGACAAAGAGGAATAGCATAACCTATCCATCACTATTATGAATGATGCAGTTTAAAACAAACACAGGTCAGAGACAGATATTTTAAGAGCAGATTTGTATTGATTCCATCACAACACTGAGCTAAAAGGAAAAGAACTCTGAGACTATAAGTGATGAAGCGAATTTTGACAAATAGCAGCAGCCATGCAAGTCGACTTAAGAATGTGCCTCACGGGCAGTCATTGGTGAGAAAACAGTATTTGTTATTGTTATTAAAATCCACCTCTCTTACATATATTTATTATCATACTTTACACAGCACATTTGAACACTATGATTTTCTCTTCCTCAGTGTCTCCTGAAAGCTTTTTTGTTAAGGAAATGTGAAAGCTTATTAGACTCCTTAATCTTTATTAAGCTGTTGGTTTTGAAATATTCAAACTACCCTCTAACAGTAGGTGGTGGCTTATTTGTTTTGCAAGTTGGTTTTGAGCACGTCTGTGGAAGATTTTGCAAGTGTTTGTGTTATGGCAAATAGCAGGTTATTGAAGCATAATAAATTAGGATTAGTGTATTTATTATCACCTTTACTGTTAATAATCTCAATTCACACATCAAAAGTCCCACTATTTAATATAACAGTCACATACATTATCAAGTTATGTAGTCTTAACCCACTTCTCCAGACACTAAGATTCTAATGGACTAGATTTCTGCTATAAGAACAGACATCCTGGTTCTTAAAAGAGACAGTACAACTGAAGGGATATGTATTCATGTTACTGCAATTGTACTTCAGCTACAAATTCACTGCGCAAAATGTTTTCCCCCTAACAATTTACTATATTACATACTCAAATGTTGTTATGTCAAAAATGACAGTGGATAGCTAGAGAATAGATGTTGAAAGAAAAATCTATCAGGTAGCATATGTCTCTTTGACAATTCTGAAAGGACAAAGGAAGAATCTGTTTTCTGAGAAGTGGGAAAGTCTAAAATATAAAGTGCATTATACAAATTCTGAAACATGGCCTTATGGAGGATTTTTAACCAGATAGATTTCTGATGTTTAAAAAATTAGCATTTTTATGGATTTTCATCTAATATTGCTACCTATTTCTGTCAGAATTACAGTGGCAAAAATGTGCCTACTAAGTTTTGTTTCATTCATATATACACTGGGATTTCAAGTGTACAATTCTATTTTTGTCTAGTAGGCAGTCTTTTGGAGAAGGCGATAGCACCCTGCTCCAGTACTCTTGCCTGGAAAATCCCATGGATGGAGGAGCCTGGTGGGCTGCAGTCCATGGGGTCGCGAAGAGTCAGACACGACTGAGCGACTTCCTTTCACTTTTTACTTTCATGCGTTAGAGAAGGAAATGGCAACCCACTCCAGTGTTCTTGCCTGGAGAATCTCAGGAACGGGGGAGCCTGGAGGGCTGCCGTCTCTGGGGTCGCACAGAGTCAGACACGACTGAAGCGACTTAGCAGCAGCAGCAGCAGGCAGTCTTTCATGCAGTACTGAACCCATCTTCTTATGATAATAATGCTCTGGATTCACTGGTTACATTTTCAGGCTCCCACATTGTGTCTCCTATTTCAGTTTTTGGTTCTAAGCAATAAATTACCTTTTAAACTTTTCCACAGTTCTTTTACTAATTCACTGTTAAGATCAGTATTGAAAACTAAAGAGCCCTTCATTGCAAGTTACAAGATTTTCTTCCAATACTGAGTCCTCCATGACCACAGAGGGTCATTATCTCTGCTTTGCTTCTCCACTGACAACACACAGGGTTGAATCATTCACTTCCTCCTTCATTCCCTTCTCCTCTTCTCTCTCCCCTTCCTTCCTTTTTTCCCCTTATATGTAAAATAACTTCCACTACCCAACTACCACTGGGTTTTCTGAGAATTAAGTAATAATGTATGAAAAGGGGCTAGAGCAGTACTTGCAATGTAAATTCTGCAATGACTGCTCAGTAAATGGTATCCACTGTTTCTTCTTTTTTATTTCTCTTTGCCCATCATTTAGCTTTGTCCCAACCAACCTGCTATGCATGAGGGACATCATGTTTAAAACACAGGGTTAAGTGCCCTGTGAATGATTTGCTAAACCTGTCCAAATAGTTATCATATTCTAGTAGAAGGAGAAAAACTGCTCTTACACAGATTAACTCTTTTAAGTTCTTTTTCTTATAATATTAATTGCATAGTATCATTGTGGCCCCCAAAATCAATAATCTTAAGTAATTTTCTTTAATACTGATTAATTATATTTTATTCATTGCTGGTTAATTACATTTTATACATAGACTTGCATTTTATCTAGCTATAGTGAAGATTTAAAAAAATAAACCAAGAAAATATTTGCTAATATTTTTAAAATTAAGATATACACTAGTAACACAAATAAAATTTAAGTATAGTGGGCTTAATTTGAATGTGAGATGACAAGTATCTGAGACCAAGTCATGGGATCTCACAAAATCAAGCTGTCTGATGTTGTTCAGTCGCTCAGTCATATCCCACTCTTTGTGACCCCATGGACTGCGGCACACCAGGCTTTCCTGTCCTTCACCATCTCCCAGAGGTTGCTGAAACTCCTGTCCATGGAGCTGATAATGCCATCCAGCCATCTCATCCTCTGTCATCCCCTTCTCCTCCTGCTGTCCGTAGCTGTTAAAATATGAATAACAATGTGTAGGACCCAACATGGTCTAAACTTCACAGTCAGGTAACAACTTAGGATACTGAGACACTAGGAAATAAGGTATTTGTTCTGAGGCAAGTTTGAAATTCCTGATCCAAGATCCAGAGAAGGAATTCTAGATCCCTGAGTAGAGGCACGTGGGCCTTCTGTTCTATTCCTTTTCCCTGGTGTCAACAATGAACAGTGCAGTAAGAGCTCCTCTAGTGGGACTTCAACCTCACAAAACTGCCTCTTGGATGGCAAGAGGATCCCTTTCAGATATAACTGTATGCAGACCCAGGGATCGGAGAAGGCAGTGGCACCCCACTCCAGTACTCTTGCCTGGAAAATCCCATGGACGGAGGAGCCTGGTAGGATACAGTCCATGGGGTCGCTAAGAGTCGGACACGACTGAATGACTTCACTTTCACTTTCACTTTCATGCATTGGAGAAGGAAATGGCAACCCACTCTAGTGTTCTTGCCTGGAGAATCCCAGGGACGGGGGAGCCTGGTAGGATACAGTCCATGGGGTCGATAAGAGTCGGACACGACTGAATGACTTCACTTTCACTTTCACTTTCGTGCATTGGAGAAGGAAATGGCAACCCACTCCAGTGTTCTTGCCTGGAGAATCCCAGGGACGGGGGAGCCTGGTGGGCTGCCGTCTATGGGGTCGCACAGAGTCGGACACGACTGAAGCGACTTAGCAGCGGCAGTAGACCCAGGGATGATATTCCATTACAGAGCTGCTTGGGGAGAGTGTCTTATTCAAGTCATGGCTCTATAATTTGTCAGGAGTATGACAGAAACAAAAGGCAAAAAGAGCAAGATGGGAATAATGTTACTGTCTTTGTTATCTTAAATTATATATGTGAGTGTTCACCCCCTGGGGTTTCTGTGTAATTTATTATTGTAAATGTGTACTGTAGTCCAGTGTCCAAAGTTAGACCATGTATATTGGTTTCTAAAAAAATACTATAAAATCTCTAAAATGCTTTTAATCATATAAAATATGATTCATAAAAATCATTTAAAATATTATCAATTGCATTTACAGATCATTTAATTAGAGACAGTGCTTCATTCTTAGAACAGGCCTGATTTTTTTCATCTTGACTTTAATTTATGAACTATATTGACCTAAGTTTTTATCATTGGGGTCTGCTTTAATTTGACTGGCTGTGCTTATTTTTTTTTGTAAAATAAGAGGAAACCAAAATAAAAGACACACATTATTGCCCATAGGGTATTGTACAAAGAAGAGCCTGCCTATAGGAAGTGTTGCAGTAGGTTTTTAGTCTTAGATGTAAGGAGGGCCCTTGTGGTCCAAGAATGGTGTATGCAACAAAGTTGATATTTTCAAAGTGAAAAGCTGCCAGTAATACAAACTGCTGACTGGCAAAGCCAGTCACTTCCAGAAGCATGATATGTAAAATATGCAAAAATGAGGGCTTCTTACCCCAAAGCTCCGAGAGTCACTTCCTGAAGTAAACCTTTGTATCATCTACTCATCTTTCCTTATCCTAAAGAAGGAGTTCTAAGCATATGTACAAAATAATCATAACGAACCATGAGGGATAACTTGAATCATGAGCCTTTATTATCAAACCTATTTCATCCTCTTATACAATCGATCCTTGAACAAAGTAAGGGTTAAGGGTGCCAACCCTTCGAATAGTCAGAAATTCACTAATAATAATTCGTTTCCTCAAAACTTAACTACTAAGAGCCTACTGTTGACAAGAAACCTATAGATAACATAGTCAGGTAACACATTTTATATATTATATGTATTATGTGCTATATACTTGCAATAAAGTAATCTAGAACAAACAAAATGGTATTAAAATCATAACAAAGAGAAAATACATTTACAGAATATATACATGTTTATTGGAAAATTCCACATATAAAGTAGACCCATATTGTTCAAGTGATCAATGAAAAGAGATAGAGGAAAACAATAGACTGGGAAAGACTAGAGATCTCTTCAAGAAAATTAGAGATACCAAGGTAACATTTCATGCAAAGATGGGCTCAATAAAAGAGGGAAACAATATGGACCTAACAGAAACAGAAGATATTAAGAAGAGGTGGCAAGAATACACAGAAGAACTATGCAAAAAAGATCTTAATGACTCGGATAACCACGATGGTGTGATCATTCACCTGGAGCCAGATATACTGTAGTGTGAAGTCAAGTGGGCCTTAGGAAACATCACTACGAACAAAGCTAGTGGAAGTAATGGAATCCCAGTTGAACTATTTCAAATCCTAAAAGATGATGCTATTAAAGTGCTGCACTCAATATGGCAGCAAATTTGGAAAACTCAGCATTGACCACAGGATCGGAAAAGGTCAGTTTTCATTCCTATCCCAAAGAAAGGCAATGCCAAACAGTGTTCCAACTACATTACAATTGTGCTTATCTCACACGCTAGCAAAGTAATGCTCAAAATTCTCCAAGCCAAGCTTCAACAGTACATGAACGGAGAACTTCCATATTCAAGCTGGGTTTAGAAAAGGCAGAGGAACCAGAGATCAAATTGCCAACACCTGTTGGATCACAGAAAAAGCAAGAAAGTTCCAGACAGACATCTATTTCTGCTTTGTTGACTATGCCAAAGCCTTTAACTGTATGGATCACAACAAACTGTATAAAATTCTTAAAGAGATGGAAATACCAGACCACCTTAGCTGCCTCCTGAGAAATCTGTATGCACGTTAAGAAGCAATAGTTAGAAATGGACATGGAACAACAGACTTGTTCCAAATTGGGAAATGAGTACATAAAATCTGTATATTGTCACCCTGTTTTTTTTAACATCATGTGAAATGCCATACTGGATGAAGCACAAGCTGGAATCAAGATTGCCTGCAAAAATATCAATAACCTCAGACATGCAGATGATATCACCCTTATGGCAGAAAGTGAAGAGGAACTAAAGAGCCTCTTTTTTTTTAATTTTTTTTAAATTTTATTTTATTTTTAAACTTTACATAATTGTATTAGTTTTGCCAAATATCAAAATGAATCCGCCACAGGTATACATGTGTTCCCCATCCTGGACCCTCCTCCCTCCTCCCTCCCCATACCATCCCTCTGGGTCGTCCCAGTGCACTAGCCCCAAGCATCCAGTATCGTGCATCGAACCTGGACTGGCATCTCGTTTCATACATGATATTTTACATGTTTCAATGCTATTCTCCCAAATCTTCCCACCCTCTCGCTCTCCCTCAGAGTCCATGAGACTGTTCTATACATCACTGTCTCTTTTGCTGTCTCGTACACCGGGTTATTGTTACCATCTTTCTAAATTCCATATATATGCGTTAGTATACTGTATTGGTGTTTTTCCTTCTGGCTTACTTCACTCTGTATAATAGGCTCCAGTTTCATCCACCTCATTAGAACTGATTCAAATGTATTCTTTTTAATGGCTGAGTAATACTCCATTGTGTATATGTACCACCGATTTCTTATCCATTCATCTGCTGATGGACATCTAGGTTGCTTCCATGTCCTGGCTATTATAAACAGTGCTGCGATGAACACTGGGGTACACATGTCTCTTTCCCTTCTGGTTTCCTCAGTGTGTATGCCCAGCAGGGATTGCTGGATCATAAGGCAGTTCTATTTCCAGTTTTTTAAGGAGTCTCCACACTGTTCTCCATAGTGGCTGTACTAGTTTGCATTCCCACCAACAGTGTAAGAGGGTTCCCTTTTCTCCACACCCTCTCCAGCATTTATTATTTGTAGACTTTTGGATCGCAGCCATTCTGACTGGTGTGAAATGGTACCTCATAGTGGTTTTGATTTGCATTTCTTTGATAGTGAGTGATGTTGAGCATCTTTTCATGTGTTTGTTAGCCCTCTGTATGTCTTCTTTGGAGAAATGTCTATTTAGTTCTTTGGCCCATGTTTTGATTGGGTCATTTATTTTTCTGGAGTTGAGCTGTAGGAGTTGCTTGTATATTTTTGAGATTAGTTGTTTGTCAGTTGCTTCATTTGCTATTATTTTCTCCCATTCTGAAGGCTGCCTTTTCACCTTGCTAATAGTTTCCTTTGATGTGCAGAAGCTTTTAAGGTTAATTAGGTCCCATTTGTTTATTTTTGCTTTTATTTCCAATATTCTGGGAGGTGGGTCATAGAGGATCCTGCTGTGATGTATGTCAGAGAGTGTTTTGCCTATGTTCTCCTCTAGGAGTTTTATAGTTTCTGGTCGTACGTTTAGATCTTTAATCCATTTTGAGTTTATTTTTGTGTATGGTGTTAGAAAGTGTTCTAGTTTCATTCTTTTACAAGTGGTTGACCAGTTTTCCCAGCACCACTTGTTAAAGAGACTGTCTTTAATCCATTGTATATTCTTGCCTCCTTTGTCAAAGATAAGGTGTCCATATGTGCATGGATTTATCTCTGGGCTTTCTATTTTGTTCCATTGATCTATATTTCTGTCTTTGTGCCAGTACCATACTGTCTTGATAACTGTGGCTTTGTAGTAGAGCCTGAAGTCAGGTAGGTTGATTCCTCCAGTTCCATTCTTCTTTCTCAGGATCACTTTGGCTATTCGAGGTTTTTTTGTATTTCCACACAAATTGTGAAATTATTTGTTCTAGCTCTGTGAAGAATACTGTTGGTAGCTTGATAGGGATTGCATTGAATCTATAAATTGCTTTGGGTAGTATACTCATTTTCACTATATTGATTCTTCCAATCCATGAACATGGTATATTCATCCATCTATTAGTGTCCTCTTTGATTTCTTTCACCAGTGTTTTTTAGTTTTCTATATATAGGTCTTTAGTTTCTTTAGGTAGATATATTCCTAAGTATTTTATTCTTTCCGTTGCAATGGTGAATGGAATTGTTTCCTTAATTTCTCTTTCTGTTTTCTCAAGTGAAAAAGGAGTGTGAAAAAGATGGCTAAAACATTCAACATTGAAAGAATGATGATCATGGCATCTGGTCTCATCACTTCATGGCAAATAGATAGGAATCAATGAAAACAGGGAGACACTTTAACTTCTTGGGCTCCAAAATCACTGCAGATGGTGACTGGTTGCCATGAAATTAAAAGATGCTTGCTCCTAGGAAGAAAAGCTATGAAAAATTTAGACAGCATATTAAAAAGCAGAGGTACCACTTTGCCGACAAAGGTCTGTCTAGTCAAAGCTATGGTTTTTCCAGTAGTCATGTATGTATGTGAGAGTTGGACTATAAAGAAAGCTGAGTGCCAAAGAATTGATGCTTTTGAACTGTGATGTTGGAGAAGACTCTTGAGAGTCCCTTGCACAGCAAGGGTATGCAACCAGTTCATCCTAAAGGAAATCATTCCTGAATATTCATTGGAAGGACTGATGCTGAAGTTCTAATACTTTGACCACCTAATGGGAAGAATTGACTCATTGGAAAAGACCCTGATGCTGGGAAAGATTGAAGGCGGGAGGAGAAGGGGATGACAGAGGATGAGATGGTTGGATGGCACCTCTGACTCAATGGACATGAGTTTGGGCAAGTTCTGGGATTTGGTGATGGACAGGGAAGCCTGGCGTGCTGCAGTCCATGGGGTCACAAAAAGACAGACATGACTGAGCAACTGCACTGAACTGATGTTGTTCAAACCCATGTTGTACAAGGGTCCTCTGCACTTGTTTCTGGGTTGATATTTACAAAAGGCTTCTGCTTATTTAAAGCATTCTCTCTAGCTTCAAATCTCAATTGTTATCAGTGGTGAACTAAAAACTAACAGCTTTTTAAAATAAGACTATTTTTAATGTGGTCATAGATATAAATTTATTGACCTGTACAAATTAATGCAAGAAACATGGTGTAGGGACAGGAAAACAAGGTGTAGAGTACTAGACATTGATAGCATTACTCTCTGTTTTTATTCACTAGTTTAACAATAGCATGTAACATTTATCATCAAAACTCATTTGCTTGGAATAGTCCTTCATTTGCTTTTGAAACTGATTCATCTCAAGATATACACAGGAAGAAAATTTACAATTTGGACAGAAAAAGGAGGGTAAAATTAAGGGGATAAAAGGTGTAGATTGCTTTTTTTTCTTTATACTTTTTCCCTGATAAAGCATGTTTGATGGAATATTTTTTTAAAAAATGGAAATGTCTTCCTGTATCCAGAAGTTTGCCTTATCTTGAACTCTGATGTATATAAAAATATGTTTGAATATTCTGTCAGTTTCAATCTTGATTTATAATTCAAGTAGGAATTGTACAATGTTTCTCATTAGAAGCCTTGGTCTTACTATTTTACGAACTAATATCATCCTTAAGTAAAAGCAGTAAATTTTCTTTGATGGAGGAGATTCAAAAGATCTCTTTAGAGAATTTTTTAAGCATTGGGAACTTTAAAGTCTTTCCTAAGAATATTATGTGACTGCTCAGTTTTAGTAAATCAAAAAGAATGAACAAGCCAAATCACAAGGTGTGAGTCTTCTTAATTTTTGTTTTTTCAAAATGAATTGCTCCTACATAAAGGGGATTGTAGATTCACTAGTAGTTGTGGGTAAAGATGGAGATGTGTGATAATTAGAGAGCTCAGTTTTTCTGCCAATTTTTATAGGAAGTTATATCAGAGATGTTCTTTAAAGAGAGAGAGAACTTTTCAAAAGGAGAGGTTAATAAAGATCTTTTCTTTGGTGGTCTGCAGCAAGGACTATAAGCATTTTGATTTTACCATTAATTTCTGCAGATCCAAAACCGTAAATAAGTTGGAGGGTAATTGACTGCCTGATAGAGTTTGGGCAGTGTTGAGTAGGGTGGACTATTTTCTGCTAAATATTGGTCCTGTTGCCTGTGATTAGACTGTTACAGTTCTTTCTTCTGGAAGTCTTAAGGCCCAAAGAGATTATAACTCTTGGGGTAGGGGTCAGATATGTTTCTGAACTTAAGTTTGGGAAGCACGTTTACATGTGGTGAGATGATATAAGTGCTTGTACTGCTACATCTGAAGTGTTAGATTTGTGCTGATGACATACAGAAACTCACCAGGAGGCAAATATTATCAAGTGTACTTTAGGAAGTACCTAGAACGAGAAGATTAACATTTTAGAAACTTTATAAATATTAACATTTCTTCTGAATTCTGTGGAAAAAAGAGTCCTTTGTATGCCTCTAAAATTGGGGAAAACTCTGATATATGCTAGAATTTTTCACGTGGCTTTTGATTTTAACTTCGTTTGAATTAGTGACTATTTTTACCACATTAAAAATAATCTCGAATGTCTTATAGTGGTATAGAAAAATCAAATCTACCTAAGACATGCAGTCCTGATCTTCTCTCTGTCTATTCCATCTGTGAATCCGTCTCCTGTGTTCCCTTATTTGTGTTTTACCAAAGGTTAATAATCAGCCTTTCAAAACCACTTGGTTCAGAATGCCTTTAGCCCAATTGTCTCTAGCAGCCTAATTACCAATTTCTTCATAGCTGGTTTAGGAGAGATAGGGATGCAAGGTTCCAGAGAGATCCACTCTGAGTCTTTATTTTCGACAGGTAATGTTCAAGTAGCTGTCACATTGCCTTAAAGTTACTTTGAGCGGAAAGAGAGAGAGGTATGGAAGGAGGGGCCTTCCATCTTATTCATAAAATTCCTGGTCCTAGTTTAATACTTTTGAGATTTTCAGGCCCAAGTGCTAACTTCTCATGATGTTGATAAATTGTATTATTTGTAATTTAGCACCTCCAGAATCTATGGAACCCTTGTACATAAAAGATTTTGCTGATTAAGCAAAAACCTGTTATATTTCAAAGTTATTTTTAATGGTTCAATTGCATTACTTTGAAAATAACATGCTGGTGTTTCTATTTTAATGAATTACATATAACTATCAGGTCTTCATTGATCCTAGGAGAATTCATAATAAAAGGTTGACAGTAGCAAGTTTATTAAATTTTAATGAACAGAGGTCTCATTTCTGAATATGTAGTAAGCAATGACTGCTTGTCGCTTAGTGTTCAGATATGATTAATCATTCATTTGTTCATTTTATTCAGTCATTCATTCAAAAATGTCAAAAACTTATGCCTAGATCTTGATTCCATGAATAAATTGATGTAACTTAGCTTGATCTTCATATCTTCTCTGTGAAAGAGGCAAGTGGTATCTCAAGTATCTATAATTACTTCTGGCTTGAAAGTTGTATGATTCATTTATTCATTGATCAGATATTTTAATACCTGCTATGTACAAACATATTGAATTAGAAATTTCTTGTCCTCAAAGAGCTCACAGTCCAATACAGGTGATACATAAATAGAAATGAATCTATGTATTCATAAAATGGTGAGCAACCACTGTGGTGCCTGGTAAAGTGATGACTTTATGACGATTAAGGTGCCCTCCCTTTCTTCAAGGGACTTGGTTCAGTGAGAGTCGTTTTCCTTTTTAATTGTAGCATACTTAATAAAGAAGGAGATGTGCTCATGCTATTATGGAAGCATATGGGTGTGTGCCTAATTCACCTGGGATTGGAGATACACAGAAAGTCAGGGAAGGTAATTTTGAAGAAAACGACTGTCTAGCTGGGTAATAGAATACTTGTATGAGGGAAAGGGCAGCATTGGGGGCTAGTAATGATATTTTAGGCAAAAATGAATAGAATGAATAAAAAGTAAGAGCAGCATAGAAACTGAATGTGTTCATTATGGATTCATCATGAAACATGTCCTCATTGCTTTGTAATTTTTCCCTAGATTTTTAAAAATTGAATCAATGTGAAACACTCCTGAAAAACTACTTATAAAATATTTTATCATTCAAAAGATGGAGAAATTACTTACAGCAAGAATAAACAGGAAAGGCTTACTGGTGAAGGTAGTATTTGAAAGAGACGGTTATATAGATTTTATATGGGGAGAGACATAGGAAATGCATTTAGAGAGAGACTATTCCAGGTGATGAGAAGACCCCAAGGCAGGGATGATATTTTACAGCAGGACCCAGAACTGAGATGATCAGAGCCATCTACACAAGGAAGTGCTGAGGCTGGAGACTTTGAGCACTATAGCCTTAACATTTGGCTTTTGGAGTCCACTCTGGAATTTCAAAAGAAAAAGGCTGAACTGTGTTTCATAGTCATTCTTCCTCTTAAAATGTTATAGTTTCTAGGCAGTTCACATCACATACAATTTTTTTTTTTTTTGTATTCCCCCTTTCATTTCATAAATAGGTGCAGAGTACTTACCATGTTTTAGGATCTGTGCTAGGCACGTAGGATCCAGTGGTGAATTAGACAGTCCCTGCCCTCAAGAAGCTTCAGATACTGAGGGTTACTGATGGTCTACTCAGGTCTGTTCTTTCAGATCTTCTCGTCTTCAGACATGGAAGTATGGCCTTAATGATTCACCCTTGGGACCAACCTCTGTCATTCACTGAGCTGTTTTTAGTGGGCATATTATCAAAATAGTAGGGTTTGATCATCAGCTTTTGATATGCTGTTGTTATTCTTATATTCAAACAGCAAAGTTAGAATTCAACTCCCAAACCTGCCAGTCTGTTTTTTAGGAACATGATTGAAGAAAACAAGGGAGGCTCAGCTGTTCCTGCAGATTCCTAAACAGTCGTTTCTTGGCTAACTTCTTTCTTGAAGTAGAAATACACCTAAACCCTAGAGCAAACATTACGCCCACATGTACCCTTTTTCATAGGTTTGTGACAGTAGTTTTAAAAATGGCCCCTGCCAAAGAGAGTGTATTGGTCTATAAATGAAACTTGCTATATATACATTTTACATTCACTGTATTTCTTTTCAGAGGAGATATTTTCAATTCCTATTCCACTGGTGACTTTGTTCTGTATTCAGCTTTCCTGGGAACCCTGGTTTATAACCTTCACATACATGATCTATAATCCTTCAAAGCTAGTCCTAAAGAACTCAGAGTCTCATAAAGTTTGTCTTCCAGTTTTCTCTCTGTATACAAACAATAGCTGAACTGAGACTTTCTATTTCTGTAGTATACTATGGTTTCCAGAGGTATATTTTTGCTGATAGTGCTATTAATGACAAAACTGCAGTGATTAACCTGCCCAATACTTCATGATATGTATTTCAGACACCATGAATTACTGATTATCAATTACTGATAAAGTTGAAAAATTTAAGATGTGCTTAGCAGTTTAAAAGTATATTGAAGGGAAGAAAATAAACATTCTGTATTTTCTTCTTCCTGTTGATAACAAAGCAGTGTAATGTACTCTTTGTTTATAATTTTTGTTAGGTCAAGCATAATATTTATTCCCATTGTATTTAGAAAAAAAAAGCTGTTTGTATTTTCTACATCATGGCAATATAGATTTAAATTATAAAGTGTCAAGGAGAGAAAAATGTGAGAGGGAAATGCTTCCCAGAACACTACCCATGCTTAGGAATCACATTTCAAATTCAAGTCTAATGCAATGTGCTGCACTTAATATTTGATGAGAAAATAAATCTCATCCTTTTTATGGGTAGTGAATTAATAGCTTATTACTTAAGGAACCAAATGTGGTTCTCATACAAAAACAGTGGTGTAGGAAATTACTATTCTAGGAAATAGTCACATGTTTAAATAGCACTTCAGTGATCACAGAAAAGTGTATAACCTCAGGGTGAATATCCAAGTGTGAAGAGCTGTCACGTCTGCAGTGTGGGCTTGCTAGTCCTGCAGTCCAGCCCTGTCTGGGTCTCCCCGAAGCTCCCATTACCATGGTTTCTTGTGCTCCGGGTTGCTACGGTTAGCCCAGAACTCCATCAGACCTTGCTGCCACATTCTGCTCTTTCCCTCTTATATCAACTTTTTATTTTTGTCTTTTTAACTATAATAGCTTCAGAATTATCTTCAGTGGCATTTTTCAGTGACAGATCTATTACACTTACAGTGATAGAGTTTTCTAAAGGTTTTCATCTAACTGGTTGCTAAGTGTTGTTGATCTCATAATTTTCCTGAACCTTGTGACTTGTGGTGTAACTAAACGATGAGGAATGTAAATGTGATTAATTAAATGATAGCTATTTATATTGTTTAGATTGTTCAGATCTGTTTTTAAACCCTTCTTCAAATTCTTCTCTCAGGAAGCAAGCTTGCAAAGCAACCAACCACACTTAACCACACAGATGAACAAAACTTTTCTAAAGATTCTTGCCTTGTTGAGAACAATGTGATATGACTCGATTATGAATGTTAACTATTAAGAAGCACTTGCTTATATATTCATGTTTGTGTGAATATATACACACTTGTTGTTTAGTTGCTGTGTTGTGTCCTACTCTTTTGTGACCCCATGGACTCAAGGCTCCTCTTGTCTATGAGATTTCCCAGGCAAGAATACTGGATTGGGTTGCCATTTCCTTCTCCAGGGAATCTTCCAGACCCAGAAATCGAACCTGTGTCTCCTGCATTGACAGGCAGATTCTTTACCACTGAGACACCAGGGAAGCCCATATATATCTGTTGACATATAATTGATATATAATATGTTGCACATATTCGGAGAAGGCAATGGCACCCCACTCTAGTACTCTTGCCTGGAAAATCCTATGGACAGAGGAGCCTGGTGGGCTGCAGTCCATGAGGTCGGTAAGAGTCAGACACGACTGAGCAACTTCACTTTCACTTTTCACTTTCATGCATTGGAGAAGGAAATGGCAACCCACTCCAGCATTCTTGCCTGGAGAATCCCAGGGACGGCGGAGCCTGGTGGACTGCCGTCTATGGGGTCGCAGAGTCGGACATGACTGAAGCGACTTAGCAGCAGCATGTAGCACATATTAAAGACCTACTGTGTGATAAGCCTTAGCATATGTATATACCTGTGAAACCCTTATCACATTTGTAATTCCTCCATCTTGGCCGCCTTCTAATAGTTTGGCTCTCAGCATTCCCTAAGCAAACACTGATCCTCTCTGTCACTACAGTTGATTTTTTAATGTCTAGAATTTTGTATGAATGGGGTCATGCAGTATACATACTTTTTTGCCTGTTTTACATAAAGCATAATTATTTCAAAATTAATCCAGGTTGATGTGTGTATCAGTAGTTAATTCCTTTTTAGTGCTGAATAGTATTTCATTGTATGTCTGTATCAACTTGTATGTCCATGCAGTTTTCAAAAAAATGGTGCTAGAAAAGGTGCATACCCATATGTCAGAAAACAAAACTTTGAATCATACCTTGCTCCAGGTACAAAAATTAACTCATAGATCCACATTTTAAAAAGGCATAAAAACCATAAAACTTCTGAAAGTAAGCATAGAAGAAAATCTTTGTGATTTGAATTAGGAAATATTTCCCCATAACCACAAAACCATAAAACCACAAACCCTACAACTCAAAATCACAGTTTCTAAAAAAATTGCATTGATGACTTGAATTTTATCAAAATGAGCTTCACTTCAAAAGATACTATTGAGTAAATGGAAAAAAAATCAAGCCATAGATGTTGAATAAAGTTTCAAAAATATTTAAATTTTAAAGCATACAGAAAAAATACAAAGAAGAATCTAAGTAATACTTACATGAGATTATTGTAGAGTGTGTATTTGGCTTAAAGTTTGAATAAACTAAATACACTGAGGAATGAGGGTTGATAGCCTGTCAATAAGCCCTGAGTACTTTTAACTGGAATTTTCTGTCAAATTTGTAATCAATCGAAGTCCATAGGAAATTCTGATATTTGTCACCCAAAATTGAAAAACGGGGCATTAAAATATCTCTATCTTTTATTTCCTCTTGCTTCAAATGTATAAAGTATTTTTGTTTCCATCTAATAGCAATTTGCTTTGATGTAGGTTGTTCACAGTTCATTGGTTCAGTGGTTTAAAAAGGAGAAAACTGCTTTTTAAACTCTGTAAAGTATATTAGCAACCTTCTGGTGCCCTGACACATGCACTTTTTCGAAATGCAAATCTTTTAATGCAGTTGTAGTTTTGCTAAGCTTCTGGCTTGAGCATTAGAAACATTTAGATCATTAAAAATATATATATATTTAGACGTTTCCAGTATCACCCTTCCCGTCTATAAGAGAGCCAACATTGCTTTCCAATCTTGGATTTCTTAGACTTTGTAAAAGTAATAAACTCTTGAAACTTGAACCCATGTATCACTGAGACTGTTGTATCCATGACCATAAAAGGAAGGAGAAATTCTGCATCTTTACTTGCCCTTGGGTAGGGCATGCTGAAGAATTTATTTATCATCTGAATCCTATCAACATTAAACTAAAAAAATACTAGTGGAGATCCCCTTCTTAAGAACTGTTTAACTCTGTATTGAAGACTATTTTATGCTTGTCG
Organism: Bos taurus; assembly: GCF_002263795.3. NCBI lineage: Eukaryota > Metazoa > Chordata > Mammalia > Artiodactyla > Bovidae > Bos > Bos taurus. The sequence goes on from NC_037335.1 coordinate 36,338,807, forward strand.
TACAGACACAGCATACTGAGTAATAACTTTAAGAAGCCATGGCTTATCTTAAAACCTTGGAAGGGTATTGTTGGTTTGATGGCTTGAGGGAAGGAGTAACTATAAAAATATTTTTATCCTTAGCATTGCTACACTATCTTAGTATCTGATTGACTAGTCAGCTCTTTTCTAGGGTTATATAGACACTCATCTATCCACACATGTATTTTGTTCAATTTATTGTATGCTAATTATTCTTAATATGAAAGAGCCTCAATCTCACTGAGACAGTATATGCATATTTAAAGTTTATATTGACCACTATCCATGTAATTCGTTTCTGTTTCAATTACCTAGTTTGTTTATTCCCCATTCCCCATTTTACATTTGGCCTTGTTATCAACAAAGTTTTAAACTTTGGTCTATACAAATACAAAATTTACTTAGATTCTAAAAGTCCACCTCTTCTTTTTAACTTGATTTATTTCCATGTATAATTTACTGAATTGAGAGATTATAATCTATGAAAGTGAGTATAATCTGTAGTCAATCCTTAAAAAGCAAATTTTAGCTCTATTTTTAAGGTTATGCAAATTGCTACTGCTGCTTAGTTGCTTCAGTTGTGTCTGACTCTGTGGGACCCTAGAGACAGCAGCCCACCAGGCTCCCCTGTCCCTGGGATTCTCCAGGCAAGAACAGTGGAGTGGGTTGCCATTTCCTTCTCCAATGCATGAAAGTGAAAGTGAAGTTGCTCAGTCGTGTCTGACTCTTAGTGACCCCATGGACTGCAGCCTACCAGGCTCCCCTGTCCATGGGATTTTCCAGGCAAGAGTACTGGAGTGGATTGCCATTGCCTTCTCCGTATGCAAATTGAATCATGCTTAAAACAGAATCTCTCCCTCACTGAAAAGAGAAGTAGCATCTGTTTTGAGTTTACACCTCCCTTGATATCCACCTATCTTGCTTGCTTACTGCATATAGACTTTCCCTAAGAATTTCCTGTTGTTGATAACAGTCGAAGAAAGTAGAAATGAAATCAGTGTACCGTTACTTTGTTGAAATAATTGAAGTGTTTTCAGTGAAGATGCCTACAAATTCAAGTTAATTGCTCTAATATGATTTACATTCACATAGACAATGTGTTTTGAAAGTTAAATGGTATTCTTTAAAACCTGTTTTCTTTAAAAGCTGTTCTGGGGGCTGTCAGTAAGAGCAGTGAGAGTTAACCAGGGGGATCAAGGAGTCAGCATAAGTGTTACTTTGAAATGTGATGGGAGAATTTCTTTGTAGGACAACTCCACAGCATATTTCTCAAAGTTGTGGCTGAAATGGGCACTGGAATTATTGCCAGCATGGTTTTTTGAGCAGAAATGGAAGGATAAATCTATTAGGTTTTGCATCTGGTCCCATCACTCATGGCAAATAGATGGGAAAACAGTGGAAACAGTGAGAGACTAACTTCTTGGGCTCCAGAATCACTGCAGATGGTGACTGCAGCCATGAAATTAAGACACTTGCTCCTTGGAAGAAAAGCTATGACCAAATCAGACAGCATATTAAAAAGCAGAGACATTACTTTAGCAACAAAGTTCCATCTAGTCAATGCTGTGGTTTTTCCAGTAGTCATGTATGGATGTGAGAGTTGGAGTGTGAAGAAGGCTGAGCACCAAAGAACTGATGCTTTTTAACTGTAGTGTTGGAGAAGACTCTTGAGAGTCCCTTGGACTGCAAGGAGATCCAACCAGTCCATCCTAAAGGAAATCAGTCCTGAATATTCATTGGAAGGACTGATGTTGAAGCTGAAACTCCAGTACTTTGGCCACCTGATGCAAAGAACTGACATTGGAAAAGACCCTGATGCTGGAAAAGATTGAAGGTGGGAGGAGAAGGGGACAACAGAGAATGAGATGGTTGGATGGCATCACTGACATGATGGACATGAGTTTGAGTAGGCTCTGTGAGTTGTGATGGACAGGGAGGCCTGGCGTGCTGCAGTCCATGGGGTCACAAAGAGTCAGACACAACTGAGCAACTGAACTGATGCTTGATAACTGAAATTATATCATGGAACATCTACAAAGGGTAACTTCTGTCTTCTCTATTCAAATAAAATAGGCATAAATATTGCCCCTGAACAATTTTTAAAGGGAGAAAAATCTTTGTGTTAAATATTATGTGATAATAAGTGATTCAGTATAAATATTTGAATTATTCTGTGCTTTTCCTCACTTATTTTTTTTTAAAGAAAATCCATTAGGAGTTACCAGTGGCATTTCAATGTGAATAAAAGCCAGTTTGACTTAAATGTAATAGAAAACAAAGCAAAACTTTACTAACAAATTATATTTTACCTCAGACCTACCATTCTGTTTTTGGAAGCACTGATACCTCTTATGAATATTATTATTAAATCATTAAATTCCTTATGTTGGACATTTTTTGTATTTAAGTATTTTCATCCCGAGGCACTATTTTGTGGCCATCTACCATTTTATTTTGGTTTCATTATTGCATGTAAGCAAATTAATGATTAGTCTGAAGTAAGTGACCACAGCAAAAATAAAATGATGTATATTTTTGATTAGGAAAAGTTTTGTATAGTAACCCAAACCAACTGATTTAATAGATTCAAGGTTTCATCTGGCCCGTCATAAAAACTATTTAAATATATCTTTCAGATAAGTGAAAATTTGACACAATTTAGAAGGCTTTTCTGGTCTCTCCATCAGAGCAGGCCTGAAGATGTGTGGGTTATGCAGACTTTCTGGGAGGTGCTTGATGGAGAAGCTGAGGGTGGAATATGGCATGGCTCTTTCTTGTGTGTGGGTACCACACCCTGACAGGGAGAAATGGAAGAAGTGATTATATCACTGCTACTTGGAAATAAATCCACAGTAAGAGAATAGTGCGGGTGATTCAGCTCATGTTTATTCTTCCTGGCAAGGCTGGATGAAAAACAAAAAGGAGAGAAGATACAGGGCAGGCAGATGAGGCATCTTTAGGTTGTTTCCATTTGCTTAAGGAAATATCTAATTACTGATCCTGGGGAAATGATGAGTATTCAAAATTTGAAGTTCAAAACAGTCCAACTTCAGTAAGAAGAAGAGGAATAGTTTTTCTCTTCCTCATTTTTGGCATTGTCTTAAGCATGTTGCCATTATTTCAAAATTGGTAGGAGGCAGAAGTAATAGATTAGTTATAATCTAATTATAGATTATAGTTATATATGTTCTCCCCAGGTATCACACTTTACAAAGTTTTCCTAAATTGTTGGCGTGGAAGAAGCTAACTGTATTAAATAGAAGTAAAGGATAGTGGTCTTTACTTTGTTTCCCTAGCTTTTTTGTTTGTTTGTTTAAATATATATGTATTATGCACATAAGTATATTATGAATATATGAAATATATTTATAGATTTTTATAAATATATGGTATAAAACAAATTTATGAGCTACAGGGCTTATTTTTTCAATTTATTGGAGTGTACGGTATTTACAATGTTGTGTTAATTTCTCCTGTATAGCAAAGTGAATCAGTTATGCATGTATGTATATCCACTCGTTTTTTTTTTAGTTCCTTTCCCATATAGGTCATTATAGAGCTTTGAGTAGAGTTCCAGATGCTATAAATAGAGCCTTATCCGTTATCTATTTTATATATGGTAGTGTATATCTGTCAGTCCCAATCTCCCAATTTATACTTCTCTTCCTTTCCTCCCTGATAACTACAAGTTTGTTTTCTACATCTGTGACTCTATTTCTGTTTTGAAAATCAGTTCATTCGTACTGGTTTTTTAGATTGCGTGGATAAAGCTTAATCTTATAACAAGGGAAACAAAGATAACTGGCTAAGTGCTCTCCTTTGTATGGTCAGTGACAGACACAGGTGCGGGTCTGTGACCTGTACCGTCTCCTTTAGCCACCTAACCAATACAGTTGCTTTAGCTGCAGGTTTTTCAACCTTAACCCCTTATTTTTTTAACCTGTCAGAAATGATTATTTCGTACATTCTAAGCCAGAAGCACTTATGACAATGTGCATAGTGAAAGTGGCCCCAAATATGCTGTAACTTTGTATATGTAGGAGTGGAATTTGTTAGACAGGAAGTAAATGCATGATTATATTAATTGAATGCATATTTATCCCAACAGATATAATTATCAAATACCCATGTGTACATGCAAATGTATAATTAGCATCTGCTGAATAATCTGTACTTTACCACACTATTTTGGAGGCCTTGCAATATCCTTTATATAGTCTAAATCATTTCTGGGGATTAGAAGCCACTGATTGGCCACAAATAATTTTTTTTTGTTGTTAGTATATATTACACATTCAGCCACAGACTGTAAGAAAAACATTTATAGTTAGCTTTATTTTGAATGTTTGGCAATGGAATTTCAATTATGACCAATGCTGAATAACCAAACATAGCCCAGCTTAGTTGTGACAGGTATTCTACATGTAAAATAGTGAATAGAAGGTTGAATGCAGCCTAAGAGAACTTGACACATATATACAAAACATCGTCAGTTTTGGAGAAATTTACAAATACATTTTTCTTCAGTGACAGCAGTATAAGAATGACTGAAGTCAAGCAGAGTGAGAGAGCTTGGAATTCTTGCCTTCTATTCTGTGAAACCCAGATGTTTTCCCAAAGGATAGCATGCTCTGTCCAGATTAGCCAAGACACATTCTTTACATCCATCTTTCCCTGTTCCATGTGGGAAATGAGGATGTTTTCACAGATCTGCATCTTCCCTGTCCTGTTTCTGTGTTCCCATGCTGATCTGAAGGCAGAAATAAGAAGTCTAGGATGAACTTGACCTGTGCCAAAGTGGAGTGTTTTTCACCATTGATTGGTGCCCACGTTTTGTCCATTTGCATTTCTGTGCTCAAGTGCTTCACTGCATGTGTAGGCTCTTAGCAAGTGGACAGGGTCTTCTTTCCTCCAGCTTCAGATTTCATTGACAACTTCACGGTCCCTTCAAGAGCATTAGGAGCTGCATTCTAAGTTGTGTCTGGAATAGAAATAAAACCCCGATTTTGGGAGGTGTCCAAAGGAAGGTGATGGGAACCCAGATGGCAGCAAGCCTTATGACACTCCTGCTGTTCAAAGCCAGTGCTTCCTCTGAGAAATGTGGATTTAGGATTTTATATTAGATTTCTCCAGGGGGGCACATAGCAAGGAGGGAATCCATGCAAGTTAAAACAAAAGTCTTCCTGACAAAAAGCATAGTAACTTCTTTTACATTAACTCTCAGCTTGCTGAAACTCAAGTATGGGGGTGATTACCAAGTAAGAGTTTTGTTTGCTTTTTATCTCTTTGAGTTTTAAATTTGAGAGAACTCTTTTATTCTGGGAGTTTAATATATCAAAAGAGAAGAAAATCATATATTTTAGTATGTTCAGTTCAGTTCAGTCGCTCAGTCGTGTCCGACTCTTTGCGACCCCATGAATCGCAGCATTGTCTTGAAGAAGCAATGATGTGTGTGTATGTGTTAATTTATAATTACTAAGCAATTGAATCTGTCAAAAGATAAGCCATGTACTCATTCGTGTAATGAGACTTCAGTTTCAAGTCCTGGATCATTTACTCTTCTCACACCAAAACCTGTACAAATGATAGAAAAGGCATAAAAACGCAAATATGTTTGTTAAGAGGTTTGTGGACCTAAATTTCCTTCTTGTAATCCACTGACTCCTCTACACTACTTATTCCAACAGGGTCAAAATGGACATCTGTTGGATAATGAATGGATTTCTATCTCAGGGTTAACTTGATTTAGTAATATAATGTTTGTAAAATTATATTTCAGTGAATACCTAGCCATCTAAATTCACCTCATTGCATGTTACACTTGATTAGCCTGTGACTCAGTATCGATATTTTAACCTATTGAAGAACACACATCACCATTGTCCTATGGGTGGCTTCTTTGTCAGTCAAACCAAACTACCTGTTGTTCTTTTTCTAATCTGTTCATATATCTCTTTGAATACCCTCCACATAGTATACTCCAAATTTAAGAACTTTGAACAAAGGTTATCCATGGCTGTATTTAGGTGAATATGAAAATTTTCTCTACTTTATATTTTTCTATTTTTGAAAATTCTCTATATTAAAATATAGTTATGTTAATATGAAAACACGAGAAATTGATGCTTCTCCTCTGTTTACAATAACATTTGATTTTTTTTTCTATTCTTCAAAGCCTAACTCAAAATCCTCCCTGTTAATAAAGCTTTACTTTTGTAATCTTCCCCTTCTTGACTATAATTTATGATATTTTCTTCTTTAGAAATACTTAGGAGCCCTGCCTTTTCCTCTCTTGTATCATAATGTACCTGTCCCATCCTCTTCAGAAGGATAGAATTTGGGGCCTAACCAAAAGGTCAGACCTTATTAAAATAGAATCATGAAACTTCTCTGAATCTAGTAATACAACTGTAAGAGTGATGGTTCTTACAGGGTTTGGGGCTATTGAAATAAATTATACATTTTACAGTGCCCAGCCTTCTACCTATCATAATAAATATACACCTCAGTTCCCCTCTTCTACTTCTTTTCTACTCCGTCTCATTTATTGTGATTTCTCCTTGTAGGTGGTATGTATGGTGGCTTGCGTGAAGTATGTGTCTAGTGAATGATTGATGAATGAAGGATTGAGCTAAGTAATTCAGGATGGGATGAATACATTCCACTTCTTCAACTCACCAGAAGATAAGTTAAAGCAAATTGCTCCTTGTTTTTGTACCACCTCAAGTGATTTAGATACACTGTTTGAGGTGTTCCAAATCAACCAAGGTCAAAGGGACTCTACATAGATTATTACCTATTTTTCAGAAGGCTTTCTTATACTCGTACATTTATCTTCTCCTAACAGTTCTGTAAGGGAACAGTTGTTAAGTAATTTTGTCATAGCATTTTTAAGTTGATTCAGGATCAGAGTGCCATTGACATCTGTGAAATGTTTGCAAAGCAGGGGATTTGTGTTTTCTTCAATTCTGGTTACAAGAAGATTTGGGAGAATGGCATTGAAACATGTATAATATCATGTATGAAACGAGTTGCCAGTCCAGGTTCGATGCACGATACTGGATGCTTGGGGCTGGTGCACTGGGATGACCCAGAGGGATGGTATGGGGAGGGAGGAGGGAGGAGGGTTTAGGATGGGGAACACATGTATACCTGTGGTGGATTCATTTCGATATTTGGCAAAACTAATACAATTTTGTAAAGTTTAAAAATAAAATAAAAGTTAAAAAAAATAAATTTTAAAAAGAAAAAGATGTAGCATAGTCAATAAAGCAGAAGTAGATTTTTTTTCTGGAAAAAAAAGAAAAAAAGATTAACATGGCAGCCATTCTAATAATCTTCCAAATCCTGTTATTCTGTTGGGTAGTTATGTTAGTTGGGCCAGTGTGACTGAGCGATGCCAACTGTCTCCTGCATCTGTGGTCATGTGGCAGGATAACTGATGGTTGGATGATATGGAGTATGATCATTTACACGTCTGGGGTTTGGTAGGCTATTATTTCTTGCAACAGAGGCAGTTGGGCTACGTGTCTCTGGAAGTCTTTTTCACATAGTCTCCATCGTCAGATTCCCAATGCACAATGATATGCCAAGTATCTGTTTGTAGCATACTTACTAATCTCTCACTGACTAGAGCTATTTATATAGCTAAGTCAAATTTAAGAGTTGATGGTCATTTTTCAGTCTACCACAAAATGTTGGGGAAGGGGTTCAGTTCAGTAGCTCAGTCATGTTCGACAATTTGTGATCCAACGGACTGCAGCATGCCAGACCTCCCTGTCCATCACCAATTCCCGCAGTTTACTCAAACTCATGTTCATTGAGTTGGTGATGCCATCCAACCATCTCATCCCCTGTCGTCCTCTTCTCCTCCCACCTTCAGTGTTTCCCAGCATCAGGGTATTTTCCAGTGAGTCAGTTCTTCACATCAAGTGGCCAAAGTATTGGAGTCTCAGCTTCAACATCAGTCCTTCCAATGAATACTCAAAGACTGATTTCCTTCAGGATGGACTGATTGTATCTCCTTGCAGTCCCAGCGACTCTCAAGAGTCCTCTCCAAAACTACCGAAAGCATCAATTCTTTGGCTCTCAGCTTTCTTTATAGTCCAACTCTCACATCCATACATGACCACTGGAAAAACCATAGCCTTGACTAGATGGACCTTTGTTGACAAAGTAATGTCTCTGCTTTTTAATATGCTGTCTAGGTTGGTCATAATTTTTCTTCCAAGGCCTAAGTGTCTTTTAATTTCATGGCTGCAATAACCATCTGCAGTGACTTTGGAGCCCCCAAAAATAAAGTCAACCACAGTTTCCACTGTTTCCCATCTATTTGCCATGAAGTGATGGGAGTGGATGCCATGATCTTAGCTTTCTGAATGTTGAGCTTTAAGCCTACTTTTTCATTCTCCTCTTTCACTTTCATCAAGAGGCTCTTTAGTTCTTCTTCACTCTCTGCCGTAAGGGTGGTGTCATCTGCATATCTGAAGTTATTGATATTTCTCCCAGCAATCTTGCTTCCAGCTTGTTTACATAGCCTTTTCCCCTGTTTGGCTTTCTCTTGCTTCTAATATTGTTCATGACCTTTGCAGAGAAGCACAGTCCTGTGTATTTAGTCCCTGGCAATTGTGCGTGCTGCCCAACCCCTCCTCTAGTTGAATTTCCTGTTGCTTGGACCTTCCTTTATTATCATGACTCTACTCACGAAGCTGAGGAATTTCTTAGGATTATGTCTTGTCTTCTGAAGCGTGCAAGGAGATGGGCTGGTGGGAATGCCTCCATTTGCTTTCCATATCCTTAAATAAGACTTCTTTTCTCAGCACTCTGGGACAGATATGGACATCACATCCAAGAAACGCATCATATTCTCTCAAAAACTGTCTCACCCTGGTCCACTCTAACAATGAGAAAAACCTGTTCCCACTCTCCCTTTCTTGTAGGACCCCAAATAGACCCTGATTCTCGCTGAAAGGAACAATCCTGTACTTCCCAAATATCTATTGACTTTCCTTCCTCTGCCTTTCATATGAAAATTAGAGATTGGTTTTGGAGTTACTGGGGTTGTAGTTATTGGTAATAGGTCTTTAGATGTCTATTGACATCACCTGGCAGGGCAGGCTGATGATAGCTTCCTTTATCTATCTAGGTATCTATCTATTTACTTATCTATATAATTTTAAATATATACATCTTTTATATATATCCAAATTGTTTTTTTGTTTTTTTAGATTTATTTTAAAATTTTTATTTAATATTGGAGTATAGTTGATTACTCTGAATATAAGTTAAATAAGCAGGGTGATAATATACAGCCTTGATGTACTCCTTTTCCTATTTGGAACCAGTCTGTTGTTCCATGTCCAGTTTTAACTGTTGCTTCCTGACTTGCATACAGATTTCTCAAGAGGCAGGTCAGGTGGTCTGGTATCCCCATCTCTTGAAGAATTTTCCACAGTTTATTGTGATCCACACAGTCAAAGACTTTGGCATAATCAATAAACACAAGCTGGAATCAAGATTGCCGGGAGAAATATCAATAACCTCAGATACGCAGATGACACCACCCTTATGGCAGAAAGTGAAGAGGAACTAAAAGGCCTCTTGATGAAAGTGAAAGTGGAGAGTGAAAAAGTTAGCTTAAAGCTCAACATTCAGAAAACGAAGATCATGGCATCCGGTCCCATCACTTCATGGGAAATAGATGGGGAAACAGTGGAAACAGTGTCAGACTTTATACTTTTTGGGCTCCAAAATCACTGCAGATGGTGATTGCAGCCATGAAATTAAAAGACGCTTACTCCTTGGAAGGAAAGTTATGACCAACCTAGATAGCATATTCAAAAGCAGAGACATTACTTTGCCAACAAAGGTCCATCTAGTCAAGGCTATGGTATTTCCTGTGGACATGTATGGATGTGAGAGTTGGACTGTGAAGAAAGCTGAGTGCCGAAGAATTGATGCTTTTGAACTGTGGTGTTGGAGAAGACTCTTGAGAGTCCCTGGGACTGCAAGGAGATCCAACCAGTGCATTCTGAAGGAGATTAGCCCTGGGATTTCTTTGGAGAGAATGATGCTAAAGCTGAAACTCTAGTACTTTGGCCATCTCATGCGAAGAGCTGACTCATTGGAAAAGACTCTGATGTTGGGAGGGATTGGGGGCAGGAGGAGAATGGGGTGACAGAGGATGAGATGGCTGGATGGCATCACTGACTCGATGGACGTGAGTCTGAGTGAACTCTGGGAGTTGGTGATGGACAGGGAGGCCTGACGTGCTGCGATTCATGGGGTCGCAAAGAGTCGGACACGACTGAGCGACTGACCTGAACTGAACTGATAGTTGATTAACAATGTTGTATTAGTTTCAGTTGTATAGCAGAGTGACTCAGTTATACATATAAAGTATCTTTTTTTTCATATTCTTTTCCATTTAGTTTATTAATGCACTTATTTGCAAAACAAACACTCATAGACTTAGAGAATGTATTTATGGTTACCAGGGGGAAGAAGGTGTCAGGGGAGGGATAGATTGGGAGTTTGGGATTGACATTATACACTACTCTATTTAAAATACATAAGCAAATACCTACTGTATAGCACAGAGAACTCTGATCAATATTCTGTAATGATAAGTTCATTTTAAATAAGTGGTGGGGGAGGGCCTGGTTATTCCCGCTAGTTGTTTTCCACTTAGGTCTTCACTAAGATTGAAGTACAATGAAAAAGTTCTACCCAAAACACATCATACGTTATTTTTCTGTACTTCTTTGATTAGTTCAGCACATGTCCTCTCTTTGATTGGAACAAGCTGGCCAGATTCCATTTCTGGTTTGGTCCATTCCAGGGCTTGATTTTGCTTTTTTGTGTATTCATGAAGTCCATGCATGTTTATTGCAAGCAAAGAGATGCTTCTTTGATTGGGACTCAGAGTCAACACTGGGAGGATCTTTGAATTTGAAAATTTGAATTATTATACCCATGAATTCTTCAGAAATGTTGTTAGCAATTTCCAGGGAAAGCCAATTAATGATTTTCCTTCATAGTGAAGTGACTGAAAATAATCACATCGTCTCCCACACAGATTGGATCTGAAGCCACTATAAAGACTGATTTGTCAGGCAGCTAAATAATTCTATCAGTCTTGCATCCTAGGTAATCTTTTAAGAATCATTAATTTTTGTGCTTAAGTAAAGGAGTAAGAATAATATGACCTGCCATACATTATCTTACCCATAATAATGAGAGTTTTTACTTTTGAAAACAATAAATTTATGAAATACAGAGCACATAGAGACGGAATTGAATGGGTTTAGTGTATAAAAACTCCCATATTGAGCACCACTTGGTGGATAAAAATCATTCAAAGCAGAAAATTTCTTACATGACCTCTGGAATTTATCAAATAACTAATGACAGAATACATTTGTTCTATGAGTCATGAAGTCCAAGTCTTGCAGAATTTAAGATCACTTAGATTATCAGTTATTGGAAAATATACCTTTTGAAGTAATTAGGGAAGGGAGAAAATACTTGATGGGTATAAGATGCAAAAACCACCCCCAGATATGGTCTTATTGATTATGCTTTTAAAGGAAATTTGTCATCCAGGTATCATGGACATGTCAGAGATGAAGTTTATTCAGCCTTACTTTCAATCCAGAACTGATACTTGTTCTTACTTGTGGTGAATAGTCATTATGACAGCTTTAGAATAAGCTTGCTATCGAAGGCAGGCCCATAGAAGGAATATTCTTTTCATACCCTCTTCAGATGCTGCTTGCTTCTTAGCTCTAAATTAAAAGAATTGTTGCTTTTGACCTGTGGTGTTGGAGAAGACTCTTGAGAGTTCCTTGGACTGCAAGGAGATCCAACCAGTCCATCCTAAAGGAGATCAGTCCTGGGTGTTCATTGGAAGGACTGATGTTGAAGCTGAAACTCCAATACTTTGGCCACCTGATGCAAATAACTGACTCATTGGAAAAGACCCTGATGCTGGGAAAGATTGAGGGCAGGAGGAGAAGGGGACGGCAGAGGAGGAGATGGTTGGATGGCATCACCGACTCAGTGGACATGGGTTTGGGTAAACTTTGGGAGTTGGTGATGGGACAGGGAGGCCTGGCGTGCTGCGATTCATGGGGTTGCAAAGAGTCGGACACGACTGAGCAACTGAACTGAACTGAGTTATAGAATGTTGACTATAGTTTTAATTTTCCTTTTTACCTGAGACAGTGCTATGGTATTACTAGTAAACATTAAGTGTTTACTGTATGACACATCAAATCATTTAGTATTAGCAACACTTTGAATGTGAGGGTTACTGTATGCATGTAAAATGAATGTGCTAATGTTAGAGAATCAGTGATGTTTGTATTGATGTAGCACTCCTCGATTAACTTGCCTGGCTCTGATTAATCTCCTTCCAGATGCTTCACATAGTATGTGAATGGAGATCTGAGTACAGATACACTAAATGAAAGTGCTTGAAACCTTGGCACCTTCTTTGGATTATTTATGTTGCTGAAGCAATTGTTGAAAAAAGCATACTTCTTCCTTTTGAATGTTTAAAAAAAACAGTTGGTTTCACCTTCTAAGTTAACATTAGAGGTTTTTGCTGTTGTTTTCTGGCTGATTTACAATTTGAATAATTTTATATTGCCTATTTAAATAATGTCCTATAGATTTTATTTCTCATTTATTTTGTTTTACTTCCTCTTCTCTCAGAGTTTGCATTGTTTTCTCATATGCCTCTCCTTATGAGGCAGATATTCATGTGTGTTTTTATCTGTGTCTACATAGATCTAAAGTCTCCAATCTTGAAAAATGTAATTACTCATCACATTTATTGATATTTAAGAGGATATTCTATACTGTGGGGAAAAAATACTTGGAGCATTTGTCAACAGATTACTTGATTTACAGGTATAAAAGTACTGCACATGATATGATGGGTTGGGTATATACAACAAATTAGAATCAGCAAAGCAAATCATTTCATCATGCAAAACCCTTAAATATGCTTATTTCCCTATTCTTCTCACTGTAAATTCTTCCTTGCATCCACTCATCCATCACAGAATTCCAACTATTATTTTCATATGAATAATACTCAAAACTTACATTTTAAATCATGAGCTTTCCTTTTGTCTTCCTCTGTCTGTTATATTAGGTTAAATCATCCGTCCTTGCCTATCCACAGTTGTTCACCAAGCAACTAGGAGACTAAAAACTTGAAACTCACTTTTACCCTGGCTTCTTCTTAAATAAAATAAAATAAATATTTCCTAAACCTGTGAAACATTTCTCCAATGTGTATCTAACTAATTTCTTCCATTCTCTTCTTAGGAATTGTATACATTAAACTTCATCATCTTACATTAAAACACATACAGCAACTTTCTCACTGATCTTGTCTTTGTCCCCCAAAACTCAACTTACTTGACAAAGACTGTATTTTAGAACAAGAATACTGCGTTGTTACTTTCCTGATTTAAAAATATCTGGCTCCATACTTCCTACCAAATAGACCCACAACCCTTTCAGTTTCTCACACTCACCGAGCTGACCCTCTCTTTGTCATGCTGCCACATAAGTTGCCACACTGGCCTCCTAATCCTGTCCCCTACATGTACCCAAGCAGGAGCCACACTTCACCCTGAATATACTATTGATTCACTATCCCTGCATGTGTGTGTGTCTGTGTGCGCGCAGGCTAAGTCACTTCAGTCGTATCTGACTCTGCAACCCTGTGCACTGAAGGCTGCCAGGCTTCTCTGTACATGGGATTCTCTGGGCAAGAATACTGGAGTGGGTTGCCATGCCCTCCTCCAGGGGATCTTCCTGGCCCAGGGATCAAACCTGCATCTCTTACGTCTGCTGCATTGGCAGGCGAGTTCTTTACCACTAGCTCCACCTGGGAAGCCTTGTACCTCGATTTTACTCTTCCCCGTGTCTCGAAGCCTTCAAATTATATTCTTGCTGTTAGTCTTGGCTTTCCTGATATTCTACAAAGTTCGTTACTCATCCCACGTGCTCTCTTAGCTATTTTTTATTATTCACCTCTCCTGCTCTCTTAGCTATTGATTCTTTCATTTATTTCCTTCTGCTCACATGTACATTTCCACCATTATATTGTAAAATTTTGAGGGACTCTCTTGGATCCCTCCAGTGCTAAACTGTGTTTCATACAGAGAGTCTGAGAGGTGTTCAGCAAATGTTTTTTAAATTGAACAAATAGTACTATAACTTAATGTGTGTTAAATGTGAATATAATTATCTCCAAATAATGTAAGAATGTGCTTTTTTCAAATGCATGTGGGGATGTTATACATCTATTTTCATAAGATACATTTATTTAATTTTATCATGGGGTGAATATTTAAAAGTGATTTACCTAAAATAGAAATGAAACACTTATATAGTCACTTTGTTCTTCTGACTCTCTCAATTTCTTTTTCCTTTTTTCCTCCCTTCAAGTTAATGTTCATTAAGTCAAAAATTTTATACCCTAGTTCTCAGAAACTTGTTCACTGAGCTCACTGTTTTTGATTCATCATAACTGCATGTAACTGACATTTCTCATAGACTGCTGTGGGCAGTGAGGATTGATTTGTTTGCATGTCTCTTGATGCCATGTGGATTATCTCGTTTATTCATTATATATTATTATTTGTAATTTTTCTTAAAATGTATTTTATTTATAATACATATATGTGTCTATAATAGCCTAGCTTCAAAGGGATGTATGACTAGTTTACAGATGAATGTTTACTATGATGAGATAAAATGTGATGGCACAACAGGAAAGCATGGGCTTGAGAGAAGTTAGTTGTCAAGAGTGCAGTTGGAGCACATAGCCCTACCGTGGACTTCTGTACCTTGGCTAGAAGAAAACCACAGTTTTAGCTCTAAGAAAGTTGAAGGTATTAGTTACTCTTGTCTGACTCTTTGCGACCCCATGATCTGTAGCCCACCAGACTCCTCTGTCTTTAGGATTTTCCAGGCAAGAATACTGGAATGGGTAGCCATTCCCTTTTTCAGAGGATCTTCCTGACCCAGAGACCACACCCAGGTCTCCTACACACTGCAGGCAGATTCTTTACCCTCGGAGCCACCAGGGAAGCCCTTAGCTCTAAATCTCCTAACAACTCTGGAAATGAGAAAGAACAAACCAGTGACACGTACATACATTATCCATAAAATAAAAACAAATCTGTTCTTCAGAAGAAAAAACAAATCATAACTGTTCCTGAGACTGAAACCAGTGGGGGGAAGATTTCTTACATAGTTCTTCAGAACAAGGACATTGTCATGTTGTAAAGAATATTCTCTTCGTCATTGGCATGATTAATTCTCTGCAACTTCACAGGACACTTGTTGATTAAAGTACCTCAGTGTAAGCTGGGGAATAATACCCAAGGAAAACTTAGGAAGATTTATTCTCCAGCAATCAATAGAAAATTGTTCTGGTATCCTGGGCTCTGATCCTCTTGATAATCAAATGATTATTTTTATGTTATGTGGGGAAATAGATGAAGTTGGATTCTTTTGGCTAATTATCTGCAGTCATTGTCTCTCTGGTCAACCTGTCATAGGCTTTGTCCATCAGTGTGAGGTTCGAAGACTTGATAAGTATAGATTAAAGCAAGACTATCTGGTTGGTTAAATGAAGTTTCAAATTCTAACACTGCCCTCTGTAAAAGCCAATTTTGCCCATCTTCTTAAGAAAATCAGGAAAGGTGGTAATAAGTACTTGGATAGGTCAGCCACCCTCTCTGTTAAAGCTTATAGTGAAAGCACCCGTAATTTCAGCTTGGGTTTGTATGAAGTAGGTTGGATCTGTCCTAAAATAGGATTCGTGAGAAATTAAGGCAAGTAACAATCTGTGCTATAAAGTATGAATATCAAAACTTGAACCTGAAAAACCAGTAAGAATTTATAGCAAGTGTCCATCCTACTTTTAAATTTTGTTAAGTTTAAAACAAAAGACCTCCACACAACACCATTTGATCAGTCATCATTGAAGCACATGAACTCTGGTAAGTGAATGAGGTAATGTCTATAGAAGCAGTCACGGAAACAGTCAAACACATCAGAGTATCTACCAAAAGGCGTGACTTTGACTTTAGTTGATCTGCTTAGCCATTTTCTTCTGAAAATCACTCTGATAAGATTTGTTACCACTGACTCTGTCATAGGGGCTAGTATCAGGTATTTTATCAGCATGGCATAGTTCCCCTGAGAATTATCTAATATTCTACAATTCATAAATAATTTTAGTAAGGAATTTTCCATTTAATGTCTGCCTTTTGAAGAATAACTCAGAAGGAAGACTTTTTCTCATTAATACAGTAGGGATTCTGCAATCCAGGTACCTCTCACAAGCCCTGCCATGGATTATACATAATGACTAGCAGTTAAATGATCAGTCAGAAATGTGTCACCTTATGTTTGAACAAACAGTAGGCTTCTTGACATATGTGACAAATAAATATTAAGACAAATATTTCCAGGTATTCCCTGGCAGTCCAGTGGTTAGGACTTGGTATTTTCACTGCCAGTGTCTAGGTTCGATCTCTCATCAGTGAACTAAGATCCTACAAATCACAATATGTGGCCAAATTACAAAGAAAAAAAAAGTCAAATATTATCTGCCAGGAAATGAATTCAAAATATGAAGGAAGAATTCATGTCTGGGAGTAAAAGAGGTGAAGGTGAGCCAACCTAGTCTTAAATTTTCTGCTTCATTTCTTTTGTCTTAAAACAGGAAAACCATTTCAAAAACAATGGTAATGTGTGCTTGGATGTCCTTAAATCTCAATCATATCCAAACCCATCAAGATAACTGATATCCTAGAAAGTTTTTTTTTTTTGCTAGAATTTCACTCGTCATATTTCAGGAAATTAGCTTAGGCTTATGTAAGTGTCACCAAAGATTGTCTTTACTGGGTGACTTGGCTGCTCTTGGCAAATCAGTCAGGATTCCAACATCAAAGTTCCTCTGCTCTGCCCCATTGGTATTCAGTAAACAATGGTCTGTGCACTTTCAAGACCAAGTCACAAGCACTGGAGGCAAGGGCTGTGATAGCCACTAGAAAAAAAAAAAAAGAAATGGAAAATACCTATTTTTCCCCCCACTGAGTAAACACTTTTGATTATATTTTATATGCTTCTGAGTTAATTCCTGAAAAGCTATAAAATTTGCCAATTTGTTTATAATTTGCCCATGAAACCTGTCATGCTCATTTTACAAAGCTGTTTTGTATATTATTTTCTCTCTATAACAATAAGCACCTAAATTGCACTGGTTATTTTAGGGATCAGTGGCTGAAAGTACACATTCTCACTTCCTTTTGTCAATGCACACACATTATTTACTCAGCAGCCTCATAGCCATGATCACTGAGCAATTGAAAGAGCATTTGTCTTGCAGTAAACATGAAACCATCCACTTGTGCTGTGCGAAGAACTGGAGGATAGGTTGGCTTTCTATGCTAGTGAATTCAAGACTGAGATAACTTTTTCACTTGTCAAGTTGCTGTCACTTTGTTAAGGAATTAGAGACTGTATGTTTCTTAAAGTTATACCAATATGTCAGTCTCTTGCAACTAAATGAAAATGAACAACTCTCGTTGTTGTCATTATGTAAGAAAAAGGTTTATTGTAATGCTAGTGAGTATCTTGTCGCTGGAAACTAGTATCTGTTTAATTGGTGTGCAGCGTATTAAAATGCAACAACTTTATGTTTAAGATAAGTCTTAATGGCATGTCTTCATAGGAGTGTAACTCAAAAGTGCTTTCCCTTTTATTCAAAGGACATTGACTGTCATACTCTGATATTTAGTGAGTTTCTTCTCTGGCTAGACAGAAACCCTGCTGGCATGCTCGTCTGTCTTGTGTGCAGGGATTGAGTTGGTGAGGGAAATTGGTACAAACCATTTATATCTCCAACCCATCTAGACTAATGGCCAGGGAGCTACCAGTATGCTGCTGGTGAGAGGGCTAAGCTTGTGTGTGTATGCAGACAAAGTCATTTACTGCCTTTACCCTGAGACAAATGACTTAATATACCAGCCCCTTCTATCAGTTCATGAAAGTGAAGGTGTGTCAGTGTTCATCTGGTGAATATAGTTACTCTGTGGTTGGTGCTGTGCTCCACCCCAGGGGTGCCTATGCTGCTGCTAAGTTGCTTCAGTCGTGTCCGACTCTGTGCGACCCCATAGACGGCAGCCCACCAGGCTCCCCCGTCCCTGGGATTCTCCAGGTAAGAACACTGGAGTGGGTTGCCATTTCCTTCTCCAATGCATGAAAGTGAAAAGTGAAAAGTCAAAGTGAAACTGAAGTCGCTCAGTCGTGTCCAACTCTTCACGACCCCATGGACTGCAGCCCACCAGGCTCCTCTGTCCATGGGCTTTTCCAGGCAAGAGTACTGGAGTGGGTTGCCATTGCCTTACTGGTAAAGAAAAAAACAGGAGTCCAGTTTCCAGGGAAAGATGCTCTTGCATAGGTCCCTCAGATGTTTGCCATTGTTACCTAGGGGAGAAATGCCTGGTAATCTATTACACAAATCATCACATGTTTTTAGAAAACCAAACTTGATAATTCTTCATCATCCCTCATCCTTTGAGTATCACCAAGCCCTGTAAAAATTGCCTTCAGCCTATCTCAACTCTCACAGTTTATGCCTATATCAAGTATCAGGATGATGTACACTTTAAATATCTTATAAATTTTGTCAGTTATATTTTACCATCTGTCCTTCCAGTGAATATTCAGGGTTGATTACCTTTAGGATTGACTGGTTTGATCTCCTTGCAGTCCAAGGAACTCTCAAGGGTCTTTTCCAGCACCACAGTTTGAAAGTATCAGTTCTTTAGTGCTCAGCCTTCTTTACGGTCCAACTCTCAAGTCCATACATGACTAATGGAAAAACCATGGCTTTGACTAGATGGACCTTTGTTGACAAAGTGATATCTCTGCTTTTGAATACTCTGTATAGGTTTGTTATAACTTTCCTTCCAGGGAGCAAGCAGCATCTTTTAATTTCATGCTGCAGTCATGATGCACCATAGATATTGGAGTCCAGAAAGTAAAATCTGTCACTGTTTCCACTTTTTCCTCAGGTATTTGCCATGAAGTAATGGGACATGCCAAACCAGATGCCATGATCTTAGTTTTTGAATGTTGAGTTTTAAGCCAGCTTTTTCACTCTCTTTGTTCACCTTCATCAAGAGGTTCTTTACTTACTCTTTGCTTTCTGTCATTAAGGTGGTATCATCTGCAGATCTGAGGCTATTGATATTTCTCCTGGCAATCTTGATTCTAGCTTGTGATGCATCCAGCCCAGTATTTCACATAATGTACTCTGCATAGAAGTTAAATAAACAAGGTGACAATATACAGTCTTGATGTACTCTTTGCCAATTTTGAAACAGTCCACTGTTACATGTCTGATTCTAACTGTTGCTTCTTGATCTGCATACAGGTTTCTTAGGAGGCAGGTACGGTGGTCTGGTATTCCCATCTCTTTCAGAATTTTCCAGTTTGTGAGCCACACAGTCAAAGGATTTAGCGTAGTAAATGAAAGCCAAATAGATGTTTTTCTGATGTTCTCTTGCTTTTTCTGTGATCCAGCAGATGTTGGCATTTTGATCTCTGGTTTCTCTACCTTTTCTAAATCCAGTTTTTACATCTGTAAGTTCTCGGTTCAAGTACTGTTGAAGCCAGACTTGAAGGATTTTGAGCATAATCTTGCTAACATGTGCAGTGACTACAGTTGTGCGGTAGTTTGAACATTCTTTGCCATTGCCCTTCACTGGGATTGGAATGAAAGCTGACCTTTTCCAGTCCTGAAGTCACTGCTGAGTTTCCCAAATTTGCTGGCATATTGAGTGCAGCAATTCATCAGCATCATCTTTTAGGCTTTGAAATAGCTCAGCTGGAATTCCATCACCTCCACTAGCTTTGCTGGTACTAATGCTTCCTAAGACCCACTTAAGCTCACACTCCAGGACGTCTGGTTCTAGGTGAGTGATCACACCATTGTGTTTATCCCAGTCATTAAGACCTTTTTTGTACAGTTCTGTGTATTCTTGCCACCTCTGCTTAATGTCTTCTGCTTCTATTAAGTCCTTACCATTTCTGTCCTTTATTGTGCCCAAATTTGCATGAAATATTCTCTTGCTATCTCTAATTTTTTTGAAGAGATCTCTGGTCTTTCCCATTCTATTGTTTTCTTCTATACCTTTGCAATGTTCACTTAAGAAGACTTTCTTATCTCTCTTTGCTATTCTTTGGAACTCTGCATTCAGATGGGTATATTTTACCTTTCCTCCTTTTGACTTTAGCTTCCCTTCTTTTCTCAGGTATTTGTAAGGCCTCCTCAGTTCAGTTCAGTTCAGTTGCTGAGTCGTGTCCGACTCTTTGCGACTCCATGAACCACAGCATGCCAGGCCTCCCTGTCCATCACCAAATCCCAGAGTCCACCCAAACCCACATCCATTGAGTCGGTGATGCCATCCAACCATCTCATCCCTTCTCGTCCTGCGCTCAATCTTTCCTAGCATCAGGGTCTTTTCCAGAGAGTCAGCTCTTCACATCAGATAGCCAAATATTGGAGTTTTTGATGGCCAAATAATAAGCTTCAACATCAGTCCTTCCAATGAATACCCAGTACCTATCTCCTTTAGGATGGACTGGTTGGATCTCCTTGAAGTCCAAGGGACTCTCAAGAGTCTTCTCCAACACCACAGTTTAAAAACATCAATTCTTCTGTGCTTAGCTTTCTTTATAGTCCAACTCTCACATCCATACGAGACCACTGGAAAAACCATAGCCTTGACTAGACGGACCTTTGTTGGCAAAGTAATGTCTCTGCTTTTGAATATGCTGTCTAGGTTGGACATTACTTTCCTTCCAAGGAGTAAGCAACTTTCAGTTTCATGGCTGCAGTCACCATCTGCAGTGATTTTGAAGCCCAGAAAAATAAAATCAGCCACTGTTTCCCCATCTATTTGCCATGAAGTGATGGGACTGGATGCCATGATCTTAGTTTTCTGAATGTTGAGCTTTAAGCCAACTTTTTCACTCTCCACTTTCACTTTCATCAAGAGGCTTTTTAGTTCCTCTTCACTTTCTGCCATAAGGGTGGTGTCATCTGCATAGCTGAGGTTATTGATATTTCTTTCTCCCAGCAATCTGGATTCCAGCTTGTGCTTCCTCCAGCCCGGCATTTCTCATGATGTACTCTGCATATAAGTTAAATAAGCAGGGTGACAATATACAGCCTTGATGTACTCCCTTTCCTATTTGGAACCAGTCTGTTGTTCCATGTCCAGTTCTAACTGTTGTGTCTTGACCTGAATACTGGTTTCTCAAGAGGCAGGTCAGGTGGTCTGGTATTTCCATCTCTTTCAGAATTTTCCACAGTTTATTGTGATCCACACAGTCAAAGGCTTTGGCATAGTCAATAAAGCAGAAATAGATGCTTTTCTGGAACTGTCTGCTTTTTCGATAATCCAGCAGATGGTGGCAATTTGATCTCTGGTTCCTCTGCCTTTTCTAAAACCGGCTTGAACATCCGGAAGTTCACCATTCACATATTGCTGAAGCCTGACTTGGAGAATTTTAAGCATTACTTTAGTAGTGTGTGAGATGAGTGCAATTGTGTGGTAGTTTGAGCATTCTTTGGCATTGCCTTTCTTTGGGATTGGAATGAAAACGAACCTTTTCCAGTCCTGTGGCCACTCCTGAGTTTTCCAAATTTGCTGACAGACTGAGTGCAGCACTTTCACAGCATCATCTTTTAGGATTTGAAATAGCTCAACTGGAATTCCATCACCTCCACTAGCTTTGTTCATAGTGATGCTTTCTAAGCCCCACTTGACTTCACATTCCAGGATGTCTGGCTCTAGGTCAGTGATCACACCATCGTGATTATCTGGGTCGTGAAGATCTTTTCTGTACAGTTCTTCTGTGTATTCTTGCAACCTCTTCTTAATATCTTCTGCTTTTGTTTGATCCCTACCATGTCTGTCCTTGATTGAGCCCATCTTTACATGAAATGTTCCCTTGGTATCTCTGATTTTCTTGAAGAGATCTCTAGTCTTTCCCATTCTGTTGTTTTCCTCTATTTCTTTGGATTTTTTGCTGAGGAAGGCTTTCTTACCTCTCCTTGCTATTCTTAGGAACTCTGCATTCAAATGGGTGTCTCTTTCCTTTTCTCCTTTGCTTTTCGCTTCTCTTCTTTTCACAGCTATTTGTAAGGCCTCCTCACACAACCTTTTTGCATTTCCTTTTCTTGGGGAAGGTTTTGGTTATCGCCTCCTGTACAATGTTTTGATCCTCAGTCCATAGTTCTTCAGGCTATCTGACTATCAGATCTGATCCTCAAATCTAATTGTCACCTCCACTCTATAATAAGGGATTTGATTTAGGTCATACCTGAATGCCTAGTGGGCTTCCCTACTTTCTTCAATTTAATCTGAATTTTGCAATAAGGAGCTCATGATTTGAGGTACAGTCAGCTCCCAATCTTGTTTTTGCTGACAATCTAGAGCGTCTCCATCTTGGGCTACAAAGTATATAATCATTCTGGTTTTGTCCATGCATAAGGTCATCTCTTGTGTTGTTAGAAGAGGGTGTTTGCTCTCACATCCTTTTTTTTTTCTTGTTTTCTTTCTCTCTCTCTTTTTCCATGCCACAGTGCATTTTTCACACTGCAGTTAAAATGGTGTTCATGAAAATTTGATGTTAAACAGCATATCTACCCAGTAAACATCTGCAAGCACTTGAGTGCCCACTCACTTCAGCCAAGCTGGAAAACTTTTCTTTACCTTCTACTTCTTTTCGGGAAAAGACCATAGTTTTTATATATGTCATCAGTTTTGCCTGCAGCCCTTTTTCTAACTTTAATGAGTTTAACTCTGTATTAAGGAAAATCAAGATTTAGAATTTTGTATGTGGAAGCCTGATACCTCTTCTAGGAACAAAGACTATGAGATTCTTTTCATGTAAAATTTTGATGATGGTTTTGGCCATTTTGGGTAGTTTTTCTTCTATGTGGTTATTTTCCAGATGTCTGACCTTCCACTGAGTACTATTGTATTTTTGTTATTTCAAAACTATTGCGTAATTAGGTATCCTATGTTTGCATGTAAATGTAATGTTACTTTATATGATAATTTTTTATCAAGAGAGAGAAAAGCTCAAAAATTGAAAAAAAGAAAACAGTTTTTATATATATATATATGATATATATATATATTAGGCTGTTTTCCCATATTGACAGCTTGTTTTTCCAAAGACTTAAGACTGACAAAGATATAAGTAGTTCCTTTTGGTAATTTGTTGGTGTTAAATTCAGGCTCACTTTTGACATAGAAAATGTTTTATATTTAGGGGGAGAGTTCCTCCGTAGATAAATAACACATTCTTGAATCACACATCCTGTTTTAAAGATTTCTTCATGTGCCCTTGTAGTTTTCATTATTTATAGTGAAATACCATATATATATTATTTTTTCCACAATACCCTACAAATAAAACTGTCATTACCTCTGTTTGCAGAATCTGTCTTCTCCATTCCAATAAATACTAGCCACAGATTGCCTTTAAAACTGTGAGAAATACTACTGACTAGAGTTAAATGATGAAATAGTGTCTTCAGAAAATTTATTTATACATATCTGAATCATGTTACTTTTGTGCTTACTCTTCTTGCCCCATTCCCATCCATGATTAAAGACAGAAGGAGGACGAACATTTGTCTTTACCGTGTTGTAGGTTCAAGGGGCGAACTGTGAAGAGGTGGAGAGAAGGGCAAAAGTAGATTTCTGAAATACTGCAAAACCCTGGCTTAGGAAACTGCTCTTGGATTTTTGAAACAACTCTGGTTTTTAAGTTGGTGATGTTTTACTTGGAAGGAAACTCATCAAAAAATTCATCTTTTATGTAAAACTTTCTCACACAGGTAGGGAAAATGTGTTTGGTAAGCTTATATAAGGAGTGCATGTATGTGTGTATGTGCACACTCACAACAATATTTATTTCTGCATTAGGATGCAAACCATGAGTTCACACTGATACCTCTGATTTGAATCCAAAACCACACAGTTCATTCTACTTTTCTTATTTATGGAAAATTTGATTGCATAAACATTTTTTTTATTGTTATTTGCATTCACCACAATACAGTGAGGCAGCCAAGATGGATGTTTTCCTTGGCTTTATTTGATTTGAACTCATTAGAATTCCTAACTTTTACAAAGCCAACAAAGAATGAAGACAGGAGCCAAACTGAATTCTCTTTCCATATTTACTATTCCTTTGTCTATTTCTAAAAGCAAAAACAACAAACAGGAATTCAGTTCTTGAACCTTAGCTCTATTATGCAGTTTTGCTTTTTTTCCCTTTAAAAAAGTTCTTGGTGTGATTTTAATACAAATTTATATGAAGTGGTTAATTTAATGTTCAAAATAGAGAACAATTTGCACAAAGTAGAGGATGAGTATCATGACAACAACTTGTTAGTAAAAATAAATTATTAATAATAGAAAGCAGTGAGGTTTGTGAAAGTGGGTGTTACTGGATTTTTAGTAAGATTTCCATTGCCGGGAATAAATACATAACCCTGATTTCTAAATATTTACTTAAATATCCAAGTATTAATAGAGTTGCTAAATAGGAAGACCTTTCCCTCTCTCCCAACCCTCAATTCATTTTGGATCAAAAAGAGTATTATCATTTGCTAAGACCAGACACTAATAACAGTAGGGATTAACATAAGGCCATGTGGAATTGCAGCTATCACATTCACAAAGTGTAATTTAATCTGAGTTTGTATTCTGCTACATGGACAGTAGACATTACTTTGCGATTTATAGGATAATTGCATACATTGCTTTTAAATAACTTTGCTTACTTTGTGCCAAGAATTCCTTACACTTTCCTTTACATGTGAAGATTATTTCAGAAAATGAAGCTTTGCTCTGGAATGCCTGTGTGTTGCTTGTTAGTACATTGAATATTTAGTAGCTGCTAAGGAGACTCCTTGGAGAAGGTGATGGCACCCCACTCCAGTACTCTTGCCTGGAAAATCCCACGGACGGAGGAGCCTGGTAGTCTGCAGTCTGTGGGGTCGCGAAGAGTTGGACAGGACTGAACAACTTCCCTTTCACTTTTCACTTTCATAACTTGGAGAAGGAAATGGCAACCCACTCTAGTGTTCTTGCCTGGAGAATCTCAGGGAAGGCGGAGCCTGGTGGGCTGCCATCTATGGGGTCGCACAGAGTCGGACACGACTAAAGTGACTTAGCAGCAGCAGCAGCAGCAAGGAGACTCCTATCAGCTTATCAGTGTCCAATTTCCTATTCTTGCATGGCATTATTTTCTGAGGAATCTTTGGAGACCCTTTTTCACAGTAACTATCCTTATCAGATCAGATCAGTCGCTTAGTCATGTCCGACTCTTCGCGACCCCATGAATTGCAGCACGCCAGGCCTCCCTGTCCATCACCAACTCCCGGAGTTCACTCAGACTCACGTCCATCGAGTCAGTGATGCCATAGAGTCATCTCATCCTCTGTTGTCCCCTTCTCCTCTTGCCCCCAATCCCTCCCAGCATCAAAATCTTTTCCAATGAGTCAACTCTTCGCATGAGGTGGCCAAAGTACTGGAGTTTCAGCTTCAGCATCATTCCTTCCAAAGAAATCCCGGGGCTGATCTCCTTCAGAATGGACTGGTTGGATCTCCTTGCAGTCCAAGGGACTCTCAAGAGTCTTCTCCAACACCACAGTTCAAAAGCATCAATTCTTCAGCGCTCAGCCTTCTTCACAGTCCAACTGTCGCATCCATACATGACCACAGGAAAAACCATAGCCTTGACTAGACAAACCTTAGTTTGCAAAGTAATGTCTCTGCTTTTCAGTATGCTATCTAGGTTGGTCATAAAGAGATACCTAAATCCACTAAGAAATAAAAGCTTTTCTGATTGATTCATAGCTGTATTAACACAAGCATACCCCTCTGTACATAGTAATTTTCAAAGAGGATCTTCATTGTATCTTGTTCAAAATTACTTTGGAAGACTAGACCTTATATTTATATTTATTATTCCATTTGAAATATCATTTATTGACTGGCAGTTTGTTCCTGCTTTCAATAATTTCTTTCTGACTTAGAGTAGCCTTTTACTAAAATTAGACACCATTTTATTTATATATATTTTTTCAGTTTCATTCGTATGCATATCATTTTGATAGTGGCCCAGAAACCTAACTAACTTTGCTAGGAAGCATTGATTTAACTTTTCTTTCTTTTCCCTTTTACTTTTCTGTTTTCAGTCTCTTACTCAGTTCACTTGCAGGAAGATTGATTTTGAATAAAATGGTCATGATGTCAAAACAGTATAAATTATATCCTGCTCTCATCTGAAATGGTGAATAAGAAGCCTTTACACTGTTTTCTTTAAGAAAAGAGTAATAAATGTTTTCCCCCATCTTCAGGAACTGTATTCTGGGTGGGGGGGGGGAGTCATTCTTGTTTGTAGCCTGATAGTGTGGTTTATTCTGAAAGATTTTGATTTAAAAACTCATTTGCTGTTCAACAAAGTAGCACATACTCCAAGTATGTGCTTAACCCTTCAGCCTTCCAGCCTCTGAGACAGGATCTGTCTCTTCTCCCAGCCAAAGCCATTTCGGTAGTCGTTCCTTGTCCCATAATACAGAGGAGACCCCTGTGTGGTGTTAGGTCATAGGGTTGATCTGCTGAGTGTGAATCTGGCTCCTTCTCTGGTTTGTGTACTGTCTTTGGGTGTCTGCTCAAACGGAATTCCTGCCATTTATAACCGTTTATAGATAACTGAAATAGAAATTATAGAAGGATTAAAGACATAGGCACAGTGCTGAATCTGAGCTTGGTAGGGAAATTGTTTGACATTTATCGTCATTTTCATAATCTTCCATTTCTCATCTATATTTTATTGGCTAATACAATAACAGAATTCTGTTGCTACCTGGAACCAGTGCTAAAAAAATGAGAAGTCAATTGATATATATTAAACGATGAATCCTTTTTATATGAAAATATTATTACATCTCATGAAACTTTAGTCATTAGTACTTTCTGTTTAAAAAAAAAAATAAAAGATGACCACGTATTTGGAATTATTTTTGTTGTGTTTTCCAAAATGTGTTTCTCATTTCATGAGAAATGCTGGGCTGGAAGAAGCACAAGCTGGAATCAAGATTGCTGGGAGAAATATCAATAACCTCAGATATGCAGATGACACCACCCTTATGGCAGAAAGTGAAGAGAAACTAAAAAGCCTCTTGATGAAAGTGAAAGAGGAGAGTGAAAAAGTTGGCTTAAAGTTCAACATTCAGAAAACGAAGATCATGGCATCTAGTCCTATCACTTAATGGGAAATAGATAGGGAAACAGTGGAAACAGTGTCAGACTTTATCTTTTTGGGCTCCAAAATCACTGCAGATGGTGATTGCAGCCATGAAATTAAAAGACGCTTACTCCTTGGAAGAAAAGTTATGACCAACCTAGATAGCATATTCAAAAGCAGAGACATTATTTTGCCAACAAAGGTCCGTCTAGTCAAGGCTATGGTTTTTCCTGTGGTCATATATGGATGTGAGAGTTGGACTGTGAAGAAAGCTGAGTGCCAAAGAATTGATGCTTTTGAACTGTGGTGTCGGAGAAGACTCTTGAAAGTCCCTTAGACTGCAAGGAGATCCAACCAGCCCATTCTAAAGGAGATCAGCCCTGGGTGTTCTTTGTCAGGAATGATGCTAAAGGTGAAACTCCAATACTTTGACCACCTCATGCGAAGAGTTGACTCATTGGAAAAGACTCTGATGCTGGGAGGGATTGAGGGCAGGAGGAGAAGGGGACGACAGAGGATGAGATGGCTGGATGGCATCACCAACTCGATGGAAATGAGTTTGAGTGAAGTCTGGGAGATGGTGATGGACAGGGAGGCCTGGTGTGCTGCAATTCATGGGGTTGCAAAGAGTCGGACACCACTGAGCAACTGAACTGAACTAAGTTATGGCACTGTTCATGATGAATATTTATTCAAAGAACAGTAATTGCCATAGAAAAAACATGATGCATGATGACGTAAAAATACACCGAATCTTAGAATTAAAAGAAATGAAAAAAATATTTTTTACTGTGTGTATAACCAAGACCAAGTAACAATTTTGCTGAGTCTTTGCTTTGTGTCTATGAAAAATGGTAATTATTGTATCACCCTTGCCTAGTTCAAGCAACCCTAATAAGTCTCCAGTGGTATCGGTGCTTCCAAGTATTAACAACAAAGCTTTGCTGTCCCAAACATTTAGTATTATTTTTTAAATTTGTTTTGGGGAACAGATTCAGTGACAATATAATTTGTTTTATTTGTTCTGTTGGTTAATCAAAAAGCCTAAAATCTTGTTCAGAGTGAGAAATGAAGGCTTTTTACTAGCTTTTAAGAAGTTAGTTGGCACAGACACCACCCTCTAAATTCACCTGTATGTCTATATAATCCCTGTTTCTTTATGATTCTTGTAGAAAATTTTTTCCATTTAGTTTATTGCTGCAGCTCTTGTTATAGCAAGCCTTACAGTCACTTGCTTCTGTTCTATTTAAATCTTTTGTGGGAGCTTGGGATAGAGTAAGTACATATAAGCTGGTATTTTACTAGATGTCAGGCACTAGTGCCAGGCAGTACTAGGAATATTTAATGTATTATCTCATTCAATCTCCAGTCTATGAGTTGGGTACTATTTTTACTCCCAAAGAATCTAATTATCCTACAGATAAAATTAAATCACAGCAATATAGAGATTCTCTGGATTACTTCATACCCGGTGCCTGACCCAGTCTTTGCACAGAGAAGGCTTTCAATAAATATCTGTAGAATGAATGACAATCTATTGGCTGTCCAGTAGATTTTTGAAACTAGTAGTTCAGAAGGTCATTTTCTTTCAGCCTAATGCAACTTTCATAAATCTGAAGATACTTTCTTATTTGTCTATCTTAAGATTAATATATATTGACATTTTTCAAGTGGATTTTTTCTATCTTAGTACTGTTTCTCTAACAGGTGGCTATGAATTTCACCATATATAAAGGGTATAACACTTTATTTAAGAAAATATTCTTCATACTATCCATCTACTACTTGACTTAGGTTAAGAAAAACTTACCTTATGCAACTCTTTCCTCCTTCAAAAAGATAGTTGTGCTTCTGTAACATTATAAGGTGAATGCCTTTAAAGCTTCAAAATATCCAGCCACTGTGAAAAGTTTGATCCTGAAAGTGAAAGAAGACCCAGCATCTGCCTCACATGCAGCTGACTGATTCACTTGAATGTTAATGTTTGTTTGAATATCAAGAATCCTATTATTCTAAATATAGGATAGCACAGTAGAGATACATATTCTATTGTGTTCTTTTGAGTTTCATTGTGTTCACACTTAAGGTTTTTGTTATGTGGTTGCCGTTTTGACTTGTAGGTACTTACAACCAACATAAGAAGGAAATGTAAAATGAGGCTTTCCTGATGGCGCAGATGGTAAAGAGTCCACCCTACAATGCAGGTGATCTGGTTTCAATTCCTGGGTCAGGAAGATCCCCTGAAGGGAACGGCTACCCACTCCAGTATTCTGCCATGGAGAATTCCATGCGCAGTACAGCCCAGTGGGCTATAGTCCATGGAGTCACAAAGAATCAGACATGACTGAGTGACTATCACTTTCCCTTTCGCTTTCCTGTAACTTAAGAAAGCAGGATCTGACCATGTGTTTCCCAGTGCAACAACTGCACTAAATTAAAGGAATAAATTGAACCTCTCAAATGAAAGTTGTTAGCTAATTAAATAAAACCTATGACTATAAAAATGTGAATTAATAACTATTTTGTGAATTTGTAAGTTTAGTACTACTTAAGATATAAGCAGTCTTTATAACTCTGATTCAGAGTTCCAAAGAATAACAAGAAGAGAGAAGAAAGCCTTCCTCGGCGATCAATGCAAAGAAATAGAGGAAAACAAAAGAATGGGAAAGACTAGAGATCTCTTCAAGAAAATTGGAGATACCAAGGGAACATTTCATGCAAAGATGGGCTCGATAAAGGACAGACAGGGTATGGACCTAACAGAAGCAGAAGATATTAAGAAGAGGTTGCAAGAATACACAGGAGAACTCTACAAAAAAGATCTTCACAACCAAGATAATCACGATGGTGTGATCACTCACCTAGAATCAGACATCCTAGAATGTGAAGTCAAGTGGGCCTTAGAAAGCATCAACGGACAAAGCTAGGTGATGGAATTCCAGCTGAGCTATTTCAAATCCTGAAAGATGATGCTGTGAAAGTGCTGCACTCAATATGTCAGCAAATTTGGAAAACTCAGCAGTGGCCACAGGACTGGAAAAGGTCAGTTTTCATTCCAATCCCAAAGAAAGGCAATGCCAAAGAATGCTCAAACTACCACATGATTGCACTCATCTCACACGCTAGTAAAGTAATGCTCAAAATTCTCCAAGCTAGGCTTCAGCAATACATGAACTGTGAACTTCCTGATGGTCAAGGTGGTTTTAGAAAAGGCAGAGGAACCAGAGATCAAATTGCCAACATCCTCTGGATCACCGAAAAAGCAAGAGAGTTCCAGAAAAACATCTATTTCTGCTTTATTGACTATGCCAAACCTTTGACTGTGTGTATCACGATCAACTGTGGACAATTCTGAAAGAGATGGGCATACCAGACCACCTGACCTGCCTCTTGAGGAACCTGTGTTCAGGTCAGGAAGTAACAGTTAGAACTGGACATACATCAACAGACTGGCTCCAAATAGGAAAAGGAATATGTCAAGGCTATATATTGTCACCCTGCTTATTTAACTTAAATGCACAGTACATCATGAGAAATGCTGGGCTGGAAGAAGCATAAGCTGGAATCAAGATTGCCAGGAGAAATATCAATAACCTCAGATATGCAGATGACACCACCCTTATGGCAGAAAGTGAAGAGGAACTAAAAAGCCTCTCGATGAAAGTGAAAGTGGAGAGTGAAAAAATTGGTTTAAAGCTCACCATTCAGAAAATGAAGATCATAGCATCTGGTCGTATCACTTCATGGGAAATAGATGGGGAAACAGTAGAAACAGTCTCAGACTTTATCTTTTTGGGCTCCAAAATCACTGCAGATGGTGATTGCAGCCATGAAATTAAAAGACGCTTACTCCTTGGAAGAAAAGTTATGACCAACCCAGATAGCATATTCAAAAGCAGAGACATTACTTTACCAACAAAGGTCCGTTTAGTCAAGGCTGTGTTTTTGCCAGTGGTCATGTATGGATGTGAGAGTTGGACTGTGAAGAAAGCTGAGCACCAAAGAATTGATGCTTTTGAACTGTGGTGTTGGAGAAGACTCTTGAGAGTCCCTTGGACTGCAAGGAGATCCAACCAGTCCATTCTAAAGGAGATCAGCCCTGGGTGTTTTTTGGAAGGAATGATGCTAAAGGTGAAACTCCAGTACTTTGGCCACCTCATGGGAAGAGTTGACTCATTGAAAAAGACTCTGATGCTGGGAGGGATTGGGGGCAGGAGGAGAAGGGGAGGACAGAGGATGAGATGGCTGGATGGCGTCACCGACTCGATGGACATGAGTTTGAGTGAAGTCTGGGAGATGGTGATGGACAGGGAGGCCTGGTGTGCTTCGATTCATGGAGTTGCAAAGAGTCAGACACAGCTGAACAACTGAACTGAACTGAACTGAAGACCCTATAGGCACAGTGATAAAGACTCCACCTGCAGGACATACAGGTGTGATCCCTGGGTAAGGAAGATTGCCTAAAGAAGGAAATGGCAATCCACTCAAGTATTCTTTTTGGGAAATCCCATAGACAGGGCAGCCTAGTGGGCTACATACAGTCCATGGGATTGCAGATTTTGACATGACCTAGCAACTAAGCAATGAACACTGCAAAATATAGTTTTGCCTCCTAGATTATATTTAAATTGAGAAGACCAATTTATCCCCAGAACAATTAAATAACGATTAACTGTTTAAATAGGTGCCACTGAGATTTTCCTGATGGTCCAATGGTTAAAACACCACGCTTCCAATGCTGGGGTGGGTGCCAGGGTGTGTGTGGTGGTGGGTTGTGTTTGTCTCTGGTTGGGTAATTAAGATCTCACAGATCATGTAGTAACCAATAAATAAATAAAGTTACTTTATAAAAAAGGTGTTTTTTTTTTTTTAAAGAAAAAGATGCTGTTAAATAAATCCAGTGGAAATTCAGAGATACCACATGAATAAATGCAGACATGGTTGTCCAACTTTCCTAAGCATGTCTAATTCCAAGTGTTTATGAATACTGTAATGGTGAAAAAGGAAATAACATATAGCCATGCCCTCTGTGAGTTTTGAAAGCATTTAAAGAGAGGCCGCTATGAACTGTTTACTCTGTATATACACCTAGACAATCAAGTGTATTTGGCACATCTTTTAATATGTCTTTTCGAAGAATGTACTGCTGATATAAATGGCAT
The DNA here is from genome assembly GCF_002263795.3 of Bos taurus. Lineage (NCBI taxonomy): Eukaryota > Metazoa > Chordata > Mammalia > Artiodactyla > Bovidae > Bos > Bos taurus. The sequence continues at coordinate 36,371,374 of NC_037335.1, forward strand.
GTTTTTTCCTTCATAAACGTGTTTGCTATAAATTCATAAATTAGAAACGTGGCATCATGGTAAACAGCCCTTTACTGAAAACTTCTTTAAATAATTTGGGACCAGAGTCAAAGCACCTGTCTGATTGAGTTCACTGAGTCCTAGTAAAATTAGGCAGGAAGAACTGCTTCTGGCTACCTTGGAAGGAGGCTGTGGTCTTAGCAGGCAATTCAGTTTTGTGTTTCCTATCAAAGAAGAGAGATTGAGTGTTTGCAGAATTGGCACAAAAGCAAAGCATCATTAAAATTGTTTATGGATGAACAATGAAAGCAGTTTGAGCAAATTATGCAAAAGCTATTACTTGATCATTCACAGATATCTGAAGCATAATTCCGTACCAAAAAAAAAAAAAAATAGTCAGACTCTTTTCCTCTCATATTCCTTTCAAGTTCTGGGGAGGGCAAGGGTTTTTAATAAAAGTTCCACAGCAGTGGGAAGTTAACTCTGAAAATTGCTGATGTTCATTTTTCTCTTTCCTTAATGGAACTGAAAGTTTCATATCAGCATGTTTCATTAAGACCCCAAACAGATCCAGAGAATGTGCTATATCTCCAGGTCTATTATAGCTGCCATTCCAAACAAAATATGTATGACTTCTACGATTCACTAAGCACAAGTGTGTAGTAATCTGCCCTTTAATGGCCTCTCAAAATGACAGACGGAATGGCTTTGTGAAGGTCAAGTCTGATTTAAATTGTTGATGAATTAGTAGCTAATTCTACGTGATTGAATATTAATATGGAACAGTGATAAGTAAGGCATTTTAAATCTTAATGAGCACTTTAATGAATAGGACAAAATGTTTTTCTTTTCAACTCACGTAAAAGTTTAAAGCTACTAACATAATGACAATTTGTTAATTTTCGATTCTGTATTTTCCTGTGAAAGTTCATGTGCTTAACATATAAAGGATATTGGGTTTTTCTTTTCTCAAGTTTCTGGTACTGTACATTTGATGATCTGTCAAATTGATGTAATCAAATGGCCAAGGCAGTTTTATATAAATCACTAATAAATGTAGAGATGGAAAAAAAAAAAAAAAAGATTAACATCTTCCAAACTACGCCCACTGAGATAAGCATACCAATTAGAAATTTCATCATTTCTACTGTTCATTTTATGTTGAATACTGAGTTTTATTGCCAAATACCTGACAGTCAGATTGGAAACAAGCCACAGCTGTCAATGTCTAACAGCTCTGGCTCTGTAAATCTGTTACATTGTGATGTTTCTCATGAAAATTTAATGAAGAATATGCATTCAAAGGAGTTCTGTGCAAAAGGGGGATGGATAGAATTTAATTACCCTTATTAACAATAAGAAAGGTGCTCTCTTTACATTCTCCATGTGATTAGGATGCAAGAATCATTATCTTTGTTGTGCACTGTGTCTATGGAAAGGGAGCTTTGGAGTGTTCTTTATGAGCCAAGACGGAAAAGAAAGGTCATGCAGACATTTTAGACTGCTTTCCATAGGGCACAAGTCGGTTTTATCAGTGGTCCCCAAGGTGAGGTCTTCATTTCTTATAAATTGTTATTAATTCTAAATTTCTTTGGTAAGAGCCTTTAGTAAGTGGCTCAACAATCTCAAGTCTTTGACACTTGCCACTGATGGGTATATAGAATATTGGCATGGTTTTCTAGAGAGACAAACTTGTTGAAGAACAGTAATGACTGGTAGAGCAGTGTTCATGCATGCTGTTGTAACTCGTAGTTAGATGCCAATGGAGGAACTCAGTGCCCTGGGAAAGACAGGAACAGCTTAGGAATCCCAAGGTAATTGTTTTATTAACAGAAGTCAATTGCTTTAAATATGGAAATTGACAATAACAAATTCTAAGAGCTTTTTTAGAAACTCGTCTGTAAGTAGTTAGGCATGTAGTTGACTTAGGGGCACTTAAGGTAAACTCTCGCCTGGAAAATCCCATGGTTGGAGGAGCCTGGTGGGCTGCAGTCCATGGGGTCGCTAAGAGTCGGACATGACTGAGCTACTTCACTTTCATTTATCATTTTCATGCATTGGAGAAGGAAATGGCAACCCACTCCAGTGTTCCTGCCTGGAGAATCCCAGGGACGGGGGAGCCTGGTGGTCTGCCGTCTGTGGGGTTGCACAGAGTCGGACACGACTGAAACGACTTAGCAGCAGCAGCAAGGTAAATTATTCTATACTTTGAAGCATTCCAGACCAATGGCTGCCAAGTGAGATGTTTAATAATGTAATGTGTGTGGTGCATTTTGTGGTGCTTTTGAGCATTTTTCTTTATTTTCTTTATTCTCCCTAATAACATTAAAACTAAGCTTTAGATTTACAAATACACTGAATAAAACTTTAAAGCCATTAAAAAAGAAAAAGCCTGATGAAATTCAAGTGGAATAGAGTATTAAAAGGACTTCCCTGGTGGCACAGACGGTAAAGCGTCTGTCTACAATGTGGGAGACCTGGGTTTGATCCCTGGGTCAGAAAGTTCCCTGGAGAAGGAAATGGCATTAAAAGTATCATATCCTAATTTTCAAAATGCTCTTTACCTGATTTGTAATTTTAAACTTTCCTTGGAGCCTTGAAAAATCATCTTGAAATTCCACTCTTAACCACTCTTTCTGGCACTTGTCCATTGTAGATGTGGGTCTGGCTGACAGCGCACGAGCATTCAAATAAACAGAAGGTATTGCTGCTTCCTCAAAAGAGCCATGCCTTTCAACTTAAGTAAAATGTATAATAGCTCATCGAAGTTAACTCTTTTTTAGTCTCTGGCCGTGGGACAGAAAAATATTCTCTTGTGAATCTATGTGTCAAACCCAAGTGCTTCAGCAACTTTTTTTGGACTTTTCATAGATCACGCTGTAGGACAGCTAGAATCTACTTTTCCCCGTTAACCCCTGATTTTCTCTTATAGTCACCCAGGTTTAATGTTCAGGATACTATCCATTTCTTGGGAGCTTTATTCTTGAGTAGTATTTTGAGATTCTTCTACTATTCACGATCAAAACCTCCTTCCCTCTTTCTGAACTATTCCTCTGATGAACTCTCTACCATAAGTAGTTTTGTACTATGTGTGGTAGAAACCTTTATAATCACTGTGATATATTCATAGTTAGGCTTGGGCATCACAGATTTCTCAAACTCTGTCAATTCAGACTAGCTTTATGGGAAGGGATTTGGATACAAGTGAGGCATGAAGAAAATTTGTGTTGTAGAAGGATAACCTGAGGAGATAAATTGGATTCCCTGGTGGATCAGACAGTAAAGAATCTGCCTGCAATGCTGGAGACCCTGGTTCGATCCCTGGGTCGGGAATATCCCCTGGAGAAGGGAATGGCTACCCACACCAGTATTCTTGCCTGGGGAATTCCATGGTCAGAGGAGCGTGGCGGACTATAGTCCATGGTGTCACAAAGAGTCAGACACGACTAAGCAAATATACATATATTTAAACTAAACAGTATTTAAAAAATACAAGACAGTGCATCTAGGTACTTACTACTACAGTTAATCTGAGGAGGAAAAGATTAAGTCTGTCTGAGTGAGTTTTGAAAAGCTTTATAATGAAGATGGTTTTGATTGTGTGGCTTTCTCAAGACACAGATGGAGTACTCATTGGATATGATTTATATAAGGAATGGTGAGAATTTCAGTGTGGGCAGGAGAAATGTTTCCTTTGAGGAAGGTTATCCATGAGAGGCTGAGAAAAATGGGCTGTGATTTTAAAAGACTTCACTAGCCAGATTTCGCAGATTTGATTTACCCTTTAGATGTTGAGACAGTAGAGAACACATAGATTTGATCAGCAAGGCAGTGGAGTCATCAAAATGTAACCTTTTCCTTTGAAATTGTGGATGTTTAGCAAGACACTGAAGATAATTCCAGAAATCGTAGGGGACATCCAAGTGGAAGATAGGTATCCTGTCTGATTGTTTCTGTTTGTCTCACTGGTTGTGCTCTTGAGTCATTTGCAATTGGTGGGTGATGACAGTTCATCAAAGGTCATGAGGAAGTGATGATTACATCAACTCCAGGCCCCATTTGAAAGTCAAAATGTTTCATAATAGTCTTCAAACAGCCAGATTCTAATGCAAATATTATTGCCCATATAACTAAAATGCCTTCAGTGCCTCAACAGAATATACCTTTCTAACACTGACTGGAAGAACTGGTCATATAGGATATCAATGTGGGTCATTCTTGAGGGACTTAAGAGGACTTTAGTTTCTCAAGATCTAAGATATGGAGAAATTTTGATTAGGGATAGGGAAATAGCAACCCAGTCCAGTATCTCTGCCTGGAAAATCCCATGAACAGAGGAGCCTAATGGGCTACAATCCATGGGGTCACAAAGAGTTGGCACGACTTAGTGACTGAGCATGCATGCAAGGGAGAAATGAACTTTAGATGAGTTGAAGATTCAAAATTGACCCATTTCAACTTTTTAATGACTGAAAGTGGTTCAGGCCTTTGGAATGGAGGAAAGTATTCTCTCACCCCAAGGAATGGATGTTTCCTTGTTGAACTCTTGAGTTGCTTTTGTTCTTTTCTTCTTTTGTAAGGGAAACTTTCAGATACTTTTCTGACAAATTAAAACTCTCTACCGAGGGATTAATTCAGGTTGAACCTGTTCAGTTCAGTTCAGTTCAGTCGCTCAGTCGTGTCCCACTCTTTGTGTCCCCATGAATCACAGCATGCCAGGCCTCCCTGTTCATCATCACCAACTCCCAGAGTTCACTCAAACTCACGTCCATTGAGTCGGTGATGCCATCCAGCCATCTCATCCTCTGTCGTCCCCTTCTCCTCCTGCCCCCAATCCCTCCTAGCATCAGAGTCTTTTCCGATGAGTCAACTCTTCACATGAGGTGGCCAAAGTACTGGAGTTTCAGTTTTAGCATCATTCCTGCCAAAGAACACCCAGGGCTGATCTCCTTTAGAATGGACTGGTTGGATCTCCTTGCAGTCTAAGGCTCTCTCAAGAGTCTTCTCCAACACCACAGTTCAAAAGCATCAATTCTTCGGCGCTCAGCTTTCTTCACAGTCCAACTCTCACATCCATACATGACCACTGGAAAAACCATAGCCTTGACTAGATGGACCTTTGTTGGCAAAGTAACGTCTCTGCTTTTGAATATGCTATCTAGGTTGGTCGTAACTTTTCTTCCAAGGAGTAAGCGTCTTTTAATTTCATGGCTGCAGTCACCATCTGCAGTGATTTTGGAGCCTGCCAAAATAAAGTCTGACGCTGTTTTCACTGTTTCCCCATCTATTTCCCATGAAGTGATGGGACAAGATACCATGATCTTCGTTTTCTGAATACTGAGCTTTAAGCCAACCTTTTCACTCTCCTCTTTCGCTTTCATCAGGAGGCTTTTTAGTTCCTTTTCACTTTCTGGCATAACGGTGGGATAATCTGTATATCTGAAATTATTGAGATTTCTCCCAGCAATCTTGATTCCAGCTTGTGCTTCTTCTAGCCTAGCATTTCTCATGGTATACTCTACATATAAGTTAAATAAACCTGTACTTGGGTAAAATATATATATATATATATATGTATACACACACACACACACACACACACATAGAGTTTCACTTGAAAGTTAAAAGAAAACCATAATAGACTAAAATAGGAATAGGTTAGTCCAGCTAACCTGCTTGTTGTCCCTGCCCTCCTAAAACTAGCTGTGCTACATCAGTGATTTCCCCTCAAGGAAAAGTTTCCTTCTGAATAGTTGTACTTCTGGTGTGCCTTTCTTTCTGGACAAATTGACTTTCCTTTAAGAATTTTCCACAGTTTGTTGTGATCCACACAGTCAAAGGCTTTGACATAGTCAATAAAGCAGAAAAAGATGTTTTCCTGGAACTCTTTTGACCTGCCTCTTGAGAAATCTGTATGCAGGTCAGGAAGCAACAGCTAGAATTGGACATGGAATAACAGACTGGTTCCAAATAGGGAAAGGAGTACATCAAGGTTGTATATTGTCACCCTGGTATTTAACTTCTGTGCAGAGTACATCATGAGAAACGCTGGGCTGGAAGAAGCACAAGCTGGAATCAAGATTGCCGGGAGAAATACCAATAACCTCAGATATGCAGATGACACCACCCTTATGGGAGAAGGTGAAGAGGAACTCAAAAGCGTCTTGGTGAAAGTGAAAGAGGAGAGTGAAAAAGTTGACCTAAAACTCAACAGTGCATGAGATGGTTGCATGCCATCCCCGACTCAATGGACATGAGTTTGAGTGAACTCTGGGAGTTGGTGATGGACAGGGACACCTGGCATGCTGCAGTCCGTGGGGTCTCACAGAGTCAGGCATGACTGAGCAACTGAACTGACACTGATTGTGACTTTCCTAATGGCTCATTTCATAGCTTTCTTTTGGTGCTCACTGACCTCCTCAGACACACGTTGTATAATGACTGCTTCCATGCTGCCAGAGAACTTGATTCATCTCTTGGTCATGGTTTTTAATCATATGTTTGAGCTATTTGTTAGGTTTTCGGCCTCTTCCTGGACTACACTCCTCTGGCCAGAAACAACATTGTACCATACACTAGCCTAACAGTGCAAGTGCAAAGCTACTTGGATTATGTTAGTTTTTCAGTTCAGTTCAGTTCAGTCGCACAGTCGTGTCCAACTCTTTAAGACCCCATGAATTGCAGCACAGCAGCATCACCATCTCCCGGAGTTCACTCAAATTCACATCCATGGAGTCAGTGATGCCATCCAGCCATCTCATCCTCTGTCGTCCCCTTCTCCTCCTGCCCCCAATCCCTCCCGGCATCAGAGTCTTTTCCAATGAGTCAACTCTTCGCATGAGGTGGCCGAAGTACTGGAGTTTCAGCTTTAGCATCAGTCCTTCCAAAGAACACCTAGGACTGATCTCCTTTAGAATGGACTGGTTAGATGTCCTTGCAGTCCAAGGGACTCTCAAGAGTCTTCTCCAACACCACAGTTCAAAAGCATCAATTCTTCAGCGTTCAGCTTTCTTCGCAGTCCAACTCTCACAATGGGAAAAGTTACCAGTCAGTACCTCTTGAATCTTGGGTATCTGCCTTCATGACATGTTTGTATCACCTTTTGTCTTGCAGAGGATCAAATTCCCCGGGGCTTCCCTACTATTGATATGGGCCCACAGCTGAAGGTGGTTGAGCGTACACGCACCGCCACCATGCTTTGTGCAGCCAGTGGGAATCCAGATCCAGAAATCACGTGGTTCAAAGATTTCTTACCGGTCGACACAAGCAACAACAACGGGCGTATTAAGCAGTTACGATCAGGTAGGGTCTTGTTACTGTTTCCATGACCTCCTAGAGAATTTTAGTTTTTCTTTTTCGTTTTCTCTCTATTTTTATTTTCATTTTATTTATTTTTATTTTTTAGGTATTAATTTTTCTCCCTCTTCTCTTTCTCTGTTATTTAATGTGTTGTCCACGTCTGTGATGTCATAACCTGTTTCAGAGTCTTTCTTCTCTTCTCCGTGTTTTGCAGCTTCTGTTTAATCCACATTGCTCACTGCTGTGACTGTATTTTTGATAATTTTTTTTTAGTTTACTGCTCTTCTGCAGTATTTGATGGATTCATTTTCTCCTGTTTCTTTCTTATTTCTGTTTTCTTTTGAAACAAATTTATTTCAACATTGGACTTCATTCAAAACTTGCAAGGAGTTCCAATGGTTATATCCATTAAAAATCAAAAATGTTCATATTAAACACTAAAATGATTCTGTTTTATTAAAGTGTGTTTCTCTGTCTTCTCAACATTTTAACTCATCTAACTACCAAAGTTTAGTAAGTTTGGGCACATCTACTTTCTTTTCACTAATACATAAAACACAGAAATGTTATCTCATAAGTATCCAGATGTATTTTTTATAAAGTCCTTTACAAAGTACCAATGAAAGGAGGGGATTTTTATTAATCTTATCATAATATTATTATGAGTGAGTATTTTGTACACATTTGCCACAGTAGTGTGCGCCCACACTAAAGATTTTTAAACCCTCCAGTGACTGGATCTACAGAAGTCTGCTTTTGGTTGGTGTAGACTCCAGCTTTTGCTTCTCTCTCTCTCTTCCTCTCTCTCTCTCTTCCTCTCTCTCTCTCTTGCTACCTGTTGCCCTTTCTCCCTCTCCCATCCCCACCCCAAGTTTATTCATTTGCTCTCTTTAGACTAAAAGTAGAGATAATTCTAAATCTGTTAATTTTTAGAGCCTGTCCCTAGGTAATTTCACAGGGATGTATACAGTAAGCTGTTTACTTTGGCATGGGTAGTAATATTGATAATATAATTCTAAGTTGTTTAACTGCCTGTCTTCCCAGAATTCTCAGCTTTTGACCTGTCCTGTGATGTTAAAGCGTCTTGTTAACTGCCTCTTTTGCTTGTTGTCAGCAGAATTGTGTAGATTAGCATTCTGTTATTGTAAATAAAGAATTAATTATTCACCTGTAACATAGATGATTTAGTAATAAAGCTTTAACTCTGAAAAATTTGTACCAAATTATAAGGAATATAATAATATTTTTATGCTGTCTTTCTTCTCTCCGTATTTAAATCTCCAGAATCTATTGGTAAGTGCTTAGTTCTGAAGCGCACTTCACCCCCACTAATTTCCATATTCAGATTACTATTATTATTATTAATAAAATGCATGGCATGCATTTTACTAACTGTGAGTGTAGACACAAGATTTCCTTAATGGCGTGCACATTCACACATCCACAGAACTGTTATTGTAAGAACACTATGTAGAAAAATAAAATAATACACAAGTTATATCACACAAATGTAGCAATGTAAGTAGTGTAAGATATATCCAATGAACAGTGTTTGTTTCTAGTTAGTCTTTAGTATTTCCTATAACAGTATATATATATGCATATCTATATATATACTTAAATAGATTAGCCAGTATTTTCCCCAATTCTGTCTTTAAAAATATTGTTTAGTTCTTTAAGAATATGAGGCATATAAGATAGAATTCTCACCCTGTATAATCCCAGACCTAAGAACTCATTTGCTTCTCTGATAAAGGCAATGCTGCCTAGTGTGGTCTTTGCCCTCTGTGGTATAATGTAACTTGCTTTTATGATCTAATAATACTATCTAATATATTCCTGTTTTACCAGTAGAGTAATTCAAGTTTCTTTTAAGACCTTATTTAATTCTGTAAATCTAATTTAATTCTTCTCCCCAGCCCTAGCCTCCTCCTTCTCGTACTAATGCTTCTTCTTTCTAATCTTATTTGCATTCATATTATCCACCCAGGTGGTACACCAATAAGAGGTAAGAGTGCTGAACTAACGTTCACAGAATGATCTTGCTCATTCTTTCTGTCCTTTCATCACTCTCATCTTTGTCCTGTTTTCAAAATCATTCCAGTAATGTCCATCAACTTTATGATTTTCCTTTGTACTGTTTGGTTACGATTGGTGACTCTCATCTTGTGAGTTTTTCTTTTCTTTTTCCTTCTCCTCTTTGTTTTGTTCATTTCTTTCTTTATGAAAATGATTCTTTAAGTTGTGATATGCTTCAAAGAAAGCATATCCAGGTCTTTAGACCACAGACCAGTCACAGCGTACCATCTGTCCCTCTTTTTTTCCTTTTCTTCTTCTTCCTTTTTCCTTTTTTTCTTTTTCTTTTTTCTTCTTTTTCCTTTTTTTTTGTCCAACTGGAGAAAAAAAAAAAAAGATCATTTTTTTTCTTCCTTAGCTGTTCTTGTTCCGGACCAAAGTCAAGATGGTCTGGAGAACAGTGGCAGACATGCAGAAGACAGCCTGGAACACCTGCTTTTTGTCTTTATCTTTCAAAAGGTTTTTGCTTTTGTTCTTCTTTTTTCTCTTACTGTCTTA